>NC_042618.1:477982869-478308702 GCF_901001135.1 Rhinatrema bivittatum
GTGGTAGCACCTAATATGGAACCTAACATCGTGTAACTATAGCATGGGTTATTTTTCCCTATATGCATCACCTTGCACTTATCCACATTAAATTTCATCTGCCATTTGGATGCCCAATCTTCCAGTCTCACAAGGTCCTCTCTTGCAATTCATCACAATTAACTTGAGAGTTAACTACTCTGAATAATTTTGTGTCATCTGCATATTTGATAACCTCATTCATCATTCCCTTTCCAAATAAATAAATTCATCATTCCCTTTCCAAATAAATAAATAAATAAATATATTAAAAAGCACCGGTCCAAGTACAGATCCCTGAGGCACTCACTGTTTACCTTTTTCCACTGAGAAAATTGACCATTTTAATCCTACTCTCTGTTTCCTGTCTTTTAACCAGCTTGTAATCCACGAACGGACATCGCCACCTATCCCATGACTTTTTAGTTTTCTTAGAAGCAGTGGGTCTCCAGGCACCAGTGAGGGTGGATCTCCTGCAGGTATCAGTGCGGGCAGTGGTTCTCCAGGCATCAGTGAGGGCAGTGGTTCTCCAGGCACCCGTGAGGGTGGAACTCCTGCAGGTATCAGTGCGGGCAGTGGTTCTCCAGGTATCAGTGAGGGCAGTGGTTCTCCAGGCACCAGTGAGGGTGGAACTCCTGCAGGTATCAGTGCGGGCAGTGGTTCTCCAGGTATCAGTGAGGGCAGTGGTTCTCCAGGCACCAGTGAGGGTGGAACTCCTGCAGGTATCAGTGCGGGCAGTGGTTCTCCAGGCACCAGTGAGGGTGGAACTCCTGCAGGTATCAGTGCGGGCAGTGGTTCTCCAGGCACCAGTGAGGGTGGAACTCCTGCAGGTATCAGTGCGGGCAGTGGTTCTCCAGGCAGTGGTTCTCCAAGCACAAGTGCAGCCAGGAGTGGGGCTCCAGCTCAGGACACTGTCCCATCACCACAGGAACCACCCACCACCATGGACACAATGGCAGACCAGCTTGCTGTGGAACTGATTACGAGGCAGGAACCCGCTGAGGCCAGTGTGGCGCTGAGATGGGATGAATGAGGAAAGAAATGCACCGGCTCTGTCGAGAATCCAGACTATCTGTGAGGGAGTGCACCGCTGCACTCAGCGAGTTGTCAGATCGGGTTAGAGCGTCACCTGATGACCTTGTCAGTGTCCTAAGAGGCCCTGACTTGTCTGCCTGGGATCTGACCTGGGCTGTTTAGCACACCGCAGGGCTTATGTTCCCCCTGGAAGCAAGCTTATCCTGAAATTCAGAAAAAATGAATGCAGGAGCTCCCCATGCCCTACCCAGAGGGACATAGGCAGAGGTGGGAGCCATGGGTGGAGGCCATATCTGCAAGGAACGTAGCCACCATGCTCCTGTTCCTGCCTCGCTCCTGGACCCAGCCTGACCCCCTGCTGGACCCCCAATGACTAAACCACCAGCAACCCATGAGGAAATGCACAGCTCTGCCACTTAATAACTGATGACTCCTCCAGGATAACTCGTGGATCTTCGCTGTCAACTGCCGTGCAGGACCACCGATGTTCAGACAACCACGGGAACCACCAATGTCTTCTGCCAATGGCAAACTGGAATGGTGGCACTGGTGTCCCGAGTGTCTGGTTACAACTGGATGTCAACCATGGTGTGGTCTGCACCATTGCCATGAAGGGTTTCCCCACTGCTGGGAAAGGATGGTTTGGTTCTGGGCAAGCCCCACGGTTAGTAGGTGGGAACCTGCATTCCTTGGCTGGGATCGCATGCTTGCTAAGTATGGACAATCTCTGTACGCATGGGTAATCTCTTACAGGTTACTATGCTGCTTCTGCCTTCCACCTTTCCCTTCAGGTTCCCCATGCCCGCTGTCGGGAATGGTGCTTCCGCCCGTGTGCTCACTGACGCTCAGCCTGGTAAGTAGCATTCGCGCATGTCTTGCTGGCCATATTGTGCCACTCAATTTATGGTTTTGTTGTACTGTTTTATTGCATCACAATAAAAATCTCTGTACCTTTTCTATACATTCTGTAACTTTGTCACAATAATAGGCTCTGTAATAATATTTTGCTAGAGAAGTTTCCTGATACGTTCAATACCACGGTCTATTTGCTACATTTTCTGAAAGTTTCTAGAAAGTGTCTGAAGTCGAATGACATTTTAATTTAAGTGAAAGTTTCTGGAGAATGGAGGAGGAGGTTTATTCAGGCTTACGTCAGTGTCTGTGATATATTTCAGCTCTATCTGACCTGACTCCCATCTATTTAATTCCCTGTGCCTAGCCTTAGGGACTCTGGATCAATGATTTTACCATCAGCACTAATCAGATTTCAGACTGCTGGCTCAGGGTAGGGAGGGGGATTAAAGACGTTACTTTCCTTTGCAGATTCTCTTTTAGGATTTTATACTTCATGACATGTCCCTAATTAAGTACACAAGGGTGGGGATGCCCTGCTGCTGTATGCTTTGTGTGTTACAATGAGGGATAAACAGCAAAGCAAACTATCCATAATTTTAAATACACACTCACTGTGTGGAGGAAGACCTGTATACAGTCACCATACACACACACACACACAAACACACACAGTCGCTGCCTACAAGTACACAGTCACCATACACACACACACGCAGTCGCTGCCTACAAGTACACAGTCACCATACGCAGCTATATATACACACACGCGCGCAGTCGCTGCCTACAAGTACACAGTCACCATACGCAGCTATATATACACACACGCGCGCAGTCGCTGCCTCCGAGTACACAGTCACCACACACACACACACACACATGCAGTCGCTGCCTCCGAGTACACAGTCACCACACACACACACACACACATGCAGTCGCTGCCTCCGAGTACACAGTCACCACACACACACACACACACGCGCGCGCAGTCGCTGCCTCCGAGTACACAGTCACCATACGCAGCTATATATACACACACGCGCGCAGTCGCTGCCTCCGAGTACACAGTCACCACACACACACACACACATGCAGTCGCTGCCTCCGAGTACACAGTCACCCACACACACACACACACACATGCAGTCGCTGCCTCCGAGTACACAGTCACCACACCACACACACACACACACGCGCGCAGTCGCTGCCTCCGAGTACACAGTCACCACACACACACACACACACACGCAGTCGCTGCCCCGAGTACACAGTCACCACAACACACACACCACACACGCGCGCGCAGTCGCTGCCTCCGAGTACACAGTCACCAAACCACACGCGCAGTCGCTGCCTCCGAGTACACAGCCACCCACACACACACGCGGTCGCTGCCTCCCTCGAGTACACAGCCACCACACACACCAGCGCAGTAGTCGCTGCCTCCGAGTACACAGTCACCACACACCACAACACGCGCAGTCGCTGCCTCCGAGTATACAGTCACCACACCACACAACACACGGAGTCGCTGCCTCCGAGTATACAGTCACCACACACACACACACGGAGTCGCTGCCTACGAGTACACAGTCACCACACACAGACACACACACGGAGTCGCTGCCTACGAGTACACAGTCACCACACACAGACACACACACGGAGTCGCTGCCTACGAGTACACAGTCTCCATCCGCAGACACACACACACAGTCGCTTCCTACAAGTTTACAGTCACCATATGCAAGCGCGCACACACACACACACACACACACACACACACACACGCAGTCGCTGCCTACGAGTACACAGTCACCACACGCAGGGGCACACACACACACACACACACACAGACGCAGTCGCTGCCTCCGCTTATACAGTCTCCATCCGCAGACACACACACACACGCAGTCGCTGCCTCCGCGTATACAGTCTCCATCCGCAGACACACACACACACGCACGCAGTCGCTGCCTACGAGTATACAGTCTCCATCCGCGGGCGCACACACATACAGTCGCTGCCTACGATATACAGTCTCCATCCGCGGGCACACACGCACGCACGCAGTCGCTGCCTACGAGTATACAGTCACCACACACACACATGCAGTCGCTGCCTACGAGTATACAGTCACCACACACACACACCCACACACACAGTCGCTGCCTACGAGTATACAGTCACCACACACACACACATGCAGTCGCTGCCTACGAGTATACAGTCACCCAATGCAGGCGCACACACACGCACGCAGTTGCTGCCTACGAGTATACAGTCACCCAATGCAGGCACACACACACGCAGTCCCTGCTTACGAGTATACAGTTATACAGTCACCACACACCCACACACGCAGTCGCTGCCTACGAGTATACAGTCACCACACACACACAGTCACTGCCTACGAGTATACAGTCACCACACACACACACACACACACGCAGTCGCTGCCTACGAGTATACAGTCACCACACACACACACACACATGCAGTCGCTGCCTACGAGTATACAGTCACCCAATGCAGGCGCGCACACACACACACACACACACACACACACGCAGTCGCTGCCTACGAGTATACAGTCACCACACACACACACACACGAAGTCGCTGCCTACGAGTATACAGTCACCACACACACACACACACACATGCAGTCGCTGCCTACGAGTATACAGTCACCCAATGCAGGCGCGCACACACACACACACGCGCAGTCGCTGCCTACGAGTATACAGTCACCACACACACACACACACACACACATGCAGTCGCTGCCTACGAGTATACAGTCACCACACACACACACACACACACGAAGTCGCTGCCTACGAGTATACAGTCACCACACACACACACACACACACGAAGTCGCTGCCTACGAGTATACAGTCACCACACACACACACACACATGCAGTCGCTGCCTACGAGTATACAGTCACCCAATGCAGGCGCGCACACACACACACACACACACAGTCGCTGCCTACGAGTATACAGTCACCCAATGCAGGCACACACACACACACATGCGCAGTCGCTGCCTACGAGTATACAGTCTCCATCCGCAGGCACACGCACACACACACACACATGCAGTCGCTGCCTACGAGTATACAGTCACCCAATGCAGGCGCGCACACACACACACACACACACGCAGTCGCTGCCTACGAGTATACAGTCACCACACACACACACACACACATGCAGTCGCTGCCTACGAGTATACAGTCACCACACACACACACACACGAAGTCGCTGCCTACGAGTATACAGTCACCACACACACACACACACACATGCAGTCGCTGCCTACGAGTATACAGTCACCCAATGCAGGCGCGCACACACACACACACACACACACACACACACGCAGTCGCTGCCTACGAGTATACAGTCACCCAATGCAGGCACACACACACACACATGCGCAGTCGCTGCCTACGAGTATACAGTCTCCATCCGCAGGCACACGCACACACACACACAGACACACAGTCGCTGCCTACGAGCCTCCACATAATATGGCACTGGCCCTGATTACATGGAAATCAAGTTCATTGTGGTGACTCCTACTGCACTACTCTGCCCGCCCCCCCCCCAGAGGTTTGCTTATTTATCTCACCCCTTTTCAGTGATAGCTCAAGGAAAGTTGCACTTTCTCGAGAGAGCTCAGAATCTAAGGTTGTCCCTGAGGCAACGGAGGGTAAAGTGACCTGCCCAAGGTCACAAGGAGGGGTGCTGGGATTTGAAGCCCGGTGTCCTTGGCTCTTAGCCTCCCTAGGCTACTCCACCGCTCTGGAAGGGCTGGCGTTTATAGTCCCTGGATGGAGCAGGATATTTATATGCCAGCCCTGGAAGCAGGGCTACAGAAATGCATAAAGCACGTGAGCAGGTTTTTCATGGAGTCACTGCTCAGCTTTCACAGCTCTCCTTCTCCCGAGGCTGAGCCTTGAGGCATCCTGGTGGCAGAGAAGATCTTTATTTACCTCCCCTCCAGATAACAGGGAGCTTGCTGGTTTTGGCTGTTCTGACTGCAGCCTAATTAACACACCCCCCCCCCCCACCCTGATACTGCTGTGTGTAGGGACCTAAAACAGAAGGGGGTGAGCTGAGGGGTATAGGAAGAACTCAGGAAAGGGTGAAAGGGACTCCGATGACAGCTGAGTTGGGACCTGAATGCAGAGTTGCTCTATTATTGATGCTTTGCTCAGCTCCCTGCCAGGCCCCTTTCATTATTCATAGGGTGCAAGCCATGAACCCTCCCCGTCAGGAGGTACTGAGGGACCCAGCCCTTCTCCCCCACTGGCTGCAGCTGGGGCAGCCCTGGGAGGGCTGGTGACCTTGCCCTTCACAAAAGCAGCTCCTGATTTTTATCAGAGTCCTTCAGCCGAGTTAGATGTTTTAGCCGATTAATGTGTGCATTACAATTTCAGTTTAATAAACTTATTCTTATCCAAATGAAGGTTTAAAAGGCAAGGTTTTCGTCTTGGGTTCTGCATATTCCTCTCAGAAGCAGGGTACACATGTGGTATTATTTATCCGAGCCCTGTTACAGTACAAAACAGCTCCAGAGGCAAATGCTGGTTTCAGAGCCCCAAGGCCGTCTGGGCACTTCTCTTTCTTGTTTACCCCTAGCAATGGCCCTGGATCCCAACTGCTCTGCGGATCTCTCACTCCATCTTATTTATTGATGACGTGGATTAAATCTCCTGCCTTTTTCCATAGCATATTAGAGAACTTGCTTACAAACGAGACGTTTCTAGCTTCACATTACAAAGCGTAAACAGTTTGGAGAAGCAGCAATATAGAAACATTAATTTGATAACTTTAATACGAGCTTCAGGTCTAACTCTAAAGAGAACAACAACCACCATGCCTAATCATGTTACGGCAGCTAAAAGCTTACTAAAGCTGCACTGCGACTGCCCCTCTCATCTCCTTCCAGAAAACAGTAAGCACATTCAAAAGCCATGGGGTAAACACTGCGGATCCCTAAAGGCTGGAGGTGGAAATGAAGAAAAGGGTGCATGGGGGTAACCAGCACGGAGCGGCAGCTGCTTCCCCTAACAGAAGGCATGGGGATTACTACCCTTAACCAATTAGCCTGATTCTTTTGACACAACTGCAATAATCGCTCTCCGCTTTGACGACAGGGGAGAGAAAAAGGGGAATTTGATTCAGATGACAGCTAATGCTGGGTCCAAAATTAAGGATATATAGACATTAGGGTACAAGCATGGGACAGTCTCTATGGCCAAGTCCAAAAAGCAAAGCACATTCAAATGGCAGCATTGCATGAATTATCAGGAAGGCTGCTCGCCCGGTAAAAAAGCTGCTAGCAGTAACTTTGTTATGGGTTTCAGAGTTGCTGATTGTACATATTACGGCCCTTAACATAAAGCTTGGGGACAACCAGCACGGAGCGGCAGTTACTATCCTAAGAACATTGCTGGGCAGACTATTATGGTTTGAGGTGTTTGGGTGGATTCTTGGGTACTGTGGAAGATGACCACATCCACGGAAAGGAGCCTCGCGGGGATCCACAGTACTGGGCTAGACTCAGATCTTTTATTGTACAGCTGATGGGTACCACCAGAGGTGGCAGTAGTGAGGTGATCCAGAGGTAGCAGTCCAGGGACCCTCGGCAGAGGGAACTCGTCTCACCGAGATGGTATAGGGAGATCCCGGTGTAGGTTTCCCAGCACGGCAGAGCTGTAGATGAGACAGACTGAGAATTAGATTACTCACTAGATGGTAGCTGAAAGGTTGATGATTCCACCAGGCTGAAGTAGATGGTTACAGGCACCGAGGCAGGGAGAGCAGGCCCTCGAGGAGCGAGTACCTGATCCCAGTAAGGCACCTGAAAGAAAGCAAAGGGCCCCGAGGATCGGGTACCCAGGTTAGAGAATACCCCGAAAGGCAGAGAGAGCTTCCAGCGGCAGCACGGAAGCGGCAGAGTAGCTTAGACCGGACGAGTCCAATCCATTCACGATCCAATCCAATCCAATTCTTGCTAACTCAATGAGCTAGCAAACAAGCGTAGGCTAAATACCCGGATGGTGTGACGTCACTCGAGGGGAACGCCCCCGAGGTTCCCGCCATGCCGTGGATAAAAACTTGGGTGGCGTGCGCACCCTACGAGGCCCTTAGGAGAAACATGGTGTGAGGCTTTGCCATAGCCGTTCCGGGGACGCCAGAGAATGCGGCTTGCAGACGCGGCGGTAGCCATCTTCCCAAGGCTAGCGGGGAGAGCAGAGAAAAAGGTTAGGCACAAGGGTCGAAGCCGTCTGAGACCGATGGATGCAACAGTACCCCCCCTTCAAAGGGCCCCTCCAGACCTCCTACCTGGTCTTGGTTTCTGAGGATGCATTCTGTGGTATTGCTGAAGCATCTCTTTATCCATGATATTTGCCAAAGGTTCCCAAGAGTTTTCTTCAGGTCCATAACCCTACCATGACAAGAGGTATTCCCATACTCTGCCTCTCTCTCTCACTTCAAGGATAGCATCTACTTGTATTCGATGTCTTCTTCTGCATCAGTAGTTGTAGGTTCAGGTGTCTTGGTGGAGAACTCGCTAAGGACTAGCGGTTTCAGTAGTGAGACATGGAACGCATTATGAATCTTCAACGCTGGTGGAAGTTTCAGACTCTAAATAAAAGTACCCAATCGTCGGAGGATGGGAAAGGGTCCGACGAAGCTGTGGAGCAAAACGAGCTGATGGTAGCTTGAGTCTTAGATGTTTTGTAGATAGCCAGACTTTGTCACCAGGCTAGAATTCTGGAGCCTTGCAGTGATGAGCATCATAGCCTTTCTTTGCTCGTTGTCCTGCTCTACGGAGCATCTCTTTGGTTTTAGTCCACAGTTGTTGGATATCTTTGGCAGTAGATTGAGCTGCCGTGGATGACACTGAAAGTGGAAGTGGTAAGGGTGGTAATGGTAGTCGTCCGTAGACCACTCAAATGGTGTTGATCCAGTTGATGGCGAATTCAGCCCAGGGCAACAGTTCAGCCCAGTCATTTTGACGAGTACCAACATAGGCACGAATGAACTGCTTGAGTGTCCTATTCATTCTCTCCGTTTGCCCCTTAGACTGAGGATGGTATTCTCAAACATCTCAAACCTCTACTGTACCCGAACGACTTTAGAACGATTCTACAAACCCTTCATTTTCTCAAGCCTGGATTACTGTAACGCAATTTTCTTAGGGCTACCTAAATCTACTCTAAAACCGCTACAATTACTGCAGAATGCCGCTGCACAAGTGCTCACTGGCAAAAGGAAGTTTGATCACATCTCTCCAACCCTAAAAAACCTTCATTGGCTACCAATTTCGCAAAGAATTAAATACAAGACCTTAACTATTCTACATAACGAAATTTACAAAGGCAACAATTCCTCTCTGGATAATATGATCGCAATTCACAAATCACCCCGTTCTTCAAGGTCTACTGACAAATTACAACTAATAATTCCCCCCCTGTCATCTGCAAAACTATCCACTACTAGAACTAGAGCTTTCTCGATAGCAGGACCTATAGAATGGAACTCTATTCCATGCTACCTAAGTTCTATCAGAGATTCCAAAACTTTCAAAAAAGAACTAAAAACATGGTTGTTTAGACAATCATTCAGAGTCTGATCTGAATAATCTTAGTCTTCATCTTGAACCCTAATTCTTCTTTAATAAGTATCTTCTAAATTAAGTCGTAAATTGTCTCCTGCTAACATGTTATACTCTGCCTTTGCCGAGATGTTATATTTCTATTATCTGTACTTGTGTTATAAATTATAACTTGTTTCTTGTATGAAGTTGTTACAATGTAAACCGGGGTGAAGGCACTCTGCTATACTTCGGTATATAAAAGAATATAAATAAAATAATAAATAAATAAATATTCAGACATAGCTTTATTTTCTACCATGGAGAGAGGGTAAACCCTTCCTTTGGGTGGTTCAGTGTTAGGCTTCAAATTGATGGTGCAGTCGTAGGATCTGTGTGGAGGTAGTACGTCTGCGGCTTCTTTGGAAAATACATCTTGAAAAGATACATAATGAGGCGGCAACCCAGGCATCAATGGGGTAGTTGGCATGCAGGGTATAGGAGAGACCTCCATCACATATTTACCATGGCAATCTGGACCCCAACGTGAAA
Organism: Rhinatrema bivittatum; assembly: GCF_901001135.1. Lineage (NCBI taxonomy): Eukaryota > Metazoa > Chordata > Amphibia > Gymnophiona > Rhinatrematidae > Rhinatrema > Rhinatrema bivittatum. The sequence goes on from NC_042618.1 coordinate 477,992,951, forward strand.
GCTCCAGAGTGGCCCAATTGAATTGAGGCATATGCTGCTGCAACCATGGTAGCCCCAGTACTACAGGGTGCATGACCTTCTCTAGTACAAAGAAGGAGATAGTCACTGAATGGAGAGCACCAGTCCATAAACTCACTGGTTCGGTGAGCTGGGTTACTTCACTCGGTAAGGGCTCCCCATGAATTGAAGATAGGAGTAGTGGAGACGTCATGGTGGTGGTGGGAATCCACAAGTGCTTCAGTAATCATTTCAAAATGAAGTTGCCTCCTGCCCCAGAGTCCACTAGGGCAAAAGTCTGGTATTCTAAGGGTCCACAGATTATGGATACAGGAAGAGAGTGGAGGAGAGGGGGTGCAGTTAGACCTAAGAAGAGTCCTCCCGCAGGACTTAGGTCTGCCAGTTTCCCGGACATATAGGGCATGTTTGTACTGCATGACCAGCTTGTCCACAATACATACATAGACCCAACCTCTTCTGCATTCTTCTCTCTTTTGACGACAGGTGACTGCGGCCTAATTGCATTGGTTCTTCGCCAGCAACTGGGCCCAAGGGAACAGGCCTGAGTGTAGACTTAACTCGAGTTTCGCTCTGAAGGGTTCTTCTGGGAGTCTTGGTCTCTTGAACCTCGTCACGAAGTCGGTGATCAATCCTTGGTGCCAACTTCACCAGTTCAGCCAGTTCATCTCATGAGCTGCCAGCTCGTCTTTCAAACGAGAGTTCAGTCCTTCAAAGAAGAGGGTCCCAATGTAATTCAGACAGCAGTGTCTTCAATTCTATGGCGAAGTCTGATAAAGATTTACTACCTTGCTTCAGGTGAACCAATGAAGATCCTGCAGTAGTATACCGGGCAGGGTCTTCAAAAACTGATCTGAACAGTTCAAGGAACTCAGCAAGATCATGTAGAATAGGATCATCGCGCTCCCACAGCAAAGAGGCCCAAGCCATTGCTCTTCTGTCCAGATAAGACAAGATGTAGGTGGTCTTGGCATAGGCTGTAGGAAAATGATTAGGTTGCAGGGAAAAGTGCATGAAACATTGGTTGATAAATCCTCTACATTTCCAAACTTCCCCCAAGAAGCTTGTTGGAGCAGATAGAGGTACAATTGTCTTGACCGTCACTTCTGGCGGTGTAACTTCTTTACCTGGGGTGGTTGGTGAATTCATCTGTGCGTACAGATGGTTAAGTGCAGCAGTCAAATTCTCCAGCGCATTTTGCTGTTTGGTGATTCGCTGGGCCAGGCCTGGAATGTCCTGTAATGTGGTGAGCTGAGCCGAATCCATGGAGTTAGCAATCTGTTATGGTTTTGAGGTGTTTGAGTGGATTCTTGGGTACTGTGGCAGATGACCTCGCCCACGGGGAGGAGCCTCGCGGGGAGCCACAGTACTGGGCCAGACTCAGGATGCACAAACACCGAGTTTTGTCTTTTATTGTACAGCTGATCTGTAGCACCAGAGGTGGCAGTAGTGAGGTGATCCAGAGGTAGCAGTCCAGGGACCCTCGGCAGAGGGAACCCGTCTCACCGAGATGGTATAGGGAGATCCCGGTGCAGGTTTCCCAGCACGGCAGAGCTGTAGATGAGACAGACTGAGAGTTAGATTACTCACTAGATGGCAGCTGTAAGGTTTGCGATTCCACCAGGCTGAAGTAGATGGTAACAGGCACCGAGGCAGGGAGAGCAGGCCCTCGAGGAGCGAGTACCTGATCCCAGTAAGGCACCTGAAAGAAAGCAGAGGGCCCCCGAGGAGCAGGTACCTGGGTTAGAGAATACCCCGAAGGGCAGAGAGAGAGCATCCAGCGGCAGCACGGAAGCGGCAGAGTAGCTTAGTCCGGACGAATCCAATCCTTGCTAACTCAATGAGCTAGCAAACAGCGTAGGCTAAATACCTGGATGGTGTGACGTCACTCGAGGGGAACGCCCCCGAGGTTCCCGCCATGACGTGGATAAAGATGTGGGTGGCGTGCGCACCCTACGAGGCCCTTAGGAGAAACATGGCGTGAGGCTTTGCCATAGCCGTTCCGGGGACGCCGGAGAGCGCGGCCGGCAGACGCTGTGGTAGCCATCTTCCCAAGGCTAGCGGGGAGAGCAGAGAAAAAGGTGAGGCACAAGGGTCGAAGCCGTCTCAGACCGGACGCACGCAACAGACTGGATGGACCATGTGATCTTTTTCTGCTGTCATTATTTATCTGATTCTGCTCCACCTGAAGCCTCACCGATGACTGCGCCCCTCCCCCATCTGATTCTGCTCCACCTGAAGCCTCCCTGTGACTGCGCCCCTCCCCCACCTGAAGCCTCCCTGTGACTGCACCCCTCCCCCACCTGATTCTGCTCCACCTGAAGCCTCCCTGTGACTGCGCCCCTCCCCCACCTGAAGCCTCCCTGTGACTGCGCCCTTCCCCCACCTGAAGCCTCCCTGTGACTGCTCCCCTCCCCCACCTGATTCTGCTCCACCTGAAGCCTCCCTGTGACTGCGCCCCTCCCCCATCTGATTCTGCTCCACCTGAAGCCTCCCTGTAACTCTGCTCTCCTGCATCTGATTCTGCTCCCCCTCAAAGGGGACTGTGCCCCTCCAGATGCTGCTCCACCTGAAGCCTCCCTCCCCATCTGCTTTTGCTCCACCTGAGGCCTCCCTGTGACTGCGCCTCTCCCCCATCTGCTTCTGCTCCACCTGAAGCCTCCCTCCCCCATCTGCTTCTGCTCCACCTGAAGCCTCCCTCCCCATCAGATGCTGCTCCACCTGAAGCCTCCCTCCCCATCAGATGCTGCTCCACCTGAAGCCTCCCTCCCCATCTGCTTTTGCTCCACCTGAGGCCTCCCTGTGACTGCGCCCCTCCCCCATCTGCTGCTGTTCCACCTGAAGCCTCCCTGTGACTGCTCCCCTCCTCCATCTGCTCCACCTGAAGCCTCCCTCCCCATCAGATGCTGCTCCACCTGAAGCCTCCCTGTGACTGCGCCCCTCCCCCACCTGATTCTGCTCCACCTGAAGCCTCCCTGTGACTGCGCCCCTCCCCCACCTGATTCTGCTCCACCTGAAGCCTCCCTATGACTGCTCCCCTCCCCCTGATTCTGCTCCACCTGAAGCCTCCCTGGGACTGCTCCCCTCCCCCTGATTCTGCTCCACCTGAAGCCTCCCTGTGACTGCTCCCCTCCCCCACCTAATTCTGCTCCACATTAAGCCTTCCTCCCCGTCAGATGCTGCTCCACCTGAAGCCTCCCTGTGACTGTGCCCCTCCCCCATCTGATTCTGCTCCACCTGAAGCCTCCCTGTGACTGTGCCCCTCCCCCATCAGCTGCTGCTCTCGGCAGTCGACTCTGTTCGCTGTCAGATCATGTCTGCTCATTTTACTGATTTGGCATGATCTTTTCATTCGTGCACTGCAGTACTGGCAAAGCTTTTCCCCTTTCTTTTTAGAGACATTTCCGTGGGGGTGTCACTCGGTGCTATTAGATTAATTCCCTTATAATCGAATCTCTTCTTCTGCCATCCTTCAGGTAATTCTAGTAGTGGCCTGGGGGCTGTTGGTGCCTGTGCTGGACTCACTCGGTGCAGGGTGCCTGCAGGTTCTCTGTGATGACTCATGTGAAGCTGCCATAGATTGTAGGAAGCCCTCAGCATCGGACATTCTTAGGGGATTCTTCTCCATTTCTACGGGAGCTTTTTTTCACACCTTTATAGCGTAAAGGAAGAAGGGGTGCAGTCGTGAGCAGATTTTTTGCAAGCTGTCAGATGATACAACCTGCGTTGGCCCCCATGCCTCCTCCTGCTCAGCGACTCCCACACCGCTCCTGCCTTGTCCCACCTCCCACCCGAAGGGAGCTCAGTCTGACATGGAAAATGTGCTAAACAGTCACAGAGACTCCCTACCTACCTACAGAACTGGAAACTGCAGGGGGTGGACAGCTTATACCATGCACAAGGACATCTACGCCCCCCCCACTGTCACATTTCAAGAATTAAAAATGAAAGCAAAGCTTCTTCCAGGCTTTTGGCTTCTGTCAGGAGCAAGGCACGTTAAAGGCGAAGAGGAGAGAGGACTCCGAAGGCTTTCTGGCTTTTTTCTGAATTCATTAATTAAGCTGGGATTACAGTTAAAGCCCACATGCGGAAGGACGAAAGAAGATTTATCGGATCACCGTGGCTGCTTGTGTCCTGTCCACACCAAATTTTCCACACATGTCAGGGGTCCAAATGGATCCTATCAGGCAATACATTTTATTTATTTCAAGCTTTAATACTTGGGCTACTCAAAGCATCGTGCAATAAATATAAAACCATCATTTAAATACAAAACAAAACACCAATTTTCCATAAAAATGTAAAACCCATCAAAGCAATACAAAAGATAAAAAAGCAATCATGCAATTTTTTTGGAAGTAAAATCCAGAATTAACCATCTCAAACGTTTGAAGAAAGAAGCATGTTTTTAACAACTGAATAAAGGCAGGAGGCAAGGCCTTGCCTGCTAGACAGGGTGTGAGGGCTCCATGTCTTGTGTTTGGAAGACCCGAGTGTCCATGCCAGTACATATCCAGGGGTATGGCCACGAATGCCTTTGAAAGTTATTAGTGGAGATTTACTGTTTAAAGGCAAGAGGAAATGTAATCTTTGCAATTACATTTCCCAGCTGCGTGCAACCAGGAAGCACAATTCTGCAGCATGTGTGATTTCCTAATCCATTTTAATGGTAAAAAAAACCTTAAAGGGAAGTCCTAGATACCATGAATGACAGAACCAGAACCAGATTGGCCTTTTCTACAAAAAAAGGCAAAGCTGTCTGTTGAATCTTAAATAAAGAAAAGAGAAATGTAGACAATTCAAAGTCCTCTTTTCAATTAAAGATTCTCGTTATTTCTATCATTTAAACATGCACAAGTTGTAATTTGAAAGGACTCCTGAAGTTCAAGACTGTGTGAAACAGCAATTGAAGATGTCCATATCTTGCACAAATTGCAAGTCCATATCTGATATGGACTCTTGACTGATAGAAATTCATGCAAGTGTACGAATAAACCTTCTCCCGACGCAGCCCTCCTCGGCGAAACACGGTGTCCGTGTCGGGAGACATCTTCAATTGCTGTTTCCCACCGTCTTGAACTTCAGGAGACCTTTCAAATTATAACTTGCGCACGCTGCGAGAAGGCTGAAGCACAGGCAGCCAGCACCACCTAGTGTCCCGACGCAGTACTTCCCAAACCAGGGTTGCCAGGTTTTCATGAAAGAACAAGCACTTTTTTCCAAAAAGACAAGCCCAAAAAATGTGAAATTGAAACACCAATGTCTGTGAGTCGCATAGATAACAAATTGCTTAACTTTACATGTTTCTCTGTTTTAGCATTTTGCAGAAGGTCTGCATGATGTGCACGAATGTCACACTTACAAAATTTGCACACAGCCTTACTCTCATTGCTGACAACAGATTGAACTCATGCTTTTAGTTCACATTCCTCTTCCCATGCTTAATAGTATCTTTTAGTTCCTTACTTTAGCTATAGTAGATCAAATCCATTTAGTAGCGTAGCAGCCAATGATGGAAACAGTAGGTATGGATAGGATTTCTTACAAAGGTGATTTGCTGCAGGAAGAAGAAATAAGAAAAAAAAATTAGATGAAATTAAAAGTGGTGTAGAAGAAATTAAAAAAAAAACACCAGCCCCACACATTGATTCCCCCCTCCCCACCCTTTCTGAGCACATCCCTGGCCCCCCCCCACACACTGACTCCCCCCCCCCTCTCCGAGCACATCCCTGGCCCCCCCACACACTGATCCCCCCCCCCCTCCGAGCACATCCCTAGCCCCCCCACACACTGATTCCCCCCCCTCTCCGAGCACATCCCTAGCCCCCCCACACACTGATTCCCCCCCTCTCCGAGCACATCCCTAGCCCCCCCACACACTGATTCCCCCCCCCTCCGAGCACATCCCTAGCCCCCCCACACACTGATTCCCCCCCCCTCCGAGCACATCCCTAGCCCCCCCACACACTGATTCCCCCCCCTCTCCGAGCACATCCCTAGCCCCCCCACACACTGATCCCCCCCCTCTCCGAGCACATCCCTAGCCCCCCCACACACTGATCCCCCCCCCCGAGCACATCCCTGCCCCCCCACACACTGATTCCCCCCCTCTCCGAGCACATCCCTAGCCCCCCCACACACTGATTCCCCCCCCTCTCCGAGCACATCCCTAGCCCCCCCCCCACACTGATTCCCCCCCCTCTCCGAGCACATCCCTAGCCCCCCCACACACTGATTCCCCCCCCTCGCCGAGCACATCCCTGGCCCCCCCACACACTGATTCCCCCCCCTCTCCGAGCACATCCCTAGCCCCCCCACACACTGATTCCCCCCCCTCTCCGAGCACATCCTGGCCCCCCCACACACTGACTCCCCCCCCCTCTCCGAGCACAATCCCTGGCCCCCCCCACACACTGACTCCCCCCCTCTCCGAGCACATCCCAGGCCCCCCCCACACACTGACTCCCCCCCCTCTCCGAGCACATCCCTGGCCCCCCCACACACTGACTCCCCCCCCCTCTCCGAGCACATCCCTGGCCCCCCCACACACTGATCCCCCCCCCTCTCCGAGCACATCCCTAGCCCCCCCACACACTGACTCCCCCCCCCCTCTCCGAGCACATCCCTGGCCCCCCCACACACTGACTCCCCCCCCCTCTCCGAGCACATCCCAGGCCCCCCCCACACACTGACTCCCCCCCTCTCCGAGCACATCCCTGGCCCCCCCACACACTGACTCCCCCCCCTCTCCGAGCACATCCCTGGCCCCCCCACACACTGACTCCCCCCCCCCCCCCTCTCCGAGCACATCCCTGGCCCCCCCACACACTGACTCCCCCCCCCTCTCCGAGCACATCCCTGGCCCCTAAACCCTCATTTCCCCCTCCCCACTCCCTACAAACCCGTCTTCAGCCTCTCCCCACTCATCCCCCCCTCCCCACATACTCATTCCTCCCCTCCTGTAGCCGGCTGAGTGCTACACCTCTCTCCGGATTCAGGGCTGCAGCTGCACAGACGCTCGCTGCTTGCGGCAGTGCCGAGCGGGATCTGCCCACCTGCTCCTGGGAATGCAGCGCCGGCCAGCTTACTGCTGCACTAGGTTAGGGTGCGCCTGCCATGGCCAGGCCTCGCCGGCAGCAGCAGCAGCCAATCACTGCAACAGCAGAGCGCAAGCCCCGCCCACCAAGCCCAAACAAACCGCGATTGGCAGGAAAAACGCCCAATTACAAGCAACCCGTGAATCGGGAAAAAAAAAAAAAGCCCAATCTCGCGGGAAATAAGCGAGGCCGGCAACACTGAAAACCCAAACGGAACCGGACTGAGCGGGTCGGGAAAGAGAATCCCAGCTGCACAAACCCCCTGCTGCCGAGGCAGAAAATGTGCCTGCAAGCCCGGTTCCACCCAGGGCCACTCTCCTGGGCGGGGGGCAAAATCCCTGCGCCTCTCCCCTTAACAACCCAGCTGCAGAATAAAACGGGGAATAGGAATCGTCGGAGCCCTGTAGCAGGTTCCCTGCTGGCACAGTTTGTCCCCGGGTCCAGGCAACGTCCCACAACACTTAAGGCCCAGCTTGCTTTCCAAATCTTCAGATCACAAAAATGTTATTTCTCTTCCCGCGACTCTGGGGGAGGAAGCTCTACCTGAAATCCCGCTTCTCCTTCCGTAACCCTGGGAGGGGGCCTCAGCTTAGCCCCATGACCTGGAGAAACCCCAGCGACCAAGGGATTGTATAACCTTCTCCTTAATCCAAGCCCAAAGGCGCTGTCACAGGCCATCTGTGGCACAGAAATCCCATGCACATGAGAGCATTATTCCAATATTCCCCAATGGACCAGCCCAAAGGCGCTGTCACAGGCCATCTGTGGCACAGAAATCCCATGCACATGAGAGCATTATTCCAATATTCCCCAATGGACCAGCCCAAAGGCGCTGTCACAGGCCATCTGTGGCACAGAAATCCCATGCACACCAGAGCATTATTCCAATATTCCCCAATGGCCCAGCCCAAAGGCGCTGTAACAGGCACATGGCGCCCTGGCACAGAAATCCCATGCACACGAGAGCATTATTCCAATATTCCCCAATGGACCAGCCCAAAGGCGCTGACACAGGCCATCTGTGGCACAGAAATCCCATGCACACCAGAGCATTATTCCAATATTCCCCAATGGACCAGCCCAAAGGCGCTGTCACAGGCCATCTGTGGCACAGAAATCCCATGCACACCAGAGCATTATTCCAATATTCCCCAATGGCCCAGCCCAAAGGCGCTGTAACAGGCACATGGCGCCCTGGCACAGAAATCCCATGCACACGAGAGCATTATTCCAATATTCCCCAATGGACCAGCCCAAAGGCGCTGTCACAGGCCATCTGTGGCACAGAAATCCCATGCACACGAGAGCATTATTCCAATATTCCCCAATGGACCAGCCCAAAGGCGCTGTAACAGGCACATGGCGCCCTGGCACGGAAATCCCATGCACACCAGAGCATTATTCCAATATTCCCCAATGGACCAGCCCAAAGGCGCTGTCACAGGCCATCTGTGGCACAGAAATCCCATGCACACGAGAGCATTATTCCAATATTCCCCAATGGACCAGCCCAAAGGCGCTGTCACAGGCCATCTGTGGCACAGAAATCCCATGCACACAGGAGCATTATTCCAATATTCCCCAATGGACCAGCCCAAAGGCGCTGTAACAGGCACATGGCGCCCTGGCACGGAAATCCCATGCACACCAGAGCATTATTCCAATATTCCCCAATGGACCAGCCCAAAGGTGCTGTAACAGGCACATGGCGCCCTGGCACGGAAATCCCATGCACACCAGAGCATTATTCCAATATTCCCCAATGGACCAGCCCAAAGGCGCTGTAACAGGCCATCTGTGGCACAGAAATCCCATGCACACGAGAGCATTATTCCAATATTCCCCAATGGACCAGCCCAAAGGCGCTGACACAGGCCATCTGTGGCACAGAAATCCCATGCACATGAGAGCATTATTCCAATATTCCCCGATGGCCCAGCCCAAAGGCGCTGTCACAGGCCATCTGTGGCACAGAAATCCCATGCACACGAGAGCATTATTCCAATATTCCCCAATGGACCAGCCCAAAGGCGCTGTCACAGGCCATCTGTGGCACAGAAATCCCATGCACACGAGAGCATTATTCCAATATTCCCCAATGGACCAGCCCAAAGGCGCTGTAACAGGCACATGGCGCCCTGGCACAGAAATCCCATGCACACCAGAGCATTATTCCAGTATTCCCCGATGGCCCAGCCCAAAGGCGCTGTAACAGGCACATGGCGCCCTGGCACAGAAATCCCATGCACACCAGAGCATTATTCCAATATTCCCCAATGGACCAGCCCAAAGGCGCTGTCACAGGCCATCTGTGGCACAGAAATCCCATGCACACGAGAGCATTATTCCAATATTCCCCAATGGACCAGCCCAAAGGCGCTGTCACAGGCCATCTGTGGCACAGAAATCCCATGCACACAGGAGCATTATTCCAATATTCCCCAATGGACCAGCCCAAAGGCGCAGTAACAGGCACATGGCGCCCTGGCACGGAAATCCCATGCACACCAGAGCATTATTCCAATATTCCCCAATGGACCAGCCCAAAGGTGCTGTAACAGGCACATGGCGCCCTGGCACGGAAATCCCATGCACACCAGAGCATTATTCCAATATTCCCCAATGGACTAGCCCAAAGGCGCTGTAACAGGCCATCTGTGGCACAGAAATCCCATGCACACGAGAGCATTATTCCAATATTCCCCAATGGACCAGCCCAAAGGCGCTGTCACAGGCCATCTGTGGCACAGAAATCCCATGCACATGAGAGCATTATTCCAATATTCCCCGATGGCCCAGCCCAAAGGCGCTGTCACAGGCCATCTGTGGCACAGAAATCCCATGCACACCAGAGCATTATTCCAATATTCCCCGATGGCCCAGCCCTAGGGTTCTTGGTGCCGGAAGCTTAAGTCCTGCTCAGAGATGGGCTTAACTTTCTGGCACAGGAAAATCAGGGGGCAGAGTGGTGGATGAGTGAAAAGGCGAAAATAAAAAATAACCCCTTTTTTTTGTGTTTCAGCTTTTAAGGCCGTGCGGGAGGTGTACAAATCACTTTGTCGTGTTTTGTCTGAAATCAGCAATATTACAATGCCAATTAGAAGTTTAACCAAATGAAGTAAACGTTTTTTGTCCCAAAGAAAAGAATGTTTGAAGTTTTTACTGTACATTAGCATGGACTAGAGCATGTCTCATTTAAGTTTCATCCGCTGTCCTGGTTTGAAAGACTCTGAGGCATTTGCTGGATTCCTTCGGGCTGTTGACTCCTCTCCCTCGCTCCCCTTCCCCTCCCGAGTTATGCTGTACGTTCAACCTGTGGTGATCGCACGTTTTCCTGTCTGTGTCATTTTTTTTAACTCCTGAGTAATTAGCATCACCTTAGCTTACTGCATCGGGAATTACAAAACTAAAAAATAAAGTGGCTTGTGCGTTCAGAAATGGGGCTGACTTGCAGCACACAGTTCTAATGCTGGGACACTCTGACCTCAGTTCACCTCTGGCTGCGTCCCAGCTGTTTCCAGCTAGCAGGCCCCTGTAAGGAATTCAGATTCACATGTAGTTAAGAACATAAGAAGGGCCCCGCTGGGTCAGACCAAAGGTCCATCAAGCCCAGCATCCTGTCTCCGATGGTGGCAAATACCTGGCAGATCCCGTAAAGCAGGTACAGAGTGCAGCGAGTCAGAAATATGGGAAGCAAGCAGCAGCACTCATGCCACATAAATATCTTTCAGAGGTCCCTCCCTAAAAGAAATACCACGTGCAATAAGAGGACTGCATTGCAATTCTGCAATAATCATTGCTGTGGCTAAGGAAGCTGAAAGTGCCGTGCAATGGGAATCTGAAGTTCTGCCAGCAGCGGTCAGGCGCCAGTCCTTACCCAGGCAGCTGTGGATTGAGCCGGGCCTGAAGGGGAAGGGTCAGAAATCTGCAGCAGGGACCAGCATTTGACTGCTGCTCTTACTATTTTATTTATTTGTTTATTTATTGTTTTTGTTATACCGAGTTTCATGATAGGCATCACATCAACCCGGTTTACAAATAACAAGGAGTGTAAAGCATAATGTAACGTAAAAAACAATATTTTCAATAAGAACCTTGAACTTTAAATACAGTGAATCAGAAAAAGGGAGAGGGAAAGTTACAATAAAACAAGGAAAATAAACTTGGGATGGAAGGGGAGAAATTGAACAGCACAATATTTACATTTCAGCCTATTGATACATTATTTATTTATTTATTTATTTATTTATTTATTTATTTTGTATACCGACATTCGATCGAGATATCACATCGGTTTCCAGATAACTAAAGGAATAGGGTGGTAACAGCCCTATTTTACATTATAACATGGTATTAAATAGATATAAGAATATTTTACATTATAGCATGGTAATAAATATAACAAGAATATTTTACATTATAACATGGTAATAAATATAACAAGTTGTAACAGAACTAACAGGAGTACATGGAACATTAGACTATAGTATATAACATATATACATAACTGGCTTGTTGATGAGGATAGATTATGGTAAGGAGAGCAGGGAGTGTAGAGGGGGTAGGGGAGAGGAAGGGATGAGTGGGAGGAAGGTAGTGATAGGGAGGGAAAGGGTGGTGGGAGATGCTTGTGTAGGGAGGGAAAGGTGTGGGGCGAGATGCTTGTGGAGGGGGCATGGAGTGGATGGTGCGAATTGGGCGGGTTATGTGTCGGGTGGGAAAGCTTTTAAAAATAGCCATGTTTTGAGGTGTTTTTTGAAGACTTGCAGTGAAGGTTCGTTTCTGAGACAGGTGGGGAGGGTGTTCCATAAGGTGGGGCCCGCTATTGTTATGGCTCGTTTGCGGGTGACGTTGAGGTGTGCAGCTTTGAGATTGGGGACGGCTAGGAGTCCAGTGTTGGTGGATCTGAGAGTTCTTTGAGTAGAGTAAGGTTGTATTCCGTTGTTTAGCCAGTCCATTTTGTTGTTGTTTATTTTTTTGTGCATGAGGGTGAGGGTTTTATACTGGATTCTTTGTGTAATGGGTAGCCAGTGGAGTTCTTTGAGCGTGGGTGTGATGTGAGGGGATTTTTTGTTGTTAGAGATGATTCTGGCGGCAGCGTTCTGTAGAACTTGGAGGGGTTTGATGTGTATTTCTGGTAGTCCGAGGAGGAGGGAGTTGCAGTAGTCGAGTCTTGACAAGATAATTGATTGGAGGACTGTTCTGAAATCGTGCTCTTGGAGAAGGGGTTTGAGTTTTTTTAATGTCTGCAGTTTGAAGAATCCATCTTTGATTGTATTGGAGATGTGTCGTTTAAAGTTGAGTTGGCTGTCAATTGTTACGCCTAGGTTTCTTGTGGACGGCGTGAATGAGGTTTGTGAGATTTGTGGCACTCCCGGGTTGATTGAGTTTCCTGGGTGGTCAGACGGGGTGCACTTGAGTGGATAGGAGGGATGGTCATCGTGGATGTGAATGATTTCTGTTTTGGCTTGGTTGAGACATAGTGATAATTGAGATAGTAAATGGGATAAGTTTGAGCTGAGTTTGTTCCATTTTTCCATAGTGAGTTGAATGGAGTTGTTTATGGGGAGTAATATTTGTATGTCGTCTGCATAGACAAAGTAGGTGAGGTTTGCCTCTGATAGGTATTTGCATAGTGGGATGAGATATATGTTGAAGAGGGTTGATGATAGGGAAGAACCTTGTGGGACTCCATGAGTGAGGGGCACTTGTGAGGATTCAGATGAGTTCATCTTGACGATGTAAGATCTGTTTGAGAGGTAGGATTTGAACCACTTGATTGTGGTGTCTTGGAGACCAATTTCTTTAAGTCTGGTGAGGAGTGTTCTGTGATTGATGGTGTCGAAGGCGGCTGATATATCAAGAAGTATCAGGAGGAACGATTTGCCTTTGTCGCGGCCTTTGAGGATGGTATCGGTGAGGGAGAGGAGGAGGGTTTCAGTGCTGAAGAGTTTTCTGAAACCATGTTGTGCAGGCTGAAGAACATTAAAGGTTTCAAGGTGGTCTGTGAGTTGATTGTTGACTGTTTTTTCGATGATTTTTGCTAGGAATGGGAGGTTGGAGACTGGTCTGTAGTTTGCTGGGTCGGATTTGTCGAGTTGAGGCTTTTTGATGATTGGTTTGATGATGGCGTTTTTGAGTTTTTCTGGGAAGATTCCTTGTTCTAGGGATAGGTTGATGATGTAGGTTATTGGTTTGACAATAATCTCTCTGATGAGTTTTAGGGTTTTGATGGGGATGGGGTCTAAGGGATGGGATGCAGGGTTGGTTTTTCTGATGATAGGTTCAATTTCTGTGGTAGCAACAGGAGTGAATTGTGACCATGAGTGGATAGGAGGGGGGGTGTCAATTAAGTCATTGTGGGTTTGCGGAATCTTGGCAATGATGTTGTTGACTTTATCCTTGAAGAAATGTGCTAGTTTTTCACTGGAGATGTTGCTGGGGTTTGGCATATTGTCATTTTGGATGGGGTTGGTAAGGTCTTTGACATAGGCGAAGAGGGTCCTTGGGTTAAATTGGTTAAATTGGTAATTTAACCAATTTAACCCAATTTAATTTAATTTAATTTCATTTAATTTAACCCAAGTTGGTTAAATTGGTAATTTATCCTTGAAGAAATGTGCTAGTTTTTCACTGGAGATGTTGCTGGGGTTTGGCGTATTGTCATTTTGGATGGGGTTGGTAAGGTCTTTGACATAGGCGAAGAGGGTCCTTGGGTTAAATTGGTTAAATTGGTAATTTAACCAATTTAACCCAATTTAATTTAATTTAATTTCATTTAATTTAACCCAAATTGGTTAAATTGGTAATTTAACCAATTTAACCCAATTTAATTTAATTTAATTTCATTTAATTTAACCCAAGTTGCGTGTGTTGGTTGATAGTTTTGTATATGATGTTAATGGTTTTGTACATGATTCTATAGTGGATCGGAAGCCAATGGAGGTTAAATTGGTTAAATTGGTAATCGTGAATTCTTGATGTGTGGAAATTACGCTTTGCTGTGTTAAGTTCAGTTGTATAGTTGTGTAGTAGTGTTCTGTATTTGTCTTTCAGGTTTGAGGTGGGGGTTCGTCTCCACTGTTTCTCAGTCTGTCTCAGTGTTCGCTTTGAGGTTTTCAGTTCTGGGGTGTACCAAGGTGTTCTTTGCTTTGTGGATTGTTTTATTTCCTTTTTTATCATGGGGCATAATGTATTGGCTATGTCTGCGTTGATAGATATCCAGGAGTTTGTGGCTGTGTTGGCGTCATTAGAATAGCAAGTGAAAAAATAAGACTATGAAATGGTACATAGGTAATCAAATGAATAAATATGACAGTTGTGAATGGTAATAGTATGATAAATATTCAGCAGGAATTAGTGAGAGAGGGTTTGAGGTTGGTTGATTCGTGTTTACATTCCGTTATTGCATACGAGTTAGTGCTAGTGAGAGGAGGTTTTATTCAAGGCTTGGAAATGCTTTTTTGAAAAGCCAAGTTTTTAGTCTTTTCCTAAATGTTAAAGAGCATGGCTCTTGTCTCAAATCAGGTGGGATCGAGTTCCAGAGAGCTGGACCTGCTGATGAGAAGGCTCTGAGACTCAAGGATTTATGTTGGTAGGTTTTGGCCTTTGGAATTTGGAGTGACTCTTTGTAGTGTTCCCTGATAGGCCTGGCGGAGGTGAATTTTTTAAGTGGTATTTGTAGGTCAAGTTGCGTGTGTTGGTTGATAGTTTTGTATATGATGTTAATGGTTTTGTACATGATTCTATAGTGGATCGGAAGCCAATGGAGGTTTTTGAGAATAGGTGAAATACTACCTGTCATTTCTATAACCCTACTCAACATACTCAGCGCTGTATAAAAACACATGAGACATTCCCTTCTCGTAGAGCTTACAATCTAATGAAGACAAAGATAGGGTGAGAGAGAGTCGTGGGGAGTGGAACAATCAGGGGTTAAGATTTCAAAGCAGCCTGAAAAGGTGGGTTTTTAGCCGGGTTTCAAATATGGCGAGAGTGTAAGCACGCTGCATGAGTTTCAAGCACACGGTGCAGCCAGGCGGAAAGCACAGAGTCAGGAATTGGCGGTAGAGGAGAAGGGCACGGATAGGAGGGACTTAATTGGTAAGAGAAATGCACGAGGAGGGGTGTAGAGAGAGATAAGTCTCAGAGTGAAGGATCTCATGGGGGCGGGGGGTCACTTCACCCCAGATCTATTGAACAGGCCCAATTCACTCCTGGTTTTACTCCCACTGATTTCTGTAAGAAAAGCAGAAATGGAAGTTGATGCAGGACTGACTCAGCCTGTTCATTGTTTATTGTAAAAACATTATTGAACGTTCAGATAATTCAGGCCATGTGAGGTGAGGTGACACTGGCAACCCTCGGCAGAGAAAGGAGCTGCCAACAGAGAGAAAGGGGAATGGTTCACGGGCAGGCAACTCTGGTCCTCACGATATCCACAATGAATGAGAGAGATCTGCATACACTGCTTCCACTCTATCTAAATATATCTAATAAGCAGCTGCTCTATGAGGAAAGGCTAAGGAAGTTAGGGCTGTTCAGTTTGGAGAGGAGATGACTGAGGGGGGATATGATTCAGGTCTACAAAATCATGAAAGGACTTGAACAAGTTAATGTAAATCGGTTATTTACTCTCTCAGAGAAGGACCAGGGGGCACTCCATGAAGTTAGCAAGTAGCTCATTTAAAACAAATCAAGGAAATTCTTTTTCACTCAGTGCATTATTAAGCTCTGGAATTCATTGCCAAAGGATGTGGTTACAGCAGTTAGTGTAACTGGGTTTAAAAAGGTTTGGATAAGTTCCTAAAGGAAAAATCCATAAACTGCTGTTAATTAATAAGGATAGTTAATAAGGATAGCTAATTCTACTGTCTTGTCTTTCCCACCCACTCAACCCTTGATTTTTAGGCACGAGACACTTTCTCATTAAAAATCGATCAGGGTCTTATCTAAATCATACTATTGTACCAGCCCTTATTGAAAGTTTAATCATCCCCTTGTAGGACACTAGCTGATTAATTAGTAAATTCACCTGTAAATTTAAAGTACTCTCATTCCAACTCCCTTAGTATCCTAAACTTAACTAGGAAGTCAATAATACTAAGATGAAGGCAGCAGTCCAACAGCAAGAGGGGGGCTTTCCAGTCTTTTGCATTGAGTGTCACATGTATGATTTTTTTTACCAGTCGGTGAGAAATTGTATGTGTGCACTCGGTCAAAGAGCTCCTGGCTCTCAGGGAACGAGTCCGATCTCTGGAGGCTAGAGTAGCAGACTTGGAGGAGCTGAGGCAGACAGAGAGGTACATTGATGAGACCTTCAGGGATATAGTAGCCAAGTCCCAAATCCAGCCTGGCAGCCCCAGTGCTGCCTTGGATCAGAAAGGTCTCCCAGTAGGAGAACATCACCCTGGTGTAGCAGGAAGTGATCCTGTAGCAAGGACCTGCTCGCCAGGTGATGTATTGTCCTCTCGCACTGAGGACAAGTCTCCCAGGGCTACTACCCAGGAGGGAAGGGTTAGGTCGACCATCATAGTTGGTGATTCGATTATTAGGAATGTAGATAGCAGGGTGGCTGGTGGGCGTGAGGGCTGCCTGGTAACTTGCCTGCCTGGTGCGAAGGTGGCAGACCTCACGCGTCACCTAGATAGGATTATAGACAGTGCTGGGGAGGAGCTGGCTGTCGTGGTACATGTGGACACCAACGACATAGGAAAATGTGGGAGAGAGGTTCTGGAAGCCAAATTTAGGATTTTAGGTAGGAAGCTGAAATCCAGAACCTCCAGGGTGGCATTCTCTGAAATGCTCCCTGTTCCACGTGCAGGTCCCCAGGGGCAGGCAGAGCTCCAGAGTTTCAATGCGTGGATGAGACAATGGTGCAGGGAAGAGGGATTCAGCTTTATTAGGAACTGGGGAAACTTTTGGGGAAAGGGGAGACTTTTCTGAAAGGATGGTCTCCACCTTAACCAGAGTGCAACCAAGCTGCTGGCACTAACTTTAAAAAGGAGATATAGCAGTTTTTAAACTAGAACAAGGGGGAAAGCTGACAGTCACTCAGCAGTGCATGGTTCGGAGAAATGTATCCTTGAAGGATACTAATGAAACAGGAGAGTTAGGGCATCCCAACAGAGAGGTTCCATTAAAAACAAACATAGTCCATATGCCTATATGTAAAAAATCACCAAAGCTAATGATTTCCGAATTATCCCAAACAACTGAAAAGCAGGTTATTAATACAAACAAAAACCACACTTTGAAATGTTTGTATGCCAATGCCAGAAGTCTAAGAAGTAAGATGGGAGAATTAGAATGTATAGCAGTAAATGATGACATAGACCTAATGGGCATCTCAGAGACATGGTGGAAAGAGGATAACCAATGGGACAGTGCTATTGTTTATTTATTTTAAAACTCTTCTATACCGTCGTTAAGTTAGTTCACCATCACAACGGTTTACATAAAGGCAGAAAATACAAATATGATTGGTATAGATTACAAATTAAACATGTGCCAACATGGAATGGTAACATTTTTTTAATAAGAGAAACTAGGTGTAAATTAGAGTTTATACATGGGTTAGGTGACTGTTACGTGATTCAAGTCTACATTTAATATGCATTTGGAGACATAAGTGAAAAAAACTGCTTAGTGCTACCTTATCTCTCGGTTGTTTTCATCCTTCTCTTTATCTTTATAAAAAGCTTGTTTAAAAAGCCAGGTTTTCAGATTGGTTTTAAATAGTTTCAGATTCCTCTGTAGTCTTATTTCGAGTGGCATTGAGTTCCATAGAACAGGTCCAGGCAGCGACAGAGCTCTCTCCCTTACTTGCGTGAGGCGTGCCGATTTAACAGAAGGAACAGTTAGTAGGGCCTTGTTTGCAGACCTCAGGTTTCTGTGTGGAACGTGTACGCGCAGTGCTGTGTTAAGCTAGTCGGCCTTTTCATCATGGATTAGTTTATGGATTATACACAATGCCTTGTATTGTATTCTTTGTTCGATTGGGAGCCAGTGTAGTTCAGCGAGTGTTCCTGTGATGTGGTCTCTTTTCTTTTTGCCCGTCAAAATTCTAGTGGTGGAATTTTGCAATATTTGTAGTGGTCCAATGGTAACTTGAGGTAGCCCTAATAGCAGAGAGTTACAGTAGTCTGTGCTTGCGAAAATCATTGCCTGTAGAACTGTACGAATATTGTTCAGCGTTAGCAGGGGTTTCAGTCTTCTAAGGACCATTAGTTTGGCGTAACCTTCTTTTAATTTCTGTGAAATGTGTTGTTTCACATATTTCATATGTGAAATGTGTTATTTCATATTCATATCCCTGCCAACGCCATAAAACCACTACAGATGCTGCAGAACGCTGCAGCGAGGATCTTAACCAAGTCCAACAAAAGAGACCACATCTCACCCATCTTAAAAAGCCTACACTGGCTTCCCGTCAAATTCAGAATACTATTCAAAGTGCTCTCAGTAACCCACAAGGCAATACACAACCTGGCACCACTCGAGCTCACATTCCCTCTCCAACTCCACACATCTTCCAGACCAGTGAGACAAGCCTACAAAAACAACCTTCAAATTCCACCGATGAAGTCAGCATTAAGTAAAAGAGCTCTCTCCACAGCTGGGCCTAAACTCTGGAACTCTCTCCCATCAGAGCTCAGATCACTGCAATGCTCCACTACATTTAAAAAAAGACTCAAGACTTGGTTATTCAACCAAGCTTTCCCATAACATCAACCTGCGAAATATCCCTGCCAATATCCCCTCAGTGGTAACACGCTAGAGAACTATATAGATCTTCTCTAGAAATCACATGATCTTTGGCAGTCTATTATCTTTGACAGTCTATTATCTTTGGCAGTCTATTATCTTCGGCAGTCTATTATCAAAACCCAACCTCTAGCCTATATTAGGCACCGCTCATGTTAATTATGTTATTACCCCCATATATCTTAATTATGTTATTACCCCCATATATCTTAATCCAAGTTAATTCGACCTGTTCATTGTAAGACATTTACTTGTCATTGTTGTTATTGTTTAAAATGTGAACCGAATTGATCAATAATTTTGTTATTGGAAAGTCGGTATAGAAAAATGCTAAATAAATAATAAATAAATAAATATTTAGCTCAGGGTCGATTATTACTCCTAGATTCCGTACTTTTATTGCTAACTCCACGGTTTGCCTATTTTTGATTGCAATTGTAGGTTGAATGGGGTATATATTTTTTTTCCGTTCTAGATGTAAGAATTCCGTTTTGTCTATGTTTATTACCAGTTCCATTTGGTTTAGGAGCTGTTTGATTACTTCAAGATACATATTAGCCAGTTTCATTGTTTCTTCAATGTTGTTTACGATGGGTAACAGTAGTTGTATGTTGTCTGCATATATGTAGTGTATTATTCCAAGTCCTGCGAGTAAGTGACATATTGGGAGGAGGTAAATGTTAAAGAGGGTTGCGGATAGGGCTGATCCCTGTGGGACTCCTGTTTTTAGTTTGATTTTGTCAGATAGTGTGTTTTTGATTTGTACTTGGAAACATCTGTTGCTTAGGTAAGATTCAAACCAGTTTATTGTTTTGTTATTGAGTCCTATCTCTTTTAGTCTATTTATTAGTATTTTGTGATTTACCGTGTCAAAAGCTGCAGAGAGATCCAAAAGAACCAGAATGTAATGTGTTCCTGTGTCAAAGCCTCTTAAGATATTATCTGATAGAGCTAGTACACAGGAACACATTATATTGTTACGACATTGTTACGACTGTCGCTGCTCGACGTCTCCACTCTGCCCACCTTACCTTTTTTGCAACTCCTCCCGCGGTTGATGGACGTCTGGCTGCCGCGGCGTCTGCCTGCCTTCCTCTCTGGTGTCTCCAGTCCGGCTTGGGCGCTGCATCCCGCCATGTTGTCCAGGTACCATAGGGCGTGCGCGCCGCACGGCCCTGCTTCTTATTCTCTCTTTGGCGTGAACCTCAGGGGCGTCCCCCTGTGATGACGTCACGCATCCCGGATACAAAAGCCTACACTTTTTGCTATCTAATCAAGTTAGCAAGGGAATCCTTACAGATGGGATTCGTTCTCCGTACCTAGCTACTCTGCCTTTCCAACTTTTGGACTTTATCCTAACGGGGTACCCGCTCCTCGGGGGCCTCTCTCATTTCTTTCAGGTCGCTATCAGGAACCGATACTCGCTCCTCGAGGGCCCATGTTCCCTGATTCGCTGCCTGAACTTATCTCTTCTGCTTGGAAGAAACCGCTGCCTACATCATCAGTGAGTTATCAACTTATTTCCTCAGAGCTGTTCCCTGGAACCAGGTACTCGCTCCTCGAGGGTCTGCCTCTATTCCAGCTTCTGTGTTACCTTCCGGGAGAAACCGCTGTGTGAGTAACTTTACCAACGAGGCTCTATACCAGAACCCTGTGTATGCTCCACTGTACTCACTATCTCAGTTTTCTCCACTACAGCACAGCCATAGAGGGAATCGCTGTTCCAGTGTCCTGAGGAACCCTAAGCCCAGCCGGGCTTCATCTCTACTCACTACTGCCACCTCTGGTGGCTTCTCAATTCTGTCTAATAAAAGATATAACTCTGTGTTGTGTGTCCCAAAGCTGAGCCTGACCTGTGGCCCCTCATGGGACTTCCCCCTGTGGGCGTGGTCAGCTGCCACAGTGTCCAAGGGTCCACCCAAAACCTTACAAACGATAACAGCTATATCAGGGTACAAATTATATCGCAACAATAGGGAGGATCAACTTGGTGAGGGTGTGGTATTTTATATCTGGGAGGGTATAGAGTCCAACAGGATAAAGATCATACAAGAGACTAAATGCTCAGTAGAATCTATATGGGTAGAAATCCCATGTGTGTTGGGTAAGAGTATAGTGATAGGAGTATACTACCATCCACCTGGACAAAATGGTCAGACAGATGATGAAATGCTAAGAGAAATCAGGGAAGAAAACCAATTTGGCAGTGCAATAATAATGGGAGATTTCAATTACCCCAATAATGTCTGGGTAAATGTAACATCAGGACTTGCTAGAGACATAAAGTTCCTGGATGTAATAAATGACTGCTTCATGGAGCAATTGGTTCAGGAACCAACAAGAGAGGGAGCTATTTTAGATTTAATTCTTAATGGAACGCAGGATTTGGTGAGAGAGGTAACGGTGGAGGGGCCACTTGGCAACAGTGATCATAACATAGCTGGCATTTGGACGCGTGTTTTCAGTAAGGGGTAATAGCGCGTCCAAAATGCCCGTCCAACCCCTCCGAACCTAATAATGCCCGCCACATGCAAATGCATGTTGATGGCCCTATTAGGTATTCCCGCGTGATTCAGAAAGCAAAATGTGCAGCCAAGCCGCACATTTTGCTTTCAGAAATTAGCGCCTACCCAAAGGTAGGCACTCATTTCTCCGGGCACCGGGAAAGTGCACAGAAAAGCAGTAAAAACTGCTTTTCTGTCACCCTCCGACTTAATATCATGGCGATATTAAGTCGGAGGTCCCGAAAGTTTAAAAAAGTAAAAAAAAAAAAAAAAAATTTGAAATAGGCCCGCGGCTTCAAAACCGGACGCTCAATTTTGCCGGCGCCCGGTTTCGGAACCCATGGCTGTCAGCGGGCTCGAGAACCGACGCCAGCAAAATTGAGTGTCGGCTGTCAAACCCGCTGACAGCCGCCGCTCCTGTCCGAAAAGAGGCGCTAGGGACGCGCTAGTGTCCCTAGTGTCTCTTTTTACCGCCGGGCCTAATTTAAATAAATGTATTTACTGAATCGCGCGCACAAGAGAGTGGCCTGTGCGCTCACCCGCTCTCCCGCAAATTTTACTGTATTGGCCCGATAGAAAGACATGGTTTAATGGAACACAGTCAACATGGATTAACCCAAGGGAAGTTTTGCCTAACAAATCTGCTTCAGTTTTTTGAAGGGGTTAATAAACATGTGGATAAAGGTGAACTGGTAGATGTAGTGTATTTGGATTTTCAGAAGGCGTTTGACAAAGTCCCTCATGAGAGGCTTCTACGAAAACTAAAAAGTCATGGGATAGGAGGCGATGTCCTTTCGTGGATTACAAACTGGTTAAAAGACAGGAAACAGAGAGTAGGATTAAATGGTCAATTTTCTCAGTGGAAAAGGGTAAACAGTGGAGTGCCTCAGGGATCTGTACTTGGACAGGTGCTTTTCAATATATTTATATATAAATGATTTGGAAAGGAATATGACGAGTGAGGTTATCAAATTTGCGGATGATACAAAATTATTCAGAGTAGTTAAATCACAAGCAGACTGTGATACATTACAGGAGGACCTTGCAAGACTGGAAGATTGGGAATCCAAATGGCAGATGAAATTTAATGTGGACAAGTGCAAGGTGTTGCATATAAGGAAAAATAACCCTTGCTGTAGTTACACTATGTCAGGTTCCATATTAGGAGCTACCACCCAGGAAAAAGATCTAGGCATCATAGTGGATAATACTTTAAAATCATCGGCTCAGTGTGCTGCAGAAGTCAAAAAAGCAAACAGAATGTTAGGAATTATTAGGAAGGGAATGGTTAATAAAATGGAAAATGTCATAATGCCTATGTATCGCTCCATGGTGAGACCACACCTTGAATACTGTGTACAATTCTGGTCGCCGCATCTCAAAAAAGATATAGTTGCAATGGAGAAGGTACAGAGAAGGGCAACCAAAATGATAAAGGGGATGGAACAGCTCCCCTATGAGGAAAGACAGAAGAGGTTAGGGCTGTTCAGCTTGGAGAAGAGACAGCTGAGAGAGGATATGATAGAGGTCTTTAAGATCATGAGAGGTCTTGAACAAGTAGATGTGAATCGGTTATTTACACTTTCGAATAATAGAAGGACTAGGGGGCATTCCATGAAGTTAGCAAGTAGCACATTTAAGACTAATCGGAAAAACTTCTTTTTCACTCAACGCACAATAAAGCTCTCGAATTTGTTGCCAGAGGATGTGGTTAGTGCAGTTAGTGTAGCTGGGTTCAAAAAAGGTTTGGCTAAGTTCTAGGAGGAGAAGTCCATTAACGGCTATTAATCAAGTTTACTTAGGGAATAGCCACTGCTATTAATTGCATCAGTAGCATGGGATCTTCTTAGTGTTTGGGTAATTGCCAGGTTCTTATGGCCTGGATTGGCCTCTGTTGGAAACAGGATGCTGGGCTTGATGGAGCCTTGGTCTGACCCAGCACGGCAGTTTCTTATATTCTTATGTTCTTATTGTGGATATTCTGAAAACCAGATCTGTCTATAGCACTCTGGGATCAGAAATGTTGGCTAGCACTTTCATTCAATGTCTTTACAGAACAATACCTGTAATTTTATTCTTACACTGGAAGCATGATACTTTATCTGCACGATCTGGGGATCTTCTGCTAGTAACTCTTGCATGTTGGGGGATGGGAGGGTGGGGGTTCTACATTGATCCACTCCTGGGTTTGCAGCTCTTGCATCTTGGGGGGGTGGGGGGGTTATATCCTGATGTTAAAGCTCTTGCACGTGGGGGGTGCCACCTTGATCTAGTACTGGTTGTGCTTCACTGCATGCAGTGAGTTGTAATTTTGATTTCTCAAAAATAAATAAAATTAAGGTAAAAACTACATTTCCCTGCATGCAGTGGGGCAAAGCCAGGCCTGGTTATCTTGTGGTTAATCTAGATGAGGCGGCAGCCTGCCTTGCAGCTGATTGCTAAGAGGCACAGTGCAACCTTTTGAATGAGCATCCCCTGCACTGCCAAGGCAGCTGCGGACCAGGCTGGGCAGTGAGGAAAGAGGGAAGCTGATGCTAGGTGTCCTTTTTCTTAAATCAATCCTTGATCTCCCACCACTCTTTCAGGCAATCCAGAATAAATATGCATGAACAGATCTAAACAGCTGCTTCCATTGCGTTCACATATATCTCATGAATATTTATGTTAGACAGCTTGGAAAACTGACTGACTAGGAGAGCCTCAAGAACCCCCACTCTATAATACAGGCGCAAACAATCCTCCTGCTGGCAATGCAGAGCCAGCTGAGGCTGGTTTTTAGGATATCTACAATGTATGTGCATGCACTTGTATATGGCATTTCTCCATATGTGCAAGTTGGGGGCACAGGGCTGGGATGCTGTCAGTTGTGAGCATGTAGTGTGATATGGAAGGGTAATACGGTAATGTGAGAGCAGGGGATGTGGCTGCATGATATGGAAGGGTAATACGGTAATGTGAGAGCAGGGATGTGGCTGCGTGATATGGAAGGGTAATACGGTAATGTGAGAGCAGGGATGTGGCTGCATGATATGGAAGGGTAATACGGTAATGTGAGAGCAGGGGATGTGGCTGCGTGACGTGGAAGGGTAATACAGTAATGTGAGAGCAGGGATGTGGCTGCGTGATATGGAAGGGTAATACGGTAATGTGAGAGCAGGGGATGTGGCTGCATGATATGGAAGGGTAATACGGTAATGTGAGAGCAGGGATGTGGCTGCGTGATATGGAAGGGTAATACGGTAATGTGAGAGCAGGGATGTGGCTGCATGATGTGGCAGGGTAATACGGTAATGCGAGAGCAGGGGATGTGGCTGCATGATATGGAAGGGTAAAACAGTAATGTGAGAGCAGGGGATGTGGATGCATGATATGGAAGGGTAATACGGTAATGTGAGCACAGGGGATGTGGGTGCATGATATGGAAGGGTAATACGGTAATGTGAGAGCAGGGGATGTGGCTGCGTGATATGGAAGGGTAATACGGTAATGTGAGAGCAGGGGATGTGGCTGCATGATATGGGGGTAATACGGTAATGTGAGAGCAGGGGATGTGGGTGCATGATATGGAAGGGTAATACGGTAATGTGAGAGCAGGGGATGTGGCTGCGTGATATGGGTGTAATACAGTAATGTGAGAGCAGGGGATGTGGCTGCATGCCGTGGAAGGGTAATACAGTAATGTGAGAGCAGGGGATGTGGCTGCATGATATGGAAGGGTAATATGGTAATGTGAGAGCAGGGGATGTGGCTGCGTGATATGGGGGTAATACGGTAATGTGAGAGCAGGGGATGTGGCTGCATGATATGGAAGGGTAATACAATAATGTGAGAGCAGGGAATGTGGCTGCATGATATGGAAGGGTAATACAGTAATGTGAGAGCAGGGGATCTGGTTGCATGATATGGAAGGGTCATACGGTAATGTGAGAGTAGGGGATGTGGCTGCGTGATATGGAAGGGTAATACGGTAATGTGAGAGTAGGGGATGTGGCTGCGTGATATGGAAGGGTAATACAGAAATGTGAGAGCAGGGAATGTGGCTGCGTGACGTGGAAGGGTAATACAGTAATGTGAGAGCAGGGAATGTGGCTGTGTGATATGGAAGGGTAATACGGTAATGTGAGAGCAGGGGATGTGGCTGCGTGACGTGGAAGGGTAATACGGTAATGTGAGAGCAGGGGATGTGGTTGCGTGACGTGGAAGGGTAATACGGTTATGTGAGAGCAGGGGATGTGGCTGCATGATATGGAAGGGTAATACAGTAATGTGAGCAGGGGATATGGCTGCATGATATGGAAGGGTAATATGGTACAGTGAGAGCAGGGGATGTGGATGCTTGATATGGAAGGGTAATACGGTAATGTGAGAGCAGGGGATGTGGCTGCGTGCCGTGGAAGGGTAATACGGTAATGTGAGAGCAGGGGATGTGGCTGTGTGACATGGAAGGGTAATATGGTAATGTGAGAGCAGGGGATGTGGGTGCGTGATGTGTAAGGATAATATGGTAATGTGAGAGCAGGGGATGTGGCTGCATGACATGTAAGGGTAATACGGTAACGTGTTGCAGGGGGAATGGTGCGCGATGTGTCTGGATAATACGGTAACGTGTTCTCAGGGGACGTGGTGCGCAATGTGTCCGGATAATACGGTAACGTGTTGTAGGGGACGTGGTGGGCGATATGTCTGGATAATACGGTAACGTGTTCTCAGGGGACGTGGTGCGCGATGTGTCCGAATAATATGGTAACGTGTTGCAGGGGACGTGGTGCGCGATGTGTCTGGATAATACAGTAACGTGTTCCAGTGGACGAGGTGCGCAATGTGTCTGGATAATACAGTAATGTGTTGCAGGGGACGTGCGTGCGCGATGTGCAGAAGTAATACGGTAACATGTTGCAGGGGACGTGGTGCACGATGTGTCCGGATAATACGGTAACGTGTTGCAGGGGAAGTGGTGCGTGATGTGTCCGGATAATACGGTAACGTGTTCCAGGGGACGAGGGGCGCGATGTGTCTGGATAATACAGTAACGTGTTGCAGGGGACGTGCGTGCGCGATGTGCAGAAGTAATACGGTAACGTGTTGCAGGGGACGTGGTGCACGATGTGTCCGGATAATACGGTAACGTGTTGCAGGAGAAGTGGTGCGTGATGTGTCCGGATAATACGGTAACGTGTTGCAGGGGACGAGGGGCGCGATGTGTCTGGATAATACAGTAACGTGTTGCAGGGGACGTGCTTGCGCGATGTGCAGAAGTAATACGGTAACGTGTTGCAGGGGAAGTGGTGCGTGATGTGTCCGGATAATACGGTAACGTGTTGCAGGGGACGTGGTGCGCGATGGGTCCAGATAATACAGTAACATGTTGCAGGGGACGTGGTGCGCGATGTGTCCGGATAATACGGTAACGCATTGCAGGGGACGCGGTGCGCGATGTGTCCGGATAATACGGTAACGCGTTGCAGGGGACGCGGTGCGCGATGTGTCCAGATAATACGGTAATGCGTTGCAGTGGATGTGCGTGCGCGATGTGTCTGGATAATACGGTAACGCGTTGCAGGGGACGTGGTGTGCGATGTGTCTGGATAATACGGTAATGCGTTGCAGGGGACGTGGTGCGCGTTGTGTCTGGATAATACGGTAACGTGTTGCGCGATTTATCTGAATAATACGGTAACGTGTTGCAGGGGAGGTAGTGCACGATGTGTCCAGGTAATACGGTAACGGGTTGCAGGGGAGGTAGTGTGCGATGTGTCTGGATAATACGGTAACGTGTTGCAGGGGACGCTGTGCGCGATGTATCCGGATAATACGGTAACGTGTTGCAGGGGACGTGGTGCGCGATGTATCTGGATAATACGGTAACGTGTTGCAGGGGACGCTGTGCGCGATGTATCCGGATAATACGGTAACGTGTTGCGCGATTTATCTGAATAATACGGTAACGTGTTGCAGGGGAGGTAGTGCACGATGTGTCCAGGTAATACGGTAACGGGTTGCAGGGGAGGTAGTGTGCGATGTGTCTGGATAATACGGTAACGTGTTGCAGGGGACGCTGTGCGCGATGTATCCGGATAATACGGTAACGTGTTGCAGGGGACGTGGTGCGCGATGTATCTGGATAATACGGTAACGTGTTGCAGGGGACGCTGTGCGCGATGTATCCGGATAATACGGTAACGTGTTGCAGGGGACGTGGTGCGCGATGTATCTGGATAATACGGTAACGTGTTGCAGGGGACGTGGTGCGCGATGTATCTGGATAATACGGTAATGCGTTGCAGGGGACGTGGTGCGCGTTGTGTCTGGATAATACGGTAACGTGTTGCGCGATTTATCTGAATAATACGGTAACGTGTTGCAGGGGAGGTAGTGCACGATGTGTCTGGGTAATACGGTAACGGGTTGCAGGGGAGGTAGTGTGCGATGTGTCCGGATAATACGGTAACGTGTTGCAGGGGACGTGGTGCGCGATGTATCCGGATAATACGGTAACGTGTTGCAGGGGACGTGGTGCGCGATGTATCTGGATAATACGGTAACGTGTTGCAGGGGACGTGGTGCGCGATGTATCTGGATAATACGGTAACGTGTTGCAGGGGACGTTGTGCGCGTTGTGCCGGAGGAATACGGTACCGGGAAGGGAAGCCGGAAGTGCTGCGGCGTGGGGCCCCTGGGACTGAGCCCCTTCCCACCATGTCTGCCAGGAATCCGGGCACGGGTCTCGGTAAGGCATCGCTGGGCCGGCGGCGCTGGCCTGGATGTAGTGAGGGTCCTGTGTAGTCCGGACATAGCGGGTTAGCAATTCTCGTAAGAAAGCAAAGCTGGTCTGGCGCTGGCTGCAGAGTGTAAGGGCCGTGCCCCCTCCACTCCGGCCAGGATGGGTTTGATTTTTCATGGGAGGCTGCTGGACTTTGCCTGATTGGGGAGGGCTGAAGGCGGTTAGGACACTTGTGGCTTCCTCACCATCGTTTTTTGTATTCACTCAGTGCGTTTCGCTCAGGCGAGTTACACTCAGGTACCTTGGGAATTTGTTTCTTCCCCGTGCACACGTCCAAGGCAATTTATAGCAAATCGGTAATTCTACATAATAAGCATCACAATAAGGTAACATAGAAAACAGATACCATTAACAGAGAAAAAACCTGGCTTCTCCATCTTATCCCAAACACTAACCCTTTAAAAGGGTCACCTCTTTTCCAAAACATGCATATGTGTTTCTATGAATTAGTGTAGGATATACTTGTCTGTGCTGTGCATGTAGACACGTGTGGACATGTGATGATGTATATAGGCACGTGTGTACATATGAGGGTCTTTGTAGGCAGGTGTATGTAAGGGAATGTGTAGCCACGTGTTTGGACATGTAATGTATGTATGCATGTGTGTGAGGGTGTATGTAGTCCTGCTTGTGGACATGTGATTTAATTAACCCTCATGTATGTATGTATGTATGTGTGCAGATGTGAGGGTGTATGTAGGCACTTTGTGTATGAGGGTATACGTAGGCACGTGTATGGAGACACTAGTGTGGACATATGAGGGTGTACGTAGTCACACGTGGACAAGTGAGGGTGTATGTAGTCATGTGAGTTAGTGTTTATTTAGAGACAGACGTGAGGGAGAATGTAGACATGTGGACATGACAGCATGTAGACACAGTTTCTCTGTCTACATAGTAATGCTTATGGTTATGTAAGAATGTATGTAGGCATGTGTGTGTGTATGTGGTTGTATGTAGTCAAGTGGATGTGAGAGAGTAGGCGTGTGTGTAGATGAGTATGTAGGCACATGTGTGTTTATCGGTATATGTAGACGTGTGAACATGTGTATTTAAGCATGTATGTGGACATGTGAGGATGTATGTAGGCATGTGGTTGTGAGGTGTATCTAGGCACATGTTTGTATATGATGGTGTATTCACATGTTTGTAAGGATGTATGTAGGCATGTTTGTGGATATTGAGGGTGGGTGTAGGAATGTCTGGGTGTATGTAGGCATGTATAGACGTGGTGGTGTAGGGTACATGTGTGGATGTGAGATTAGGTGTGTGAGTGTATGAAGGTACATGTGTGTAAGAGTGTAAGTAGAAATGTGTGTAGGCGTATGTATGGATACCTGAGGGTGTATAGGTTATGTAGGCACGTAAGTGTGTGTGTATAAGTACATGGGTGGTAGTGTGGGTGTATGTAGGCACATGTGGACATGTGTATGAAGACAAGTATGTGTGTGTGAGGATGTATGTAGGCATGTGTATGTGTGTCAGGGTGTATGTAGGCACGTGCGGGTGTATGACTAGGTACTTGTCTCTATTAGTATGGAAGGGTTCAGAAAGATTTTTCATCTTGGCAGTTTTCCCATTTTCCTTATTTTACCTTCAGCTGTTTGATGCCAGGCAGGTATTTAGCCCTCTTTTGAGTTTGCCAGCAAGTGCCTCAGCTGGCACTGGCGAGTCAAACTCTGGCAGGTCAGGGTATGCTGGTTTGCAATGACTTGGGGTGCATCATGCAGCCACATCCCCTGCTCTCACATTACCGTATTACCCTTCCATATCACGCAGCCTCATCCCCTGCTCTCACATTACTGTATTACCCTTCCATATCACGCAGCCACAAGCCCTGCTCTCACATTACTGTATTACCCTTTCATATCACGCAGCCACAAGCCCTGCTCTCACATTACTGTATTACCCTTCCGTATCATGCAGCCACATCCCCATCTCTCACATTACCGTATTACCCTTCCATATCACGCAGCCACATCCCCTGCTCTCACATTACTGTATTACCCTTCCATATCACGCAGCCACATCCCCTGCTCACATTACCGTATTACCCTTCCATATCATGCAGCCACATGCCCTGCTCTCACATTACCGTATTACCCTTCCATATCACGCAGCCACAGCCCCTGCTCTCACATTACTGTATTACCCTTCCATATCATGCAGCCATATCCCCTGCTCTCACATTACCGTATTACCCTTCCATATCATGCAGCCTTATCCCCTGCACTCACATTACTGTATTACCCTTCCATATCATGCAGCCACATCCCCTGCTCTCACATTACTGTATTACCCCCATATCATGCAGCCACATCCCCTGCTCTCACATTACTGTATTACCCTTCCATATCACGCAGCCTCATCCCTGCTCTCACATTACTGTATTACCCTTCCATATCACGCAGCCACATCCCTGCTCTCACATTACTGTATTACCCTTCCATATCATGCAGCCACATCCCATGCTCTCACATAACCGTATTACCCTTCCACGGCACGCAGCCACATCCCCTGCTCTCACATTACTGTATTACCCTTCCATATCACGCAGCCACATCCCTGCTCTCACATTACTGTATTACCCTTCCATATCATGCAGCCACATCCCCTGTTCTCACATTACTGTATTACCCCCATATCACGCAGCCACATCCCCTGCTCTCACATTACCGTATTACCCTGCCATATCATGCAGCCACATCCCCTGCTCTCACATTACTGTATTACCCTTCCATATCATGCAGCCGCATCCCCTGCTCTCACATTACTGTATTACCCTTCCATATCATGCACCCACATCCCCTGTGCTCACATTACCCTATTACCCTTCCATATCATGCAGCCACATCCCCTGCTCTCACATTACTGTTTTACCCTTCCATGTCATGCAGCCACATCCCCTGCTCTCACATAACCGTATTACCCTTCCACGGCACGCAGCCACATCCCCTGCTCTCACATTACTGTATTACCCCCATATCATGCAGCCACATCCCCTGCTCTCACATTACTGTGTTACCCTTCCATATCACGCAGCCACATTCCACGCTCTCTCATTACTGTATTACCCCCATATCACGCAGCCACAACCCCTGCTCTCATATTGCCTTATTATTCAGCTCTTGTCTGCCTCCTGGGAGCCAGAGCTCAGCTGCATCGGTGAGTCGGATTCTGGCAGGTCGGGATGTGCTGGTTTGCAGAGAATTGAGGTGTATCAGGAAAGGCAGTGAAAGATCATGGAAACGCCCCCAATACTTCCCTCTGCGTCCTGTCTCAGTTACATCTGGATTAATTCTGACCTGGCTGACCCCCTTTCCTGCTGTTAGAGCGGTGCCTGGCTATATCTCCTTTTGTGATAATTACCCGCTGAGGCAGTTTTGTGACTGGCACGTGCAGTCTGAAGCTGAGAGAAACACCTGATGCATATGGTGGAAGGGCTCCTCTGACTGTGACTGAACGCCAGCAGAAGGTGTTGTGGGAGGGCAGATAACCTGGACTCCTCCCTGGAGCTTTCTCTCCTCTGCACTGGGAACTTGAAGCACTTCCTTTGATTTCTGTTTCATCTTTGTTAAGAATCTCCTCTGATGATGGTGCCGGTGTTAGAAGCCAGTCCAAGGCTGGGAGGTTGAGCAGCTGGTGCCAGATGAGAAAATCTGTTTAGTGGCAGCAGATTAGCAATATGATATGAATTTTGGAAGTCTCGGCTGTGTGTGTAGTGAGGTAGGACGTCCCGGCCGGAGTAGCAGTGAAACCGCAGGAGGGAAGCACCGGGTAATGCCACCCAGTAAAACCAGCGATTCATCATTAACCTGGCAGGGGCAAAGCTGCAGCTCCATTCTCCTCCCTACAAGTGAGGAACACGGAGACGTCAGACAAGGTACCTGCCACAAATATTAGTGACGGGAAAGCCACAGATCCAACTGGGGGTGCAAGGCACTGTAACCGAATGGGCCTTCTGCTCCTCACCACTGCCGGATTCTCTCCTATAAAGTCCCAAATTGAGGACCCCGGTGGGCTGATTTTGGCCTGCTTTGTGCATGGGCCTGCTGGAAGCTGAGCTGTTGCTCTCTGGACCCCCGAATCGCAGCTGGATTTAGCTGCAATGCAAATTGATGAGGTGAAATCATTTCCCGTAGGCTGCAAGCTCTAAAATAGGGAGTTTTACAAAGTGACTCAGTCTAGCAGATTCCGCCTTTTTTCCTAGCTCTGTGGTAATTCTCTCTGTGCGGTGGTCCTGAGGAAGCTTAGCAGTCCTGCCAGGGATGCACGAAAACTGCAACTTCCTTTCTGGCCCCAAAGAGCCACCTGCATTAAGCTGGAATCACCTCTAATAATTACAATTGTTATCTATTTGAATAACTAGCAGGAACATCCTTGATGTTCCTTCCTCCAAAAACAAAAAAGCGTGCGTTTTTTTCAGCTTCTCTGGAGTACCGAGACCCTCCAGGAAAGAAACTTCTTTTTAAAAGAAACCCCCTAAAAACGTCTCTGTTCACTGGACTCTTTCACCCTGAATGTCATCCAGTGTCCAAAACTCTTTCTCAGCAAACAGTGCTGATTTGTATTGTATTTTCTAACAAATTGCAAATTTTATTGTAATGTTGATTTTTTAATTGTTACCTATTATGTATGTTTTTTGTACCCTGCCCTGAATGTAGGAAGGGCGAGTAACAAATGTTTTAAAATAAATAAATTGTGATAAGTTTGAAGACCTTGCTGCAGTTACACGATGTTAGGTTCCATATTAGGAGCTACCACCCAGGAAAAAGATCTAGGCATCATAGTGGATAATACTTTAAAATCATCGGCTCAGTGTGCTGCAGCAGTCAAAAAAGCAAACAGAATGTTAAGAATTATTAGGAAGGGAATGGTTAATAGAACGGAAAATGTCATAATGCCTCTGTATCGCTCCATGGTGAGACCGCACCTTGAATACTGTGTACAAATCTGGTCACCGCATCTCAAAAAAGATATGGTTGCGATGGAGAAGGTACAGAGAAGGGCAACCAAAATGATAAAGGGGATGGAACAGCTCCCCTATGAGGAAAGGCTGAAGAGGTTAAGTCTCTAGCTTGGAGAAGATACGATACATGTCTATAAATTCATGAGGAAAGCCACTGCTAATCCCTGGGATACACAGCATAGGATCTATCTAATATTGGGGATCCTGCCAGGTACTTCTGATCTGGATTGGCCACTGCTGGAAACAGGATACTGAGCTTGACGGACCCTTGGTCTGACCCAGTACAGCAGTTTTTATCAGTTGCATCTTCTGTATTGCTGCAAATCCTGTAGGTACTCGTGCGTATTGTAGCAGATCCCTCTCTTTGGAAAATATAGTTTTCCTTTTCCTCCTGCCAGACCAGTCCTTACATTCGGGATTTCCCTGCTCCTCGGCTGCCAGAGACAGAGTATACACCTCCTCATGACCTCATCGTTGGCTATAAAGGGGGACTGGCCCTAGACCCTTGCCAGTAGCCTTCTGCCAAATAATGGTCAGGACAAGAATCGGATTGGAGCTTACCTATGAAATCCCAAGAGGAAGGGCACTGCTTGTCCGAAGAAGATGAGCCTACAGTCGTGAGAGTGTTTTGCAGGGAGGCGCTCTCAGCCCTCATTACCGAGGGTCTGCCCTAACGATAGCGGGCACCGTCAGAGGAGACCCTATCCTGCAAGCACCGTCTCTCATTTTCAGTTTAAACCGAATTTCACCCATAACGTTCCAGGTTTTTCAATGGTGACATTTTGGTTTAAACTGATATTCCCTGTACGTACCAGGATCAGTCCAGACTGCTGGGTTATGTCTCCCCTCCAGCAGATGGAGTCAGAGAGAAAAGTGAACGCACCCCCCAGATATACTGGTGTGCCACCTGCTGTCCTTCAGTATTTCCTCTGACTCCAGCAGATGAGAGACATAACCTGCGGTTTGTCCTGACTAAATTCTTTCAGGTGTTTTCTTCTCTTTTTCTGCCTACACTATCTACACTGTCTAGCTCAACTGGGGTTTTTCCCTAGTTTAAAAAAAAAAAAAAAAAAGATTGTGTATTTCTTGGGTGTTATTAATTTCTCAGCGGTGCTCTGTTTGGCTCAGTATTCAGGCAGGCGAGGAGAGCTTTGCTCTCCCTATTTCCCGGATTAACTGTCCCTTTGGTATCGGGGGAGAGTTCACCGGTGGGCCGGTCACCCTCCCCCCCCCCCCCCCCCCCCCGTTTGCCGGGGTGACTAGAAAGTGGAAACTGAAGAGGGCTTTTCTCAAATTTAAGAAAAAAAAAAAAGGTTAATCTGTCGCGAGCACTTAAGTCCTGCTGGTTGCAGGCAGTACTCGGTTTTATGCCCTAGCCTGCCGCGCTTACCAGGGACTCCGGAGGGGGTGGATTTTGATTCACCCGGCGATTTTCTGAGCTTCGGTTTGGCGCGCTTTTTCTATTCAGTTTGCAAACTTACCCTCGGCGCGTCTTCGGTCCTGATCTCCGGATGCCGCGATCTTCGGCCTGCACGGCCTGTGGCAGGGCGGGGGCGCGACTCTCCAGGGAGGGTCTCTGCTCCCGTTGTATTCCCGGGGGCGAGGGACCCTCCCGGGGGCCGAGCGCTGCCCGCAGCGGCACGATCCTGTCTTCTTCGGCACGGCAGGGGAGGCCGGCTGCCACGCGGCCGGCGGCCCCGCCTCCTTGTGAGAGGGCGGCGGCCATTTTAGGCGCGCGGCAGCCTGCTGAGATTGAATCGGAGGATGAGGGTTCCTCTCCTCTCTCGCCGCCCGAGTTGAGCCCGCGCAGTGGAAATGACCCAAATGGTCCTCCGGCCCCTCCCCCTTCGGGCTCCACTAAACGGAGGGTCCCTTTTTCCTCAAAATTTGTACTTTTAATGCATCGGGCATTCTTAGAAGCTGAGGCAGGCTGGGAGCCGGATGACCCCCCCCCCCCCCCCCCCCGCGAAGGTTCCTAGGGTCACAGGCATGTCGGGGGTGACTAGAAAAGCGGGGACTTCAGGGGGAGCGGGCGATATATCTTTAGGGGACACCTGTGATCCAGGAAGACTGGATGTCGACCAGGACTCCCCAGATGCTGCTGCGGCAGGGGTCTCGGAACCACAGGAGGCGCTCGAGGGGGATGACCCCGAAATTTTGCGCCTGTTTGGCAAGGATGAGCTTAATTTTCTCATCCAGCATGTGTTAAAGGAATTAGAGATTCCCGCCCCGCAGCAAGAGACAGATACCTCTACGGGGGATGTAGCAATGGCGGGTTTAAGGTCCCCCCCGCAAACTTTTCCCTTACATCCCAAGGTTGTACACCTGGTATCTAAAGAATGGGAGGTTCCAGAGGCTTCCCTGCGTGTTAGCAGGGCGATGAATAAGCTGTACCCTCTGCCCTCACAGTCTTTGGAAATTTTTAAGGTTCCCGCCGTGGATTCGGCAGTCACCGCTGTGGTGAAACATACTACCATTCCGGTCACGGGAGGCGTAGCGTTGAAGGATCTTCAGGATAGAAAGTTAGAGGTTCTCCTGAAGCGCATGTTTGAAGTAGCGGCCCTGGGGGTACGTGCGGCAGCTTGCAGCAGTATGGTGCAGAGGGCCACTCTCCGCTGGGTTCAGCAATTGCTCACCACACAGGAGCTCCCACCTGCCGAGGCGGAGCAGGCTAACTGTGTGGAGGCGGCGGTGGCTTACACTGCGGACGCCTTGAATGATTTGTTGCGAACCTCTGCCCGTACTATGTCCTCAGCGGTCGCGGCGCGACGATTGCTTTGGCTTCGCCGTTGGTCGGCGGACGCCTCGTCTAAGTCACGGCTAGCCGCTTTCCCCTTCAAGGGGAAGTTATTGTTTGGTGAGGAATTGGACCAACTCATCAAAGACTTAGGGGATAATAAGGTATATAAATTGCCGGAGGACAAGCCCCGTCAGTTTCGTCCTTTCGGGAATGCGCGATCCCGGTTCCGTGGGCAGCGCAGATTTCGCTCCGGAAGGGGTGGTTCCTTTTCGCAGAAACAGCAAGGCCCGAGGTCGCAGACGTGGTCTCCTTGGTCTTCTTCCTTTCGTGGCAGGCGACCGCAGCGATTGGGAGCCTCCCAGCAACCGGCCCCCGGAAAACCGCCCCAATGAAGGCGCGCTGGTCCACTCCTCCTTCCCCCGCATCGGAGGTCGTTTGTCCCTGTTTTGGGAGGAGTGGGTCAAAATCACGTCCGATCAGTGGGTTCTCGACGTGGTGCGCTACGGTTACGAGTTGGACTTTGCTCGGCCCCTCCGGGACTTTTTTATGATATCTCCTTGCGGACCTCGAGAAAAGCAACTGGTTATAGCTCAGACGGTAAACCACTTACGGGCCCTCGGAGCGGTGCTCCCTGTTCCCTCGGACGAGACAAGAACGGGCCGCTATTCCATTTATTTCCTAGTCCCAAAGAAGGAAGGTACCTTCCGTCCTATTCTGGATTTGAAGCGAGTAAACAAGGCGTTACGCGTTCCCCGGTTTCGCATGGAAACTCTACGATCTGTTATTGCGGCCGTCCACAAGGGAGAATTTTTGGCTTCTTTGGATCTAGCCGAGGCGTATCTCCACATCGGAATCCGGGAAAGGCATCAGAGATATCTGAGATTCATGGTGTTGGGAGAACATTACCAGTTTTGCGCCCTTCCATTCGGCCTGGCTACGGCTCCGAGAGTGTTCACCAAGGTTCTTGTGGTAGTTGCAGCCTCCCTGCGACGTCAAGGGGTATTGGTACATCCCTACCTGGACGATTGGCTTATACGGGCGAAATTGGAGTGCAACTGCAACCGGGCGGTCCAGTTGGTGGTACAGCAACTTCAGTCGCTAGGCTGGGTGGTCAACTTTGCAAAGAGCCAGCTAATTCCAAGTCAGCGGTTGGAATTTTTGGGAGCGCGTTTCGATACCCTGGTGGGCAAGGTATTCCTGACTCGGCAGAGGATGGAGCATCTGATGTGTCAGGTGCGGAGGCTTCTGGGTCTCCACTTGCCCACAGCCTGGGATTATATGCAGGTCATTGGACATATGGTGTCTACTCTGGAGATGGTACCGTGGGCTTTTGCTCATATGCGGCCGTTGCAAAGGGCTCTCCTTTCGCGCTGGGATCAGAAATCCGAGGATTACGGAGTACAGTTACCTCTGTTGGAGCCGGCGCGATCCAGCTTAGTGTGGTGGTTGGTCCCGGACAATCTGCTACAAGGAGTGGACCTCGAGCCCCCCAATTGGGTCATAGTGACGACGGATGCCAGTCTGACCGGTTGGGGAGCGGTCTGTCAATCACGGGCGGTACAAGGTTCGTGGACCCCTCGCCAAGCATCGTGGTCCATCAACCGTCTGGAGACCAGGGCGGTCCGTCTCGCCTTGCGTCAGCTTCTGCCCTTGGTACAGGGACGGGCAGTTCGGGTCCTCACAGACAACGCCACCACGGTAGCATACATAAATCGCCAGGGCGGCACGAGAAGTCAGCAGGTGGCGGTCGAGGTGTCTTTGTTAATGACCTGGGCGGAGCGCCACCTCGCCCGCATCGCGGCCACTCACATCGCAGGCGTAGACAACGTGCAAGCGGATTATCTCAGTCGTCAGCACTTGGATCCCGGGGAATGGGAGCTCTCGGATCAGGCGATGAGTCTCATCACCCGGCGATGGGGGTGCCGCGAATGGACCTGATGGCAACTCGGCTCAACGCCAAGGCAGCGCGTTTTTTCAGCCGGAGGCGAGAACACGGATCGGAGGGGGTGGATGCTCTAGCGATTCCATGGCCTTATCACATCCTCCTATATGTGTTTCCCCCCTGGCCCTTGGTCGGCAAGGTGTTAAGGCGTCTCGAATCCCATCGGGGTCCAGTGATTCTCGTGGCTCCCGAGTGGCCGAGAAGACCATGGTTTGCCGACCTCATCAATATAGCCAGAGACGGGCCTTTACGGTTGGGCCACCTTCCGAACCTTCTTCGTCAAGGACCAGTATTTTTCGATCAGGCGGATCGCTTTTGTCTGGCGGCTTGGCTTATGAACGGAGGCGCTTGAGAAAGAAAGGTTATTCTGAACCGGTAATTTCTACCTTGCTTCGCGCGCGGAGACCCTCTACCACGCTTGCTTATGCCAGGGTGTGGAAAGTTTTTGATTCCTGGTGCGCGGCCGCCCAAGTTCAGCCTCGTCGTGCGGTCATTGCGGACATCCTTACTTTTCTTCAGGATGGTCTGAAGAAGGGGTTAGCTTACAGTTCGCTGAGAGTCCAGGTGGCGGCTCTGGGTTGTTTGAGGGGAAAGATTGACGGCTCCTCTCTCGCGTGTCATCCGGATGTGTCCCGATTCTTACGCGGTGTTCGAAATTTGCGTCCTCCTCTCAGAGCCCCTTGTCCTTCCTGGAACCTGAATTTGGTACTCAAGGGCCTCACCGTCGCGCCATTTGAGCCGCTGAAGCGAGCCACCTTAAAGGATCTCACCCTCAAGACAGTGTTTTTAGTGGCCATAGCGTCCGCGCGTCGGGTGTCGGAGCTACAGGCACTCTCGTGCAGGGATCCGTTCTTGCGTATCTCTGATTCCGGGGTCTCGTTACGTACGGTCCCTTCGTTCTTGCCTAAGGTCGTATCGGCTTTTCACGTCAATCAGTCCGTGGACTTGCCGTCGTTCTCGGAGACGGAGCTGCGGGCTTCTCATGGTTCCGACTTGAAGCGTTTGGATGTTCGTCGAGTACTTTTGCATTATTTGGAGGTCACCAATGCTTTTCGGCGGTCGGATCATCTGTTCGTGTTGTGGCAGGGGGCCAAAAAGGGTTTACAGGCCTCTAAAGCAACTATTGCCCGATGGCTGAAGAGCGCAATAGCGGCCACGTACATTGGGTGTGGTAAGTCCGTTCCAGACGGGCTTAAAGCTCACTCTCTCCGTTCGCAGGCGTCTTCCTGGGCTGAGAGTACTCTGGTCTCTAGCCAGGAGATTTGCAGGGCGGCCACTTGGAAGTCGTTGCATACTTTTGCCCGACATTATCGGGTAGATGTTCGGGGGCCGTCGGCGGATTCTTTTGGCAGCAGTGTGATTCGAGCGGGACTCTCGGGGTCCCATCCCATTTGAGGCGGCTTGGGTACATCCCAGCAGTCTGGACTGATCCTGGTACGTACAGGGAAAGGAAAATTATGTTTCTTACCTGATAATTTTCGTTCCTGTAGTACCAAGGATCAGTCCAGACGCCCGCCCTATATTGTGCAGGAGACTCCGCTCGAATCCCGTTTTCTATCACACTTCTGGTTTGAACATGGTAAGTGAAATTTTCCTCATGTCTTTTTTGGGGACAGAATGTCTTCGGACTGCAGATTTGTTGTTCGCTTCGTTGGCGCATTGCGTTCCCTTAGTTTGCCTTTTACTGTTTTTTACCTTACTTACTACTTGAGCTAGACAGTTGCAATGGTTCTTTGGCTACGGGTGCGGAGGAGTTCTTTTCTTCTTCTGCTTTGTTATCCATTATACTGAAGGACAGCAGGTGGCACACCAGTATATCTGGGGGGTGCGTTCACTTTTCTCTCTGACTCCATCTGCTGGAGGGGAGACATAACCCAGCAGTCTGGACTGATCCTTGGTACTACAGGAACGAAAATTATCAGGTAAGAAACATAATTTTCCTTTCACCCTAATTTTAGGCTGATTAAAAAGCTGCTCCAGAGCTGCAGATGCGGCATTTCAAGGCCTCCAGTCACTGCTGGAAGGCAGCTGGGCCTGTGGTTTCAAATCCACTCCGCCTCCCCCCAACACTGAAAACGCTCGCCCTCCCGTGCTGCCCAACCAGCCAAAGTGCCTGCTGTCTGGTGTTGCAAATGCATTTAAACAGGCCCTGTCCCACCAGAAGCCTTTCCCAGCCTTCTCCCTGGTCCTGCAGAAAGGCAGGAACCTCAGTAAGCTGCTGCCGAAGGAAAGAGGAGAAGGCTGGAGCCGCCACTGGTGAGGATGAATGCTCTCGCAATGCAGGGGCAGGGAGAGAGGGAGATGCTAGGCAGGCGATAAGATTACTGCTATGTGGATGGGTGGGTGAATATGCTTAATATGGTCTTATTGTCCTGGCTTCTGTCCACCAAAATAAACTCCAATATTTACTTGGAAAAATAAGTCATTTCTTTCAATTGATTTTCTTGTCATCATAAACTCTGATAAATTTCCAGGAAAAATAAAGAATAAAAACCGAAAATGAAGGTTCCTATCTGCAGGGCATAAGGAGTCCTCCAAGGGCCTTCCCTTACATGAAGCCCTGAAACGAATGGGGCTGACAGAATGGGCACAGAGTTATGGGGAAACTGAGAATGGATGCGCTGGTATCATCCATAACTCATAAGTCCACTCTCCCAGTAAAGGAAGGCATGGCCTTAAAGGATCCACAGGATAGAAAGATTGAGTCCATCCTAAAACAGCCTTCTCAACCAGTGCCATGGCAATTCATGCCTCTGTGTGAGGAGACTATTATAGCCCGAGCCATTTTACGCTGGATCCAGCTGTTACCTGAGTGTCGACACAGCGGGCTTAGTGGAGCGTTGTGTTTTAGCTCGTACAATGTACAATCTACTCAGAATGTCCTCCTGGGCAGCGGCCTCACAACTGGGTAGCAGACTTGGCATCCAAGAAATGCCTTTGCAAGCTTCCCTTTTTTGGGGGTTGCTGTATGGAGAAGACCTGGAGAAACTAGGAGAAACCAAACTCCAAAGGTTCCCAGAGGATACAGTCCACTCGGCGCTGCAGAGTCTTAGGCGCCAGCATTTTTGGGATCAGCAGAGGGTAGGTCTACCAGATGATCCCTGCCACATATCGCTCAAAGTAATGTCCATTCCTTTCAAGGGGCCATAAAGTCCAAGGTGACTTCCCAGCGGCATCAAGAGGTAGTCACCATCATCCGTGATGGTCAGTGGGCCCCGCCGATGGTGGTACTAGTGGGCGGGTGCCTCTTGTTGTGTTAGAGTGAATCAAGATTACTATGGACCATAGGGTCCTGGCTATAATACAAATAGGGTAGGCCCCAGAATGCTTAATGCCAGTCCCAAGTGCCTTTATGTTCTCCCCCTGCACCTCTCAAGGCAAGAGAGAAGTGGTAAGGACTATCCTGCGAGAGTTACAAGACTTGCATGCCATGATTTACATTCCACCCTAGAAACAGGGACAAGGGACATATTCTCTGTATTTGACTACGGAAATATTTTTTCCTGCTTTTTCTGTTTTATGTAAACCGGTATGATTTGCATTTTAATGTAAGAATGTCGGTATATAAAAATTATAAATAAATAAATATTCAATTAATTTTGTTCCAAAGAAGGACAGCATCTTTCGTCCCGTCCTAGATCTTACAGGAGTCAAGTGTTTGCAAGTACCTGCCTTCACAATGGAGACTCTTTACTCCATCATGGCGGCAGTAAGAAAAGGAATGCTTCTTTCTTCACTGGACTCGGCAGAAGCCTTTCTCCATATCGGAGCTCCCACCAAAATCTCCTACGTTTCTGTGTTCTAGGTGAACGCGTCAGTTCCAGGCGCTACCCTTCAGGCCTGTGACTGCCCCAAGGACCTTTACCAAGGCCATAGTGCTCACAGCAGCAGCTTAGTGCAAACAGGGGATAAAGGTCCACCCCTGTTTAGACAATTGGCTCATCAGGGCCAAATCTGCCCAGGAGATCCAGAGGGCATCAGCCACAGTGGTTCATTTTCTAGCTAGGCTGGGTGGTAAATTATGCAAAGAGCAACCCAGTGCCATCTCAGGCCTTGGAGTTCTTGGATATTCACATCGATACAGTGGAAGGGCAGGTGGTCCTGCCCCCAAGAGGTCAGCCAAGCTGATAGACCAAGTGCAAGTCTTCTACCTCCCAAAGGGCACCCAAGATTTGGTCCTACTTTCAGCTGTTATGTCTATTGGAAGGCAATCTAGACTTATGGGCCAGAGTGCATATGTACCTATTACAGCAGTGTCCCTCCTCTTACATTCCCAGAACTATGATCTCCACCTCCGAATGATGAAAAAGAGTTTGGGATGGTGAATGAACCCCTCTGACCTGCTGAAGGGGGTAGATTTAGAGCC
The DNA here is from genome assembly GCF_901001135.1 of Rhinatrema bivittatum. Classification (NCBI taxonomy): domain Eukaryota; kingdom Metazoa; phylum Chordata; class Amphibia; order Gymnophiona; family Rhinatrematidae; genus Rhinatrema; species Rhinatrema bivittatum. The sequence goes on from NC_042618.1 coordinate 478,035,131, forward strand.
TCCTGATTGGATCATTTTAACCATGGATGCCAGCATCCTCAGATGGGGAGCAGATTGTCAGGGCCAGCTGATGCAGGGGCGCTAGACATCATGGTCAAAGAACAGATTAAAGACAAGGGCCATCGGGCTAGCACTGCAGCACTTCCTCCCGGTAATAAAAAGGAAGGTGGTCAGGGTCCTCTTGGTCAATACCTTGGTGGAGGCATACATGAACAAACAAGAGGCACTCGCAGCCCCAGACCTGCAGAGGAAACAAGCATACTGTTCAGATCCATGGAGAGAAAGCTGCTCCTCTTATTAGCATCTTGTACTGCAGGAAAAGAAAATATCCAAGCGGACTTTCTCAGCAGAAACAGACTCTATCCAGGAGAGGGGGAGATCTGCCAGGAAGCCTTCCAGTGGGGTCTTCTGCTCACAGCCTGATGGCACCCTAAATGAATTCCAAAGCTGACGTGTTCTTTAGCTGCCGGCCCGAAGTAGGGTCCAGTTGAATAGATGGCCTGACCAGGTCTTGGCCTAGCGGCAGATTTCTGTATATCAATCCACCCTGGCCCCTTGTAGGCAAGTAATAAAAAGGATAAAGGATCACTCCCGGTGATGATCTTGATAGCCCTGGCTTGGCCAAAAAGGCCGTGGTATGCAGATCTAATAAGACTCCTGGCGGGAGTATGGACTGTTGTGGCAGGACCCAATACCAATGGAAGACCCATCTCCATTTTGTCTTATGTCTTGGCCCTTAAAAGGGCATGCCTGAGAGTGAGCCCCCCCCCCCCCCCCGGAGTAACAAACATGCCAACGGCATGTAAAAGCTTGACGTTAGCCTATAGTCAAATGTGGTGCCTGTCTGGAGCAGAACATTTCCTCTTGGAAATTGGATATTTCATGAATTTTAGACGTTTTGCAGAAGGGCCTAGACAAGGGCTTGGCCTTCAATTCTCTGAAGGTACAGATTGTATCCCTATCCTGCTGTACGAGCCTCAGATGTACTCAAGTGGCCGCACACCCGGATAGACTGCACTTTTTAAAGGGGGTGAAGCGTATAAGGTCCCCTTTTGGACCTGTTGACACTCAGTGGGACCTCAACCTGGTCGTCAAGGCCCTAGTCCAAACTCCTTTTGAAACAGTAAAACAGGCATCCCTTAAAGACTTTTCATTAAAGACCACCTTCCTGGTGACTATTTGATCCACTAGGTGCATTTTGGAACTACAGACTCTCTCATGTAGAGACCCCTACTAGTGTTTTCTCCACACGTAGTCATCTTCCAACCGGTACTGTCATTCCTGCCCAAGGTTATATCTCCCTTCCACTTAACCTAGGTGGTATCTCTTCCAGGTTTTACAGAAAATGAATATTGGGATAAGGAAGAAATGCTGCATCTTCTGGGTGACCAACCCTCTTCAGAAAGACCGATAGATTGTTTGTGCTCTTCGGGAGTCCTCAGAAGGGAAAAAGGAGCCTCCAAGGTTGCACTAGCTAGATGGATTTAAGAAGCAATCTTGTCAATCTATTTACTCAATGATAGGCAAGCTCCAGTGGCACTCTGCGCACATTTCACAAGGGAGCAAGCATCATCTTGGGCAGAAGTATCTTCAGTCTCCCCAGACAAAATCTATAAGGCTGCCACTTGGTTGTCCCTGTATTCCTTCTCTAAATTTTACAGACTGGACATGCAAGCTAAGGCAGATGTTGCCTTTGGTGCATGAGTCCTTAGGTCAGCCCTGTCTTCCTCCCACCCTGGCCTAGCCGCAGCTTTGGTAACTCCCGATTGTAAGGACTGGTCTAGCCAGGAGGAAAAAGAAGGTGAAATTTGATCTTACCTGATAATTTCCTTTCCTTGAGTCCTGCTAGACCAGTGCAGTGCCCAAACAGTTATCACAGACGTCGTTAATCCAGACTTTCTCTCCTTTTTCAATCCCTCCCCCCTGGGGGAGAGGGGGTGGCTATCATCAAAGGATCAAGATACAAGTTAATTCTGGTGGGAGTGTACGGGTCTTTGTGTCCTAGGTTAGAACTTTATTTTATTTATTTATTTATTTATTTATTTATTATACCGAGTTTCATGATAGGCATCACATCAACCCGGTTTACAAATAACAAGGAGTGTAAAGCATAACGTAACGTAAAAAACAATATTTTCAATAAGAACCTTGAACTTTAAATACAGTGAATCAGAAAAAGGGAGAGGGAAAGTTACAAAAAACAAGGAAAATAAACTTGGGATGGAAGGGGAGAAATTGAACAGCACAATATTTACATTTCAGCCTATTGATACATTAGAATAGCAAGTGAAAAAATAAGACTATGAAACGGTACATAGGTAATCAAATGAATAAATATGACAGTTGTGAATGGTAATAGTATGATAAATATTCAGCAGGAATTAGTGAGAGAGGGTTTGAGGTTGGTTGATTCGTGTTTACATTCCATTATTGCATACGAGTTAGTGCTAGTGCTAGTGCTATTTATTTTATTTATTTATTTAACATCTCTTTATACCGATATCCGTTTGCACATCGCATCGGTTCACAATAAACAAAAACTTTTGGGCAGTGCCCTTACATGTAACAGAAAACTTTGTCCGGTTGCTTTGGCAGAAGGCTACTGGACCCCTCCTTTATAGCCAGTAATGAGGTCTCCAGTAGCTAAGGAGCCGAGAATTCCCGAGTATAAGGGCTGGTCTAGTAGGACTGAAGGAAAGGAAATTATCAAGTCAGATCAAATTGCACTTTTCTTCTTCTGTTAAGCCTCCAAAAAAATGCTTCTTAAAAAAATAAATCTTGTGTTACTCTATCATAGACAGAGAATAGTTAAATTAAACATTCAGGCTGAGAAAGAAAGGTTGCTAAGAAAACTATGTTTATGATTTTTAAAGGCTGGGTTGCTGTGGGACTGGATATATTTCATACTAATTAATATATAGTAAATTTAATCTTTTTGATTGCTACTTATTGCTGTTGTATTTTGTATGTGCTTTATTGAATTTATGTATTGTATTGAAAATTGTTTGGATGCTACTGAATTGAACGGCTTTTGATTAGCCTGCAGAATGGCAAATAATGTTTTCATTATTAACATAATAGGGTAGAAATCAAATATGTAGATAGTTCATCTGGGTAGCACTGATTACAGTGACTGAACCAAGGGTTTTCCGTTCAGAAAAGAGACTGCCATGGCTGTGACCTTACAGAACTTCCAAAGAATCTCAAGATGTGATTTCAGTGTTAGTCGATAGGTCCTGCAGGGACTTGACTTGTTTGGAAAGGATTTTTTCCGTTAATGCATGGTGGGGTGAGGAAGGTGGAAACAGTCCGCTGTGGGGGTCCCTTGTGGATTTGGCTGCTTTTGCTTGCTAAAGGTGTGAGGATTGTTTTCCGTAGACCTTGGATGGATCTCAAGAGTGCACGTGAATCAGCCAGCGGTTCTCCGGCGTGCAGAGCAGATTCAGACGAGAAGAACAGTAAAGAAGGACTGGCAGGTAACTGTTCTCTTACTCTGGGGGAGCAGAGGGCCCTCTATTTAATCAGGACTCCTGTTAATGTCACTTTACAGGTGGTTTTCCGACAAAAAATGTAGTAAAACCCATTGACTTCCATAATTTTCCCTTTAAGTTTTGATAATTGGTCTATTTCTTTGGTTCCCAAAACATGAGAATATTTCCAATATTAGAAAAATGGAGTTTCCCTGTACGTACCAGGATCAGTCCAGACTGCTGGGTTAGGCCTCCCCTCCAGCAGATGGAGTCAGAGAAAAGCTGAAAAGCACCCCCTAGATATACCGGAGTGCCGCCTGCGATCCTTCAGTATCTTCTCTGACTCCAGCAGATTGAGAGGCATAACCTGCGGTCCTGATCCTTTCAAAAAATTCTAAATTGGGTGTACTGGATCGGGTATACCTTTGACTAGATCAATTTAGTCCATTTGTCAGGTAGTAAAAAAAAAAAGCAGGATCTTTGATTTTTTTTTAATGTTTTACGCGCCTTACCAGGGGGTTGGTTAAAGGCAGGCTTGGCAGGGCAGAGCCAATGTAGAGTGGGTGGCTCACCAGAACGATGGCTACTGCCCGGAGACAATACCCTTATTAAATAAACATACAGATGCTTACTGTGACTCCAACATCGCTCTAAGCTTCAATGGCAAGAGGAAATGTGGAAAAAAGGATTTGCTATCACAAAGAGGGGAGTAGCTGGCTTGTTACGGCGGTTACTACCCCAAACCAAATAAGCCTGATACTTCACTTTCCAAGCATATACAGCATAGTTCTCTGCTTCAACGGCAGGGGAGAAGAAAAGAGGGTTCGCACTCACAAAGCGGGGAGTAGCTGGCTTATTACGGCGGTTACTACCCCAAACCAAATGTGCCTGATACTTCGCTTTCGATGCATATCCAGCATGGCTCTCTGCTTCATGGCATGGGAGAGGCTGATACATCAAGCATTTCCAGCATAGCTCTCTGCTTCAACAGCAGGGGAATAAGAAAAGCTGAGGCTTCACGCATATCCAGAATAGCTTCAACTGCAGGGGAGAAGAAAAAAAAAAAAAAAAAGGATTCGCACTCACAGAGCAGGGAGTAGCTGGCTTGTTACGGCGGTTACTACCCTAAACCAAAAGGGCCTGATACTTCACTTTCAATGCATAACCAGCATGGCTCTCCGCTTCAACGGCAGGAGAGAAGAAAAACAACCAATAGGGGCTGTATGACATAGTCTGGGTAAAGGGAATAAACATGGGTGTAGCTTGCTTATTGCAGCAGTTACTACCCCTACTACCCCTAACTAATCAAGCTAGGTATTTCACTTGGATGCAGCTCCATCACTGCTCTCTACATTAATGGTGGGGGTGGAAGGGAAATAGAACCAAGAGTTAAGAGAAAATGATAAGAATGAGAGAGAAAAATGTGTGAAGCTTGCTGGGCAGACTAGATGGGCCATTTGGTCTTCTTCTGCCGTCATTTCTATGTTTCTATGTAAAGCCTCATTCCCGGAGCTAGTCAGTCCCTAGGTGACCAGGGGGAGTATTTACCGGTGGGCCGGTCACTCTTCCCCCCAGTTTTTGCATATGTCAGAGCCTTGGGCTCTGAAGGGGGCTTCCTTATAATCGGAGGCTGCTTGTGAAAAAAAAAAAAAAAATTATTCTTTTTAAAGGAGCAAGTGACAGCCCAAGTAAGTCCTGTTGGTGGCAGGCTGTATCTTCCGTATTGCTCAGCTCCGGCCTGCTGCTTGAGGGTGCCGGGACTCCGGAGGGGGTGGCTTCCTCACCCGGCGCGATTTACCTTGTGGGGCAGCTCTCCTGTTTTTGCCTCGGTTGGAATCGGTGCCGGGATGCCACAGTCTTCGGCCTGCACGGCCTGCGGGAGTGCGGGGGCGTGACTTTCCCGAGAGGGTCTCTGCTCCCGATGTCTTCCCGGGGGCGAGGGACCCCTCTCGGGGGCCGAGCGCTGCCCGCGGGTCTTCGTCCTCGCGGCCGCGGAGAGTCGCATCGTTCCGGGGGCAGAGGCCGGCCCCGCCCCCAATCGAGAAAGAAGCGGCGGCCATCTTGGCCACGCCGGACCTGGAGGAAGCAGCGTCGGAGGAGGGGGACTTTCCTCCTCACTCTCCTCCGGCCCTAAGCCCGCAGCGCGTCGGCGATTTCGGGGCTCCTCATCCCCCCACACCCCTCCAGGCCCGCGGGGCAGGATTTAAAGAGGCCAGCCCCGTTTTCCTCCCGGTTTGTGCTCTTGATGCACAAAGCCTTTCTAGAGGCAGAAGCTGGCTGGGAGGATTCGGGGCCTTATTCCCCTAAGGTCCCTAAGGTGGTCCCGGACCAGGGGAGGGCAGGGGCTCGTTGTCCCCGTCCTCAGGCGGACGCTGAGCTCCCAGAGCCCTTGGATCCCTCCCAGGACCCCCTGTCTCTCGTGGGGGGAGGGGACTTGGACGGTCAAGTGACAGTGGAAGGGGATGATCCTCAGGTTCTTAGGTTGTTCAGTAAGGACGAGCTAGAGCACTTGATCCCACAGGTGTTGAAGGAACTGGAAATTCTGGCGCCCCAGCTGGAGGGGGATAATTCCCCGGGGGATTCTGTTTTGGCGGGGCTCCATGGGCCTCCGCAGACATTCCCTTTTCATTCTAAATTGTTTCAGATTGTCTCGAAGGAATGGGACTCTCCAGAGGCTTCCTTATGGGTCGGTAGGGCTGTGGATAAGTTGTACCCCCTACCTACTGAGTCCTTGGATCTCCTCAAGGTTCCCAAAGTGGACTCAGCTGTCACGGCCGTGATAAAGCACACTACCATTCCCGTAACGGGGGGGAACAGCGCTTAAGGATCTCCAGGATCGGAAACTGGAGATCTTATTGAAGCGTATATTTGAAGTATCTGCATTAGGCGTCCGGGCAGCGGTCTGTAGCAGTCTCATGCAGCGGGCCATGCTTCGCTGGGTTCAGCAATTACTTACAGCCCAGGACCTCCCACCGGGAGAAGCAGAGCAGGCTAACCGCATGGAGGCTGCGGTCGCCTATACTGCGGACGCCTTATATGATCTTCTTCGGACTTCGGCACAAAATATGTCCTCGGCAGTCTCCGCGAGACGGCTCCTCTGACTTCGACACTGGGCGGCGGATGCTTCCTCTAAGTCCCGTTTAGGGTCCTTTCCCTTTCGAGGGAAATGGTTGTTTGGGGACGAGCTGGAACAGCTTATGAAGGACTTAGGGGATAACAAGGTTTATAAGTTACCCGAAGACAAGCCCAGACAATCTCGTCCCTTCAGCACTTCCAGGGGCCGGTTTCGGGGGCAACGTCATTTCCGTGGGGGAAGGGGTGCTTCCTTCCCTCAGAGGCAACAGGCATATCGATCGCAAGCTTGGACTCCTTCCTTTCGCGGTAGACGGCCTCAGCATTCGGGGGCGTCGCATGCTTTCACCTCCAATAAGATGACACAATGAAGAGGCGCCGACCCATTCCTTCACTCCGCGCATCGGGGTCAACTGTCCCTGTTTCTGAAGGAGTGGGTCAAGATAACATCAGACCAGTGGGTCCTCGACATTATAAGTCATGGTTACGTTTTGGATTTTGCTCGTCCGCTCCGCGACCTGTTCCTGATATCTCCCTGCGGTCCTCCCGAGAAGCAACAGGTGATAGCACAGACGCTGGATCGCCTTCGAGCGCTGGGGGCGGTGGTCTCTGTTCCTACTGCGGAACGTCATACCGGTCAATATTCAATTTACTTCGTAGTTCCAAAGAAGGAAGGTACGTTTCGTCCAATCCTGGATTTGAAGCAGGTCAACAGAGCCCTCTGCATCCCACGTTTTCAGATGGAGATGCTCAGATCGTTGATTGCGGCTGTCCACAAGGGAGAGTATTTGGCTTCTTTGGATCTAACTGAGGCGTATCTTCACATAGCAATTCAGGAGCATCATCAGAGATTTCTGAGGTTCATGGTTCTGGGGGAGCATTATCAGTTTTGCGCCCTGCTGTTTGGTCTGGCGACAGCCCCCAGAATATTCACCAAGGTGTTGGTAGTCGTCGCAGCGTACCTTCGCCGCCAGGGGTTTCTGGTTCATCCCTATTTGGATGATTGGCTCATACGGGCAAAGTCGGAGGCGCTTTGCAAGTTAGCGGTTCAATCGGTCGTGGACCAACTACAAGCGCTCTGTTGGGTAATCAACTTTGTGAAGAGTCACCTAATCCCAATCCAGCAGTTGGAATTTCTGGGAGCCCGATTCGATACCTCGGCGGGGAAAGTCTCTACCGCGGCAGCGGATGGTCAATTTAATGACTCAAGTGCGGGGCCTTTTGGACCTTCCATTGCCTACGGTCTGGGATTATTTACAGGTGCTTGGACATATGGCGTCTACTCTGGAACTGGTTCCTTGGGCTTTTGCTCATATGCGCCCTTTTCAGGGGGCGCTGCTTTCCCGCTGGGACCACAAGTTGGAGGACTATCATCTGATTTTACCAATTTTGGAGCCCGCGAGGTCCAGTCTCAGTTGGTGGTTATCCCCGGACCACCTTCTCCAAGGGGTGGACTTGGAACCGCCACCTTGGGTCATAGTTATGACAGATGCCAGTTTGACCGGCTGGGGAGCAGTCTGTCAATCCAGAGCAGTGCAGGGTCAATGGCCCCTCGGCAAGCCACATGGTCGATCCGTCTAGCCTTGTGTCAATTTCTCCCATTGGTGCACCGCAAGGACAACTGTGGCATACATAAACAGGCAAGGGGGCATGAGAAGTCATCCGGTAGCCGCATAAGTGAGTCGTTTGTTGGCCTGGGCGGAACGTTTTTTGACCCGCATAGCAGCTTCTCACATTGCTGGCGTGGACAACGTACAGGTGGATTTTCTCAGTCAACAATATCTGGATCCCGGAGAATGGGAACTGTCCCCCGAGGCGATGCAACTCATAGTTCGCCGGTGGGGAGCGCCGCGCTTGGATCTCATGGCGACTCAGTTAAATGCCAAAGCAGCTTGTTTCTTCAGTCGAAGGAGAGAACACGGGTCAGAAGGAGTGGATGCTCTAGCACTTCCGTGGCCTCGCCGCATACTTCTTTATCTGTTTCCCCCGTGGCCTCTGGTGGGAAAGATTCTAAGGTGCATAGAGTCCCACCGAGGTCTTGTTATCCTCGTGGCTCCGGAGTGGACAAGAAGGCCATGGTTCACAGACCTCGTCAACCTAGCAATCGACGGTCCCTTGCGTCTCGCGCATCTCCCGAATCTTCTACGACAGGGTGCAGTATTTTTCAATCTAGCGGATCGCTTTTGTCTGGCGGCTTGGCTTATGAGAGGAGGCAACTGAGGAAGAAAGGTTACCCGGAGGTTGTAATTTCTACTCTTCTTAGAGCTCGCAAGACTTCAACGTCCCTCACTTATTCTAGAGTTTGGAAGGTTTTTGCTTCCTGGTGCAGTGAGTTGGGGGTGTCTCCAAGGAGGGCATCTATAGGCCATATCCTCGCGTTTTTGCAGGGCGGTCTGCAAAAAGGACTAGCTTACAGTTCTCTTCGAGTACAGGTAGCGGCCCTGGGCTGTCTACGGGGCAAAATTGACGGTTCTTCTATGGCCTGTCACCCGGATGTTGCTCAGTTTTTACGCGGGGTTCAGAATTTGTGTCCTCCAGTAAGGGCGCCCTGTCCATCTTGGAGCTTGAATTCGGTTCTTCGAGGTCTTTGCGCTCCACCTTTTGAACCTATCAAGCGAGCTACTATGAAGGATTTGACTCTCAAGGTGGTTTTTCTAGTGGCTATTGCTTCAGCGCGTCGGGTTTCGGAGCTACAGGCGTTGTTGTTCAGGGAGCCGTTCTTATGTATTTCTGAGTCCGGAGTGTCCTTGCGGACGGTTCCTTCCTTTTGCCAAAAGTGGTTTCGGCTTTTCACGTAAATCAGTCAGTGGAGCTACCTGCCTTCTCTGAGGAGGATCTCCGTTCTGTTCGTGACCTGAAACGCTTGGATGTCTGCAGGGCACTTTTGCGGTATTTAGAGGTGACTAGTGATTTTCGACGATCGGATAATCTGTTCGTTTTGTGGAATGGTCCTAAGAAGGGACTTCAGGCTTCTAAGACTTCTATCGCCCGTTGGTTGAAGGGCGCGATTGCTTCTGCATACATCTGTGATGGTCGTCCTGTACCTGATGGGCTTAAAGCTCACTCTCTCAGGGCTCAGGCGGCATCCTGGGCTGAAAGTCAGTTTGTGTCGCCCAGGAGATTTGCAGCCACTTGGAAGTCATTGCACACGTTTGCTAGACATTATCGGTTGGATGTCAGGGGTCCATCGGCCGATTCCTTCGGCAGCAGTGCGCTTCGAGCGGGACTGTCCGGGTCCCACCCCATTTAAGGCAGCTCGGGTACGTCCCAGCAGTCTGGACTGATCCTGGTACGTACAGGGAAAGGAAAATTAGGTTCTTACCTGATAATTTTCGTTCCTGTAGTACCAAGGATCAGTCCAGACGCCCGCCCAAGTCTTTTTCATATGGGAGAGTCTGCTCGTATTCTTTCTGTTATTTTGATTCCTTCCGGTTTTTGATTCTGCAGAGTGTGATTATGTGTATAGGTTCAATTATGGTATTTTCAGTGCAATGTTCTATTTGTTCTAGTCATGGGTTCTTAAAAAACCCCAAAACAAAACCCATTTTACGGCATGAGTGATATATATATATATATATATTTCAATCTGCTTTGATATTCTTATACTGAAGGATGGCAGGTGGCACTCCGGTATATCTAGGGGGTGCTTTTCAGCTTTTCTCTGACGCCATCTGCTGGAGGGGAGGCATAACCCAGCAGTCTGGACTGATCCTTGGTACTACAGGAACGAAAATTATCAGGTAAGAAACTAATTTTCCTTTTCTGATGTCATTTTGGGGTGTATTTTCAAAAGCTGAGCCAGGAGCATATGAAATACATCCCAAGGTAGTGACCACAGAGAAGAGGGCGGGTGACTGCAGAGAGTCACCCTGCTCCAGCGCCCTAAGTGGCACCAAATATTCTGTGGCCACACTGCTGACCCGTGGCCCTGTCGCTGGCAGCGCTCCTAGCTCAAAGTTACGTGCGCACTTTTGAGCACTCACAAAAGCCACCTGACTTTTCCAACGCAAGGGGGCTGCATAAGTACAAGCCTTCACACTATGATATCTGATTAATCCGAATTGTCAATTAATATTCTACCCACGTTAACTCCCTGCTCCTTGTCCCTACGACCCTATATTTTTCCCCAAAAATTTAATCCTCTCTCTGTTCTCCCGCACTATCCCTGATTAGGATCCTTCAATTAGTTTCAAAATAATAGAATATTCCTTTGTTCAATTTACGTCCTGTGGCTTCTACCAGCTCTATTATTGAATATTATGCTCTAAAGTTGTTGTGTTAGTTCGTAAATGATTTTTAGTTTCTTCCGAAATCATTTTTTTTGTATGTAAAACATTATATTAATTTATGGTTTACTAACTGTACTGCCTGTTATCGTATATACCTGTTATCTGTAAAGCCTGTTGCTAATTATTGTTAATTGTAAACCGCGGTGATGTATTTTTACGTACTGCGGTATATAAAAACCCCTAAATAAAAAAATAAATAAAGTAGCGTTGTAACGTCAGGTGGTTGTTTGGCTGAAGGCAGTTCCTCATGGCGCCGGCGTGCAGTTCTGTGAGCGCTTTATGAAAACGTCAGTTACATGCGTAGATTCATAACGCGCTGCCGCTGGAATGCTGCTGAGCCTACGGACGTAGCTTTTGGTGGCCGACGTAAGTGCGTTCAGCTAATGCACGAGTCTTGGATCCCTCCCCGGCTTCCCCGCAAACTGATTGTGTAGCGCTGTTAACGCTGCGGTTTTCTTCCTCGCTAAAGGCTGCGTGGCTGCTGAGGGCCGTCACCTGCATAGACCTCACCACGCTGTCGGGCGATGACACCGCTTCAAACGTTCATCGCCTGTGCTTCAAAGCCAAGCGCCCAATCAGAGAGGATCTCCTGAGAGCCATGGATGTGCATGACCAAGGTACCTCGGCGTGGGTGTGTAGCACTGTGGCAGGGGTGGGCAAACCAGCACCGTAGCTGCCCGCCTACCTCGGGCGTGCTCTCATGTATGTGTGCTGCCCCGTGGGTGTGTAGCACTGTGGCAGGGGTGGGCAAACCAGCACCGTAGCTGCCCGCCTACCTCTGGCGTGCTCTCATGTATGTGAGTAGCACTGTAGCAGGGGTGGGCAAACCAGCACCGTAGCTGCCCGCCTACCTCGGGCGTGCTCTCATGTATGTGTGCTGCCCCGTGGGTGTGTAGCACTGTGGCAGGGGTGGGCAAACCAGCACCGTAGCTGCCCGCCTACCTCGGGCGTGCTCGCCATTGCCTCCGGCCCGCCGGCGTTGCGCACGTCGATGACGCCGGGAGGGAGCGCCGGCGGGCTGGAGGATGTCGGGCGGGCTGTCCACCTGCAGCGTCTGGCACCTTTGATTTGCAGCTGGTAAGGTCGCATTTCTCCTGGTCTGTAGCAGGCACCGTGACACCAGCGGGGGCTGAAGCCACGGAGTGAACGGCTTTTGATGAGCCGGCACCAGGGTGAATAATAATATTGGTTATTAACATAGCAGGAGAGCACCAGCAGTTTGCAGAGGATGAAGCATTTAAGCCAGGAACAAGCAGCTTCCCCCTTACGGGCGGGCTTCCTGTTTTAATTCATGAAATAATCTGTGTGCCATGGTAGCTTGTGATGGACCCGCCAGCTCCCTGCACAGCTCACGCAGTCCCCTGCCTTATTACACCATCCTCCTGCCCCGCTGAATGACCCCCCCCCCCCCCCCCCCGGTGCCCTGTAAATCTGATTGGCTGTGGTGGTGGTATTACAGCATCCTCCTGCCCCGCTGAATGACCCCCCCCCCCCCGGTGCCCTGTAAATCTGATTGGCTGTGGTGGTGGTATTACAGCATCCTCCTGCCCCGCTGAATGACCCCCCGGTGCCCTGTAAATCTGATTGGCTGTGGTGGTGGTATTACAGCATCCTCCCGCCCTGCTGAATGACCCCCCCGGTGCCCTGTAAATCTGATTGGCTGTGGTGGTGGTATTACAGCATCCTCCTGCCCCGCTGAATGACCCCCCCCGGTGCCCTGTAAATCTGATTGGCTGTGGTGGTGGTATTACAGCATCCTCCCGCCCCGCTGAATGACCTCCCCAGTGCCCTGTAAATCTGATTGGCTGTGGTGGTGGTATTACAGCATCCTCCCGCCCCGCTGAATGACCTCCCCGGTGCCCTGTAAATCTGATTGGCTGTGGTGGTGGTATTACAGCATCCTCCCGCCCCGCTGAATGACCCCCCCGGTGCCCTGTAAATCTGATTGGCTGTGGTGGTGGTATTACAGCATCCTCCCGCCCCGCTGAATGACCTCCCCGGTGCCCTGTAAATCTGATTGGCTGTGGTGGTGGTATTACAGCATCCTCCTGCCCCGCTGAATGACCCCCCCGGTGCCCTGTAAATCTGATTGGCTGTGGTGGTGGTATTACAGCATCCTCCCGCCCCGCGGAATGACCCCCCCCCCCCCCCCCGTGCCCTCTAAATCTAATTGGCTGTGGTGGTGGTATTACAGCATCCTCCCGCCCCGCTGAATGACCTCCCTGGCCCCCGGTGCCCTGTAAATCTGATTGGCTGTGGTGGTGGTATTACAGCATCCTCCCGCCCCGCTGAATGACCTCCCCGGTGCCCTGTAAATCTGATTGGCTGTGGTGGTGGTATTACAGCATCCTCCTGCCCCGCTGAATGACCCCCCGGTGCCCTGTAAATCTGATTGGCTGTGGTGGTGGTATTACAGCATCCTCCCGCCCCGCGGAATGACCCCCCCCCCCCCCGGTGCCCTGTAAATCTGATTGGCTGTGGTGGTGATATTACACCATCCTCCCGCCCCGCTGAATGACCTCCCCGGTGCCCTGTAAATCTGATTGGCTGTGGTGGTGGTATTACAGCATCCTCCCACCCCGCTGAATGACCCCCCCGGTGCCCTGTAAATCTGATTGGCTGTGGTGGTGATATTACAGCATCCTCCCGCCCCGCTGAATGACCCCCCCCCCCCCCCCCCCCGGTGCCCTGTAAATATGATTGGCTGTGGTGGTGGTATTACAGCATCCTCCTGCCCCGCTGAATGACCTCCCTGGCCCCCGGTGCCTGTAAATCTGATTGGCTGTGGTGGTGGTATTACAGCATCCTCCCGCCCCGCGGAATGACACCCCCCCCCCCCCCCCCCCCCCCGGTGCCCTGTAAATCTGATTGGCTGTGGTGGTGATATTACACCATCCTCCCGCCCCGCTGAATGACCTCCCCGGTGCCCTGTAAATCTGATTGGCTGTGGTGGTGGTATTACAGCATCCTCCCGCCCCGCTGAATGACACCCCCCCCCCCCCCCCCCCCGGTGCCCTGTAAATCTGATTGGCTGTGGTGGTGGTATTACAGCATCCTCCCGCCCCCCTGAATGACCCCCCCCGCCCCCGGTGCCCTGTAAATCTGATTGGCTGTGGTGGTGGTATTACAGCATCCTCCCGCCCCGCTGAATGACCCCCCCCCCCCCCGGTGCCCTGTAAATCTGATTGGCTGTGGTGGTGGTATTACAGCATCCTCCCGCCCCGCTGAATGACCCCCCCCGGTGCCCTGTAAATCTGATTGGCTGTGGTGGTGGTATTACAGCATCCTCCTGCCCCGCTGAATGACCCCCCCGGTGCCCTGTAAATCTGATTGGCTGTGGTGGTGGTATTACAGCATCCTCCTGCCCCGCTGAATGACCCCCCCGGTGCCCTGTAAATCTGATTGGCTGTGGTGGTGGTATTACAGCATCCTCCCGCCCCGCTGAATGACCCCCCCCCGTGCCCTGTAAATCTGATTGGCTGTGGTGGTGGTATTACAGCATCCTCCCGCCCCGCTGAATGACACCCCCCCCCCCCCCCGGTGCCCTGTAAATCTGATTGGCTGTGGTGGTGGTATTACAGCATCCTCCCGCCCCGCTGAATGACACCCCCCCCCCCCCCCCGGTGCCCTGTAAATCTGATTGGCTGTGGTGGTGGTATTACAGCATCCTCCCGCCCCGCTGAATGACCCCCCCCCCCCCCCCGGTGCCCTGTAAATCTGATTGGCTGTGGTGGTGGTATTACAGCATCCTCCCGCCCCGCTGAATGACCCCCCCGGTGCCCTGTAAATCTGATTGGCTGTGGTGGTGGTATTACAGCATCCTCCTGCCCCGCTGAATGACCTCCCTGGCCCCCGGTGCCTGTAAATCTGATTGGCTGTGGTGGTGGTATTACAGCATCCTCCCGCCCCGCTGAATGACCCCCCCGGTGCCCTGTAAATCTGATTGGCTGTGGTGGTGGTATTACAGCATCCTCCCGCCCCGCTGAATGACCTCCCCAGTGCCCTGTAAATCTGATTGGCTGTGGTGGTGGTATTACAGCATCCTCCCGCCCCGCGGAATGACCCCCCCCCCCCGGTGCCCTGTAAATCTGATTGGCTGTGGTGGTGGTTAGCAGAGGCCGGGACTCCCTCCGGCAGCTCCTGTTTCACTGCAGGAGCTGCTCTGGCCCGGCTTCTTCCTCCTGCACCTTTCGGCTTCCAGGTCACTCGAAACCGGCCTTTGGTGGGCTGTGGAGCCCTGAGACTCCATTTGCAGCTGTCGGGGGGGGGGGGTTACCCCTTTCATCTCCCTTTCCCACTCGCTCTAGTCCAGTGATGGCAGTGGGGGAGTCCTCGGCCGGGGTCTGTGCGGCGGGGCTGCTCCCGGAAGCCTGCAGTCGGGAGTCCTGAAGCCGCCCACCAGGGGTCGCTGTTGGGCGATGACTGGAACATGGAACGCAAGGTCCTGCCAGCTACAGGGCCTGGCGCTTTCTACTTCTCATGAGGTTTTAATAAACTGGAGGTAGATAAACTGAGCCCATATCCAGCGGCGCAGCTGCACCGCTCTTCTAAAGTTACGCGCATACGTCTGTCTGGCTGACCGGATAAATTATCTGGCTGAGGCGGCTCATCAGTAGGTGTTAACGTTTCTAGGAGGCAAATGTTTGGCGCTTCCCTTAGGCTCTTACGTTTTCGGCTGAAAATGTTCCTGAATTTAGCTCTGAGATCAGTGCCGAGTGTTTCCCCCCCAGGTGAAAACAGAATCCTAAATGTAAACGCTCGGCTCTGCGTGTGACCTCGGGACCTGATTTACTAAAGGTTTACTCTGGGGTTAGGGAAGGACAGGCCCCCACAGACGAGGGTCACCGAGAAGTCAGAAATGTCACCTCGCCTGTGGCCAGGCCTAGAGGTCGTGCCGCGCTGCGGCCAGCCCGCAGTAATGCTGCCTGGACTGTCCCGTGCTGCGGGACTAACGGCCACAGGGAAAGGAAGGAGCCCGCTGTCTGCTGCGGTTTAGCCAAGATCAGGGGTGGGCAATTCCGGTCCTCGAGGGCCACAAACCTGTCGAGGTTTTAGGATATCCCTAATGAATATGCATGACATAGATTTGCATACAACTGAGGCAGAGTGCATGCAAATCTCTCTCGTGCATATTCATTAGGGAGATCCTGAAAACCAGACTGGTTTGTGGCCCTCGAGGACCGGAATCGCCCACCCCTGGCCCAGACGGTCGAATGAAGACAAAACGCTTAACGTCATTTTCGAAGAAACCTACAAAACTAAGTGCAGGGTTTGAAAATGCAGCTGCACGCTGGATGCAGCGGGGCGTAAAAACGTAACGTCCACAGCCGGTGGAGGTGCTCTCTGATCGGTGCGCGCCTGCTTTTCTTCCAGGCGTTACGGCCGGCGCTGTCTGCGTCTATCCGGCCCGAGTGCGCGACGCTGTGAAGGCTCTCGGGGCTGCAGGCTGCAACATCCCGGTAGCTTCAGGTACGGAGTTTTGATGCACTTTCCCCTGTGGTTAAAGCATCGGGGGGGGGCGGGCGGGGGAACGGAGGGGGAGCAGCTGCCGGGGCGTGGCTTACGCCAGCCCCGGCAGCTGCTCGTTGCGCCGGGAGAGGAGATGTCACCTCGGGGTGCTCAACAGAGGGACCCGCTCTGTCTCGACAGTGGCCACCGGATTCCCCGCAGGACAGACCCCCCTGAAAACCCGACTGGAGGAGGTCAGGCTGGCCGTGGAGGATGGGGCG
The DNA here is from genome assembly GCF_901001135.1 of Rhinatrema bivittatum. NCBI lineage: Eukaryota > Metazoa > Chordata > Amphibia > Gymnophiona > Rhinatrematidae > Rhinatrema > Rhinatrema bivittatum. Next base: position 478,051,691 of record NC_042618.1, read on the forward strand.
GCCGAGGTCGATGTCGTTATCAACAGGACCTTGGCGCTGACGGGCCAGTGGGAAGGTAAAACCTGTCTCGGCAGCGCGGGGACCCTTCCCTTTCCGCGGCCGGATCCGGCCCAGGGAGGGAAGGCCTAGCGGCATCGGCAAAGGCAGAAAGGTTTCATGGGGCTCCCAGACCCCCCTCCCCCCAAACCGAGGACGCCTGAGGTAGGGGAGTGAGTGAGGGAGGGGCTGCCGTGCCCGCTCCCTGCTGTACATCCCCCCCCCACGATGGCAGGGGGCGCTGTAGGCAGGTGCAGAGAGTGGGGGGAAACCCGGGCATTAGCAGAGGTGCGGCGAGAGGGGCCTGGGCCTGAAGGTCGACAGCCATCGGGTGCCGCTGTGCTATAGGGAGGAGGGGGAGGAATGAGGAGAAATGCCAGGGGTGGAGAGGAGGGAAGAGAATGGGGGGACAGCAGAAAAGAAAGGCAAGGAGAAGAGCAGGAGATGCTGAAGAGGGGGAGGCAGCTGGAGGGAAGGCAAGAGAGAGAAAAGGGGAGGGAGGGGGAAGGTCGTGCAAGGGAGGAGAGGAGGCAGGACTCCCAGGGATAGGGTAGGGTTGCCAGCTTCCGAGAAATCCCCCCCCTGCCTCCCCACGTTCCCAGCATTTCAAATCCACACAAGGGCTAAACGTGTCCCCCCCCCTTCCCCACCAGCTCAGCAAACCCCAAGGGGCCCTTTCGTAAATTTGCAATTCCCTATGTCTTACAAAGTTTGGGGCCCCCTGGTGTCGGGGAGGATTCATTGCAGGTCAGGGCACATTTTATTGGGCTGATACATAAATTATGCTTTTTCTTTTTCTCCTGTTCCTCCCTTTTGCCGTTCCCGCCGATGTCCTTTGACCTGTGCAGGGAGGGGGGAGGGAGCATCGCGGGGGGGGGGTGTGTGTGTGTGACGGGGGGGACGCTGGATGCCAGCTTGTGATTCCTGCCCTGGGTCAGAGTGCTAAACGCGCTTCCTTCACAGCCCTGTACGACGAAATCTGCCAGTTCCACGAGGCCTGCGGCGAAGCCCACATGAAAACCATCCTAGGGACCGGAGACCTGGGCTCCCTGACCAACGTCTACAAGGCCAGCCTGGTGGCCATGATGGCAGGTAGCGTGCAAGCTCTTCCCCCCGCTTTCTGCTTTACCCCGCGAGAGGGGTCGCTGAGTAACTAAAGTCGTTCTCGATGCCTCAGGAGGTGCCTGAGCCGGTCCTGGTCTTGTTCCGTTGCCTGCATGGACCTGCTCTGGTTTCCCCTGTGCAGCGGGACGAGAGCAGGAGCCCTCTGGTAATCCCAGTGAAGACTGGAAGAATGGCGGCCCTTACACAGACAGGACGACGAGCAGCAGCCAGGATAGTTCCTGGCATCCGTAGGTATGGGGGGGGAGGGAAATTTAGGATCCAGGAGACAGTGAGAGTTCCCTGGTCTTTCATTTTACTGAGCCAGAACTCAATCCACAGGAAAAACTGAGCTTCAGATCTGAAATGTTAGGAGTTATTTGGAAAGGAATGGAAAATAAAACAGTGTATATCATAATACCTCTGGATATATCTATGATGTAGCTCTGCTCCTCTCATCCCTAAAATATAGACTGGAGCTGGAAAAGGTACAGAGAAGGGTGACCAAAATGATAAAGGGGATGGAACAATTCCCCTATGAGGAAAGGCTGAAGAGGTTAGGACTTTTCAGCTTGGAGAAGAGACGGCTGAGGGGGGATAGGATAGAGATTTATAAAATCATTGAGTAAGGTTAATGGGTAAATAGGGAATGGTTATTTACTCTTTCCAATGGTACTTGGACTAAGGGACATGCCATGAAGGAAATAGGTAGCACAATTAAAACAAATCAGAGAAATTATTTTTTTTTACTCGACGCACAATTAAAATGTGTAATTTGTTGCCAGAGGACGTGGCGATTAGCGTAGCTGGGTTTAAAATGGGGTTGGACAACCTGGAAGAAAATTGCATAAACCTTTATTAGCCACTGCTGCTCTCTGGGAGTGAGCAGTAAATAGTGCGTCTACTCTTTGGGATTTGCTGGGTCCTTGTGACCTGGACCTGCCACTGTCGGAGACAGGATGCTGGGCTTGATGGACCCTTGGTCTCAGCCAGCCCAGTAGTAGGAGCAGGAGGACTGGGGTCGTCTACCACTGAGGTGGTGACATTGGCACGAGTCTCTCAGCCGCTCTCCTCCCCGTCTCTGGCCGTGCTGAGAACCAGACTGTAGCTTGGAAAGAAAAGGGGGTTTTGAATTGCTTTAGCACAGCCCCTGCCGTTTGCCACAGAGGTCTGCTCCCGGTACAGCACGGGGAGGAGAGCGGGAGGTGGGATCAGGTCTGTGCATCCCTGGGTCAGAGCTGGGCCGCGCAGGAAGCCCTCCCGCAGCTTCGCTTGGTGACCCGCTCTCCCTTCTCGCACCTTGCTTCTCCCGGATTTAGCAGGTGGGATACCAGAGCCGGTTATCCGCCACTGAACGGTATTGCGGGCAGGGCTGTCGTGCACGCGAGACGCTCTTCCTGCCTTTGCTGTGCGATGACCCGGGCTTCCTTATTTGTTTGTTTCCTCAGTTTGTAGCCCGCCGATCGCCCAGTGTCAGCGGATCGCAGCCAGCGCACACAGTGCAGCACAAGCAAACCTCACGCAACGCAACCATTACCGCGCACCTCTTGAGGGGAAAAGCCCAAACGAAGCAATAACCTTCCCAGTAAAATGCGAGCCTCCCTGCTCTGCTTGCCCGGATCCGGTGCGCAGTTCTGTGGCTCTGGGGGCGAGGGCTTACTCCTGTCTACACGCATGTGACTTTACTCTCGGTCTGACGCCCCTCCGTGCAAACTCCATGAAAGCGTTAGCTATTCCCTCCCTGATGCGGGGGTGGTGCAGAAAGCTCTGAAGGCCTGACTCCTCTTTCCTTAATGCGGGAGGTTTAACGTCTGACTCGGAGGTGGAATGAAAGTGAGCGCGCGTCTCGGGGGCTGGTGCCGGCCTGTGCAGTCCAGAAGCCGCGCTGGCCAAGCACTGCCGCCTGAACTGTGAGTTCACTTTCATTCCCTCTCTGACCCAGGAGTCCAAGCAGAGCGCTGGGTGCCCGAGGTACTCTACTGCCCCTTACTCACCCCCCAGCTGAGGTCTCCCTTTAATTTTTATGCACTTGGATCAGGGTTTCTGGGCATCAGTCCTGTTGCATCCATGCTCATGGGCCAACGTAATAAGGCTGATTGCACGGTTCTGCTCGTGTGTCTGCGCATTTTCTGGTTTGTGTCAGGTTTGTTAACCTCGGATACATTAACATAACATTAACTTACCGTGTCAGGAGTTAACTCAGTTTTTACCATGTGGGTAAAGAAAGTATGAGAGACACAGGCCGGGTGTTTCCATTAGGCTGACTGGGCAGTTGCCGAGAGTGCCAACCATTAGGATCAGCAAAGAGCAGCCGTGTGGGGCTGCGAGCAGAGCCCATCCTCCTCGCAGCTGAGATTTGGAGATGGGGCTACAACCGGAGCCCATCCTGCCCTAGCAGAAGACAGAGAGAGAGGCTGGGGAGGCCCAGAATGAGACTGAGAGCCTATGTGAGTGAGCAAGAGATTGGAAGTATGTGTGTGTCTGTATGTGAGGGCACCTCTGTGCGTGTGTGTGTGTATGAGAGAGCGAGGGAGCGGAGCCTGTGTGTGTGCATGCATGGTCAAGACATAGAGTCTGTGTGTGGGGGTGAGAGAGCGAGACAGAAGGACCCTGTATGAGGATGTTTGTGAGAGAGAGGGAGCCTCTATGAGGGAGTGTGTATGTGTGAGAGAGGGAGGGAGCTTGTATGTGGATGTGTGTGAGTAAGAGGGATTGGGTGTATGAGGGAGCAAGGGTGCATGTGTGGTAAGAGAAGAGAGCCTGTCTGAAGGGGTTTGTGTGAGTGAGACAAGGAATCTGTGTGTATGTGTGAGAGAGGGAGCTTGTATGTGGATGTGTGTGAGTAAGAGGGATTGGGTGTATGAGGGAGCAAGGGTGCATGTGTGCTAAGAGAGAGCCTGTCTGAAGGGGGGTTTGTGTGAGTGAGACAAGGAATCTGTGTGTCTTTGAGAGAGAGAGAGGGGACCTGTCTGAGAGAATGAGGGTGGGTGTGGGATCAAAAGAGCATGTGTGTGTGTGTTTGGTAGTGTGCATGTGTGGGAGAGCCTGTGTGCTTGTGTGTGTGTGTATATGAGAAGGAGAAAGTTTGTTCACAACAATCCCCACTCCCCACCCCATCAGCTAATCCTCGACAACCTCAGGGCATCAGGAAATCAAACGTTCCCAGGAGGGGAGAGTAGTTGATTTTATATCCTTGTTAGATTTAATTATTGGGTGTTATTTGACACGTGTGCTGTTTTTCAATATTGTTTTGGAGGTTGGAACATTATTTTAAAATTTTGAGTTTTTAATTATTGGATATTCTATATATCAGCTGTTTTGAAATATTCTTTTCACTAGTATGCTTTTACTATTATTGATATTTTATATTTCTTGATTTTATTGTTTGATATTTTATGAAGAATGGCAGTGTTTCTCTTTTTCCCATTGTTGTGCTGCATCCAGAATCTAATGTCATGATTTCCTGTTCAGTTTTTGTCTACATATTTTTCATGTTTACCTTTTGGTCTCTCTATTCTGTATTTGGTGAGGTTGTGTCTGTGTGATGCATGCATGATTGGACTTGAGGAATTTTGTTAGCGGGGAGTTACTGTGTAGGGTTCTATGGGAACTAGACTTGCTCTGTTCTCTAATAGGAGGTGTACTGGTGTTTTAGGGCCTGGTTGCCTTTTCATGGGTGAGGTTGTAACCCTTTTGAGTGCTGGTACTTAGTGCTGTTTTGGTGTGGGGGGGCTTACTGTCTTGTAATTGTAATTCACTTTATTCTTGGCTTTGAGTGCCAAGCCTACACCCAACACGCGTTACAATAGCCCTAATACCGTATGGGCTCCAAGTGTCTTTTTTTTTTCTTTTTAGCAGGGTTTTCTGGTGGACATACAATAGGTATCTTTACATGCATTGCTGTAAGTGATATTTTTATCTTTGAATGTCGTTTTTCATGTAAAATCTGTTGTTATAAATGCGAGATTTTTACTTGTGTGGGGACCCAAGGTGGCAGGTTTGTCTTCGTTGCCTGATACCATTGCACCGGCCCGGGAGATGCTTAGCATACGCGCTTCTCTCACTTTTATTCCATCGGCGCCTCTGTGAAGGAGCTTCAGAGGACCTGCGTTATCTTTTCCACGGTTCTTCATTTTGAATTTTTTGGGGCATAACTTTCTAACTGCAGAGTGGAAATGTTAAACATTTTTTTACTGAGGTGTGGATAGATCTTTTCTTTTCTTTTCTGCCTTTATCTGCAGAGTAGCACAGAAGTGAATAAGGGGTGAACCCTGCGGGGAAAATCATGGAGCAGAGCTGCCCCCGCTGAAGCTTGCGCGCCGGGCGCTGCTCTCCCCAGCGGTGGGGATGGCACTTCCTCCTTCCCTGAAGCGCTGGGCCCTGACGCACCGTGGTTCCAGCGGGGAAAGGGTTTCTAAGGAACGGAGCTGATGTCTGAAACGGTTTCAAACCATCGGTCGTCGAGCCCGCGCGTCTCTCTCTCATCCGATTCAGCACGCGCTGGACGTCCACACCCCCCCCCCCGTGCAGGCGTTACCCCGCTGGTCGATAAGACGCCGAGCTCGGACATCGATCTGCCTCATTGATTGATTTATAAAGGAGACATCAATTTCTAGGAAGGCATCAAACTTCCCTTCATGGAGAGAGAGATTTCTACGGAATAGCTTGAGCCGTGGCGAGCAGACGTTATCTATTAATGAGTTCTCAAGACAGGGATATTATTAACTAACGTGGCGGGCATTGTGACGGATCCTGCAAGATTAACAGCCACTAACTTCTGGCAAGGTGATTGTGCTCTCTGTGCCGGGGGGAAGGCATTTAGCTCTCTAGGCCTTGTCACTGCCAAGGGACCATCGTTGACCAAGGCAGGGCCCAACGCTGGGAATGCAAGCGTTCGGGCCGTGTGTTCTGGCTCCAGGGTTGTCCTACAGCCGGGGGGACGGGACGGACGGGACCAGCCGTAGACTCTGTGCAGCCTCTGTTCTCGCCAAGTCAGGCAGGATACGAGTGATGATGGAGCTCGCATTCAAACCTGGCAATTAGCTAAAAGCAAATTTGGACTGGCATTCAGTCACTTTAAAGATAATTAGCAGTTGCAACGCTGCCGAGCGCTCTCCAGAGGCTCCTCCTAACAGGTGCTGTGGAATAATCGGCTTTCTGCATTGTCCCTGGACCCGCTCGAGCTGCTGGGGGGAAATGGGGGGGGGGACGGGACGGGACGTTTCTCTCTTGCTTTATGTGGGCGCTGGCTGGGAGCTCGACCGCACCAGCAGCCGCGGCAGTTTGGATCTAGTGACAAGCAAGTGTGCGGGCTGGGTTTTTGGAAAATGTTTAAAATAGGAGTTCTACCCGGGAGGTTTTCGGAGTAAAAAGAATGGAAGTCATTGGGTGCGATCCACCCACGACTGCGAGAGCGTGCGAGCTTTTACGTAGAAGCTTCCGGGCGCTGCCCTGGCGAGTATTGGAGCTGGGAGTCCTCACTAGTGTAAGCCACGTTAGCTCACATACAGATTACGCACTGGTGGCGTGCTCACACGTGTCGCGTGCTTTTCACAAGAGACTGGGATCTGAAGTGCCCCCCTCCCTCCCCAGTGCCCCTGTCCGTTCTGTGTAGGGTGACAGGTTTGGAAAGGGAGAGGCTCCCTCCAGAGTTTCTGTCACCGTGCCCTGCTGTGCATCCCAGGCTCCCCCTTGCTCTCGCACACGTTTGCCTTATCACAGAAGTCGCAGCGAAGCTGATGACGGGAGCACCGTGAAGCAGGAGAAAGCTTGGGGGTCTCTAGCTGCCGAAAAAAGTCGCCCGCCCCTGTGTTCGGGGGAAGAGCTCACCAGCGTAAGACCAGGATCCTTTCCAAAATCTCGGCGCGCCCCCTCCCAGCAGAGTCGCTCTGGAAATCGGAGGAAGGTGGACGACGGTAGTCGAGGACGCGGCTGCGCAGTCACAAGATGGAAGAAAGATTTCCTCGCCCCCCCCCCCCCCGTCTTCTCATTCTCAGGGCAGGGGCCCTGCCTCTCACCCTCTCCTCCTTCTTATAGACCGAAGGAGTTTGATGTCTGCCGTGAGCGAGTTCCCGCGGCTGCTTGCTCCCTACCTGGGGAGACCCGCTGAGCAAGGCCGCCTTACTTGAAATAAAAACCCAGAAACGCACCTCTCTGCCGTTTCTGGAGCAGAATGCCGAGCTGACGATACGTTTTGCTAATAATCGCAGCTTAAGCTGATTATTCTGGTAATGGCAGAAGATATTGTTCCGGGAAAGTGAAGGCACTGCTTACAAGAAGTGCTCATTTTTAATCTCTGCTTGTTTCGGCGACATCTGAATGAGATTTTGAAAATTGAATAATAATTTGATTCGTTAATCTTTTGAAGCTAGTAATTTTATTTTGCCCCCTTCGCAGTCTCTGAGGCTCACAAATGAATAGAAGCTTCATTACCACAGTCTGCACTTAATAACCATTATCCATTATCTTGTAATTAAGACTCCCTGTAACGAATCATGAGGACAATGCAAAAATACATAGTACATTTCTTTAATGAACTGGAAAATGTTCATCTTGTTCTCTTTAGTAATGAGTTGCTGAATAGTCATTAAATCCACTGGAGAATAGAAGGAGATGGATTTTGAAGACCGTCTTCAGTTTGTGGTTAATCTGTTAGAATTAAAATTTCATCTTCTATTTTTATCAACAGCTGATTAAAAGTCATTCTGTTTGGCCAAATTGATTAGAAAAACCATATACAAGGGCAGCTGTTGTTTAATGGGAGTTTTAATGAGACTTGTAATTACAGGATGTACAAAAGCTCCCGACCAGCTGAAAGGCGCAAAATGCATTGCTAAGGGAGGATGCGCCCCGATCGTCCGCCCCTCACACTGTGTGTCTGCACAGCTTGCCTTGTTTCACCAGTGCGCTGGGTACTGCTTGACCTTCCCTGTCCTCCTCTTACCGGTTCTTCAGTGAGAAACAGAAACCAACCTGTGTCAGGCCCGCCCCCTCCCCGCTCGGCGTCGCAGGAGCAGCTCTCCCGGGAAACAGCAGGCCTTGCCCCCGCTTCCACCTATTAAACGTCCGAAGCAGGAAACCGCTGGCTTGCTGGCAGCATCTCTTCCCTGCTACCAGGGAGGATTTAAAAGGCCTCGTTTTGTTGCCAGGAAGACTGCGGTGGAAGGTCGCGTAACCTCTTAGGGTGATGGGAGGAGGGGGTGAGCGCAGGGTCAGCAGAGCCCGCTCCTGGCCTTACCCCGTGGGGTGCGGGGAAGGGCTCCACGTGCCACCCTCCACCTCCTAGTCCTGCACATGACATTACAAGGAGCGGGTAAAACTTGAGAATATTTCCTTATGTGACCGGCCCTCTGCTTTCCTTCCCCAGGTTCTGATTTCATCAAAACTTCCACAGGGAAAGAAGCGGTGAATGCAATCTTCCCTGTGGCGTTGGTAATGGTGCGAGCCATCAGGGACTTCCACCAGAAAACTGGTATTAAGGTAGATATATATATATATATATTTATGTATTTTTAAATACCCCATGCATCTTCTTGGAAATGGAGATAATCCAGTTTAAGATACGGGCTTAACCCCCTATTACCAGAGATGGCTTTTCTGAGACACAGCGCAAGTGAATCACATGATTAAGATAAATGTTTAATTTTACTTTTCGCAGAATGAATTTCTGATCTTTTGTTAGCGGGAAGTGACTGTGAAGTGGGTGGGAGGGGACATCCCCATCCCCCTTGTTCCGAGTGGAGGTGCATGGACGGCTTCTTTTTAATGAGCAGACTGCTTTCTGCCGCGTCCTCGCTTAATAGAGAAGGGAAAAGTTGAAGCAGGAAGGCCAGGGCTGGCGAGTCGTGGGACTGAATGATGAGCTGTGGCTGGAGCAGGAGAAGCAGACTGCACGGTGGGAGCTTAATCCTGCCCGAGCGACGCTCGAGGACACACACACACACGTCGGTTTTCAGTGGGGGAAACCCCAGCTCCAGAGAGCGCTCTTACGTTGAGCAGGAGAAGGCGAATCCTCGGGGAGGTGAACTTATTAAGCACACCGAGGGAAGGCTGTGGGGAGGAGGCAGAGAGTTTCTGGAGCCGTGGGAAGTGGGTGCGGTGCGAGTTTTCGCCTTTTTGGCGGAAGCAGCCGGATGTGCTCCGTGGATGACGGAGGCGGAGACCTGGCTCTGGTCTTGGCTTCAGACGCTAGTTTTGTGGCACGGTCTATTGATGTGGGGGAAGGGCACCCCTTAGGGTAGACGGGGGGGGGGGGGGGGGGGGGGGGGGGCGCATTGGAAGTTTTGCCTTCATCCCTGTTAGCCTGGTTCTGGATTTCACCTCGGCCGCCTGACCCTGGGTGCTTTGACGGTCTGTGGAGAGGAAATGTCGCTTCTGATGCTCAGAGTGTCGTCCGCTTTACCTTCCAGGTGCAAGGCTGCGAGGTGAGCTTTAGGGTCACGATGTTTGATTTCACTGAAAGGGCACCTGAGACCGCTCGTATGACATGGAGGTCGGAGCTCCATTTAGGGGGACATTTGCTATCGGTGGTATCGTTGCTTCCCCAGTACACGACGGCCGAGGAAAGATTCAGAATCTGCAAAGTCCCCTGATGGAGTTAGCCTGATCCCATCTCATCTTCTCAGCGCCTCTGAAGTCAGGGATGGGGAAAATAGGTGTTCCCTGTATGTACCAGGATCGGTCCAGACCACTGGTTGTGTCTATCAGATGGAGTCAGAGAAAAAAAGCTGAAAAGGCACCTCCCATATACCCTGGTGTGGCACCTGCGATCCCTCAGTATTTCTCTGACTCCAGCAGAGGAGGGTGACAGACACTGCGGTCCTGATCCTTTAAAATAAAGAAAACAAGAAAAACAAAGCAAAGTAGAAATGATAAGACCTAATGGTGTTTGTTTCTGACAGTGGCTAAATCAAGTTTTCTTTCTGGAGGTGAAGCAGACTCGGTCCTCCCGAGGCTGCGGAGGCGGCACTCGCATCCCCTGGGTGTAGTCAAACCTCTGCGCGATGGCAAGGTCCTGTGGCTGGAGGGATCTGGAAGGATCCCCGGTGACGTGAAGGGGGGGAGGGCATGGGACAGAGGAAATAAACCCCCCGGGTATTTATGAACGAAGGCTGCTGCCGCCAGGTCCCTGTCCTGGTTCTGACCCGAGCCGGAGGAAACTGCTGGGCCCTCCTCTCCACCCCCTTCGGTTAATAGCGCCTCTCGTTTAGGGAAGAATTTGGAAAAACCTGTAGGCACACCTGGGGTTTTTGGAAATCCCCCCCAGGGGCTGTGCGCAATCCCGTTTCCCGTTTCCATGCAGACTCCCGGTTCTGAAAGGTTTTGCGCGCACCCTGCCCAGGCGTAAATGTGCCCCCGCCTTGCATGGGCCTTTCTAAAGTGCAGGAGCGTGAAGGAGCTCTAGCAGCACCGCCCCCGTGGGCGCCGGCGTGACGCGAAACGTGGACGCCGGCCTCCTTTAGCTGCCCCAGACCCTAGCAGGTCAAGCTAACCGGGATATTCAGCGGGAAACTTGCCCTGGGTGACTATTGTCTCCTGGCCGGGCAGTGCCCCGGCTAAATTTAACCCCCCGCCCCTGAACCCCCCTCTCTTATATCCCGGTAACTTTTATCCGTTCAGCAGGGCTGGAAAGTGAAACCTCGGGGTTTCTCCAGCTTAAGCCCCGACCTTTCAATATTGACCTCCTGGTGTTTATGATGATGACGATTTGACAAATATTTATTTTTAGGCGTCCATGAAGCTTGTATAGAAACTGGGGGCGAGCCGGGAAATGTGATCCTGTGTTGCGGTGACGAGCCCCCATCCGTTATCTGTGCGTCTGCATGTCGGCAGGGTATCGCCGGCAAAGTCCCTGGTGTGATCAGGGCGCGCTGGAGAAGGGGCAGAACGGCGAAGCTTTGCTCCGACTTCAGTGCCTATTAGAGTCTTCGTCTTGAGAGAGGGTGGGAACGTAGCCACCGCGGAGGAGGATGGACTTCACGCCCCCACGGGACCATCCTGACGGGCAGCAGGGATGCTCCCGTGGAGGTGGGCAGTGTGGTACTGAGGGGGGACTTGAGTGCAGCCTCCAAGGGGCTCCGCAGGGTCCCATTGTCTGTACCAGACTGGAGCTCTGAGAGTCGGGTCCGGCGAGGATGTGTCGTCCTCTCCTCTGATAGCCGGCCGCCGAAAAAAGGTTCAAAGGCACAATGCAAGTCACAGCGGGCTGCATTTTCAGAGCGGCTCCGTTGGGATCTTGTGACATCCCGCCTGCTGGTCCCTGTGAGACCCGCGAAGGGATCGCCAGCCCTGTGTTCCCATGGAAGGCTTGCAGCGACGGCCTGGTGAGGTGACGAATCTGCAAGCAGCCGCAGCGTCGTGCGCACTCCGGCGCAGCAGCCTGACGATGGTCGGGGACAGCGCCGTGGTCTGAGACACCTCTGTCCAGGAGAAAGCAGGAACACGGCTGACTCTGTTCCCTTATTCCTTTTTTTGTCGTTCTAGGTTGGATTTAAGCCGGCCGGAGGCATTCGCAGTGCAAAGGAGGCTCTGGCCTGGCTCTCGCTGATGAAGGAAGAGCTTGGATGCGAGTGGCTGAAGCCGGAGCTCTTTCGCCTGGGAGCCAGCGCCTTGCTGGGAGATATCGAGAGACAGGTTGGTTATAAACGCGTTCAGCCTGGAAGAGGTTCTGTAATAGAGGGAGCCTCACAGGTCCTGTCTTCAGAAAGCAGAGTTCTTGCACTAAACCCGTGCAGTGAATGCTCTGCTCCAGAAAGGATTAGAAGTAGCATTAAACAGAAGCTCCTGCTTTTAATGTTTTCCAGGCTGCAACACTTTCTTTCAAGTCAAAATACGCACAAATTCTATAACCTTCGTAGACCAAATAGTGACGCATTTAATGCACTCCTAAACACGCTGCACGGTTCCCATCTCGCGTCCGTTAAGGTTTTGCCTTCGTAATTAGAATGTCAACATTTTAAAATGCCCAAATCCCGTAGAAAGGCATCCTGGGATTACAGAGAAACAGAGGAATGCAGTTTGCAATGTGTTGTGGTGATTTGATTTGAGGATACAAAGGTAGGCACGAACGACCTTATTTACTGGGGGGTTTTCCCCGTTGCCTATTTATTCCTTACAAATTGATAAAAACCAGTCACAAATGCATTGCTTGAGGGAGCGCGATGTGCAGTTAGACCAAACGTTTCTCTTACGGTCTGCAGGCAGCTACACCTGTCTGTCAGTCTGTTGATATCTGCAAAAGCCGTCTCCCTAGGGCAGTGTTGGGAAGATGATGCCGTGAGCCGTCTACGTAAGCTTGCATCATATTTTTTGAATTCCTGTAAGGGTGTCCTGGGTAGGTGCCCAGTTAGAGAGGCAAGAAACCACATAACTGCTGCTTTTTTTTTTAAATGAAGCTGGGCATCACGTTTGAAGTTAATGAAAGGCGAAAAGGCACAGGGCTGCCCTCAGCTGCATTGCATGACTCCAGCTACGCAAGCATCAGATGCTGGCATGGAAAAAAAGAAACTGCAAGAGTCTGGAAACTTTAAGCGAGGTGTTAACCTTTTGTGAGTGACATAAAGGAAGGATTGTTGGGAAGGTTTGTCTTTTTATCCATGATTCCAAAATCAGTAACAGGGTGAACAGCCAGGAAGGAGTGAAGAACAAGAGGAGGGTTCCAGCAAAGCTCGAGGAATGGTCTAGGGTCTGGCAGCTAAGATTTAATGCTAGAAATACAGAGTAATGCATTCAGGATGCACAGAAACCCAAGGGAGAGGTGCAGTATTGGAGGTGAAATTCTTCTAAGCACAAAGGAAGAACGGGATCTGGGGGTGATTGTATCTGATGATCTTAAGGAGGCCAAACAGGTGAATAAAGCGATGGTAAAAGCCAGAAAGATGCTTGGCTGCACAGGGAGAGGAAGGGTCAGCAGAGAAAGGGAGGTGACCCTGCCCCTGTCCAGGTCCCTGGTGAGACCTCACTGGGAATACTGAGTACAGTTCTGGAGACCCCACCTTCCAGATGATATAAACAGGATGGGAGACGCTCCAGAGGGGGCTACTAAAATGGGCAGTGGTCTTCCTTCTAAAGCACACGGGGATAGACTTAAAGATCTAAACATGTACACCCTGGAGGAAAGGCGAGATAGGGGAGATATGTGGACATTCAAATATCTCCAAGGTTTCCATGCACGGGAGGTGTCTTTTACAATGGAAAGGAGGATCTAGAACGAGAGGTCATGAGATGAGGGTGACGGGGGGTAGACTCAGGAGTAATCTTAGGAAATATTTCTGTACAGAGAGAGTGGTGGATGCATGGAGTGGCCTCCCAGTGGAGGTGGTGGAGACAAACCAGTATCTGAATTCAGGTAGCATGGGACAAATACAGAGGATCTTTAAGGAAGTGATGCTGAACTGGTCAGCTGATGATTTGAGACCTGAAGCTTGGGCAGGGAAGAGGATTTTACAGGTGGGCCAGGAGGCCTAACAGGGTGAACCTTAGTGTAGAACTATATCCACTTCATGCAGATCGGGACCGACAACCTCATCTGATTTATTTATTTAAGGTTTTTCTATACTGACATTTGTTAGATACATCACATCGGTTTACATTATAACATAAACAGCAGCAACAATTGCTTTTACAGGGAACGTAAGAATTTAACTAATAGTGTTGAGGCTATAGGGTAAGACTGGGAGAATATGTCAGGCATGCGGCAGTGCTATCGACCCCAGCTGATCTCTGGCTTTCCCCCCACTTCTTCACAACTAAAGATCCTCTCTGCCCTTATCCGAGGCTGCTTGAATTCTGTTACTGTGTTTGGCTCCACCACCTCCACTGGACGGCCATAAGAGGTGCAATGCTAGGTCAGACCAAGGTCCATCAACCCAGCATCCTCTCTCCGACAACGCTGAATAATTTTGTTTCACCTGCAGATTTATTCACCTCTTGTCGTTCCCTTTTCTAGATCATTTATGAGTGTGTTAAATAGCACAGGTCCCAGTCCCTGTGGCACTCTCCTCGCAACCTTTCTCCATTCAGAAAACAGATTATTTAGGCCTAGCTTCTGTTTCCAGCCTTTTAACCGAAGGATTCAGAGTCCGATCCCATCACTTTTTATATTCCTGAGGAGTTTCTCATATGAGACTTTATTTCTGCCTTCTGAAATATCAGCCGGATCACCTTCATGTACATTTATACCTTCAAAAAAACTCTAAAAGATTTGTAAGACCAGAATTTCCCTTGCTTAAAAACATGTCGACTCTCCCCCATTAACCCAGGCCTATCTATAGGGCCAATGTTTTGTTTTTAAGAATAGATTCTACCATTTTGCCCATCACCAACGTCAGGCTCACTGGTCTATAATTTCCTGGATCCCTTCTGGAGCCCTTTTTAAAGAACGGTGCTAATTGGCCAGTGTTCAGTCTTCATGGCTATATTAAATGATAGGTTACAGATTTGCAATTTCATGTTTTAGTTCTTTGAGGAATCTGAAGTGATTGCCATCTGGTCCTAGTGATTTGTTATTCTTTAGTTTGTCAAGTTTGATCTGTTACATCCTCCTTTATCGCACAGATCTGTTTAATTTGCTCAAAATCATCACCCCCCAAGAATGTTTCAGGTGTGGGTCTGTCCCCAACGTCCTCAGTAAAGAGTGAGGCAAAGAATTAATTCTGTTCTTCTGCTATTTGCCGACCTCCTTCAGCACCCTTATACCCCTCGGTCATCTGGCGGCCCGGCTGGCTCCCTCACAGGCGTTTTGCTTGAAATGTACTTGAAAAAGTGGTTATTTTTACATCACAGAGATCATGTGATGCTGACTGCATCCAAACCTCTGATTTCCTTACCAAAGTAAGAGTCAAATTTGAAATCTGTTAATAGCTGAAATACAAATCCAATTTATTCAGCTAAACCTCTTGGTTGCCAAGAATCCAAAGATTACTTACGTTACATATCTGCGGGATCAATCTTTCCTACTGATGCACAAACCCCTGTAAAGCTGACTGGGCTTTATCTTTAAAAAAACAAACAACAAAAAAAAAGGAATGGAAAAGCCTTGTAGATTAGAAAGTAGAGAGATTTGACCGGATGAATATTTAGAGATGAGTGTCTTACCCAAAACCTTGCGTCTGCTTCAGGCATTTCCTGGAATGTGATTAAAAATCCAGGCCGTGTAGACTTTGCGTTGCTGAAGGGGCCTCCCTCACTCCCCGAGTCCCTAACTTCATGCATTGTGCAGTCAGAGATGGCAGGGGGCAAAGCACAAGCAGGTCCTGGTGTTTCAGTCATTACCCAAAACCTCTAAATTAGCGGGGGCAGGGAGAGAGAGGTCTTGGAGTCACCACATGTTCGTTTTGCCACGGCTTATGAAAGAGGTGAAACCAATTCAACCACCATCTTGTCCTCGCTCGCATCTGCGTTCCCAGCGTTTTCCTGCCCCCGTTAGGAGAGAATCCAGGTTTTCCACTCAGGATTTTGTAAACACGTCAGAAGCCGAAAATTCAGTAGGTGGGACAATTAATATGTCATAAAGATCCTTTTGAAAAGATTAAAATTCACCGTGAGCTCCCAGCGAGAGCATTATTGCAGCTTCGCATTCATCATTTTCTTTTTAACACCCTTATTTTGACTAAAGAGACAGACCTGTGACAAACTGTGAAAAGATTTTTCACAACGGAGTCAGTGAAGCGATTCTCTTTCTATTGTGCCCGCTCTAACAATGCACGGCAGTTCTCGCGCCTGGGAAGGAAGCTGCCTGTGCGTGTTAAACTCTCTGAAGATCGCGAGCAGTATTTTCCTCTTCCTTCTTCCTCTCTGAAGATGCGGTGTGGTGTTCTGCTAAATGCCCGTCCTGATGCCTGCCGCCTGTCGGAAGCGGTGACTCCTTCGTGCGTGCGCTGCCTGAATGCTGTGCATAGAAACATAGAAACACAGAAATGACGGCAGAAGAAGACCAAACGGCCCATCCAGTCTGCCCAGCAAGCTTCACACATCTTTTCTCTCATACTTATCTGTTTCTCTTAGCTCTTGGTTCTATTTCCCTTCCATCCCCACCTTTAATGTAGAGAGCAGTGATGGAGCTGCATCCAAGTGAAATATCTAGCTTGATTAGTTAGGGGTAGTAGGGGCAGTAACCGCCGCAATAAGCAAGCTACACCCATGCTTATTTGTTTTACCCAGACTATGTTATACAGCCCTTATTGGTTGTTTTTCTTCTCCCCTGCCGTTGAAGCAGGGAACTATGCTGGATATGCGTGAAGTATCAGGTTTTTTTTTCTCCCCTGCCATTGAAGCAGAGAGCTATGCTGGAAATGGGTGATGTATCAGTCTTCTCCCATGCCGTTGAAGCAGAGAGCCATGCTGGATATGCATCGAAAGTGAAGTATCAGGCACATTTGGTTTGGGGTAGTAACCGCCGTGACAAGCCAGCTACTCCCCGCTTTGTGAGTGCGAACCCTTTTTTCTTCTCCCCTGCCGTTGAAGCAGAGAGCTCTGCTCGATGTGTGAAGTATAAGTTTTTTTCTCCCCTGCCGTTGAAGCAGAGAACTTTGCTGTATATGCATTGAAAGTGAAGTATCAGGCCCATTTGGTTTGGGGTAGTAACCGCCGTAACAAGCCAGCTACTCCCCGCTTTGTGAGTGCGAACCCTTTTTTCTTCTCCCCTGCCGTTGAAGCAGAGAACTTTGCTGTATATGCATTGAAAGTGAAGTATCAGGCTTATTTGATTTGGGGTAGTAACCGCCGTAACAAGCCAGCTACTCCCCGCTTTGTGAGTGCGAACCCTTTTTTCTTCTCCCCTGCCGTTGAAGCAGAGAACTATGCTGTATATGCATTGAAAGTGAAGTATCAGGCTTATTTGGTTTGGGGTAGTAACCGCCGTAACAAGCCAGCTACTCCCCTCTTTGTGAGTGCAAATCCTTTTTTCCACGTTTCCTCTTGCCATTGAAGCTTAGAGCGATGTTGGAGTCACAGTAAGCATGTGTACGTTTATTGAATAAGGGTATTGTCTCCAGGCAGTAGCCATCATTCTGGCGAGTGCAGGGAGGCTAAGGAGCCTCTTCAGTAGAGCTGGACCCGCACATTAAGGGTCTTGGTGCGTGCAGAGGGGAGCGGTCTGTGCAGTGCAGCCGCAACAGATCGGCAGCGGGGCAGACCGTGAGGGGGCCTTCCAGGATTAGCACGGCTAGGGGGAGGATCGGGGCTCGGAGGCCCATTTTTCTTGGTGCCAGGCAGGTGTGTGTGTGTGTGAGGGGACCTTGCACATTGTGGTAGAGTGAAAGCGGGACCGGTTAGCGTGGGGGGATTTCAGGAGGTGATTAGTGAGCCTGGTAGATTTTGTTTTGTTGCCAGGCGTGTGTTACAGCTGCGGCCATGTTGGTGTGGCAGAAACTTACAGGCAGTTTTATGTGGGTAAGAAGCAACTTCTCCGTATAAAGGGGGATCTGAAAATCCCTTGCTTTAATGGGGCTGAAAGCGTGCCCTCACAATAAGTGCACTTTGGTCAGGAGAGGGAACGAGTGTGCGCAGCTTGCGTTTTCAGTTGCATGAAACACATGTCCGCAGAGTGAGCAGCTGCTCCACCCATGGCAAGTGTGAAAGTGACAGCACACGCGCTCTTTCGATTTGAATGGCGGGGCAACATCCGAGAGTAGAAAGTCTCTGCGGACTTTGTTCTAAATTGCTCCGAACGTGCAGCTGGTGAAACGTGGATTCCATCTTAAGTGCTGTTTCCCTTCCACATTACATTTTTACCGTCTCACTCGTTAAGATTTTTAGCACAGGTTTTATTGTATAGGCCCTGTGGTGAAACAGAGGTTTTGCATGCTCTGTGGTTTATTGTTCTGCCTGTGACCCTTTTCCCCCAGCGAGCTCATTTCCTGTCTGCAGGTGGTGTTTGACCTCTGCACTGTCGTTCAAACAGAGGCTTTGGAAGGTGGCTTGATCAGCATACACATCCCAGCAGCCCTGAGTGCACGCAACACTGAAACACCCTGCAGTGCCATTGGCCATAAAGCCGTTAGTATTGTGTGCCCTGATTGGCCCTGGAGACAGAGAACTTGCCCTGAGGGTTCTGAAACTCTCCAGTCTTGCCCGGGAGAACAGAGGGATCAGAGCTCTGTGCTGAGGACCTGTTCAGCCTTTTTCCTGACCTCCCCAGGCACTAACCAAGTAGTGAAAAGCGTTTAGCTAGTTTCTACTGTTTAATCCTTGTTGTTTTACCTGTTTCTGTTTGTAGTTTAAATCTTCCATCCGTGCACTGTTCTTACTTTTTCTTAATAAACTTATTAGTTTGTTAGCTCTGCCTCTCTTGGACTGACTATCGATCCCGGTATTGTCTGTGTATTTGGTCTGTGGTGTGACCCTTGGTGGTGAGGGGTCTGAGTGTCCCTAGAAACCACCAGGACATAGATTGCGGGCGGGGAAGTTGCCCAGAGGCAGGCAGGAGGTTGCCAGTGTAAGAGATGTTGTGCAGGTGCAGGGGGACCTGGGCAGGACCCTCCGAGTGGCCATAGGGTTACCCTGAACGGGTGTTAGGGGTGGCACTGAAGCCTTACATGAAAGGTCTCAAAAAGTAACCTTAGGATCATGAGTGTTTTTAGTGCTTAGAACATCAGTGAACAATTCAGGAGAGGAGCTGCAACCTGAGTCTAAGACGCTTCTCTGCCCCTGACACCCTCCTCCTCCTCCTCCTCGGGCAAGTCACTTTGTTCCCCTTTGTCTCTGGGACTCAGCTGAAAACCACACTTGCTTCAGAACCTGACCTTCTTAGTCAACAAATAACACCCTCCCCCCCCCCCCCCAATATATATTGTTTAAAATAAAATCACATTTCTTTTGAATGCTTTATTCTGGAGAGCTCATTGGAGAAAAATTCATGGAATAGGAGGCGATGTCCTTTTGTGGATTACAAACTGGTTAAAAGACAGGAAACAGTAGGATTAAATGGTCAATTTTCTCAGTGGAAAAGGGTAAACAGTGGAGGGCCTCAGGGATCTGTACTTGGACTGGTGCTTTTTAATATATTTATAAATGATCTGGAAAGGAATATGACGAGTGAGGTTATCAAATTTGTGGATGATACAAAATTGTTCAGAGTAGTTAAATCACAAGCAGACTGTGATACATTACAGGAGGACCTTGTGAGACTGGAAGATTGGGCATCCAAATGGCAGATGAAATTTAATGTGGACAAGTGCAAGGTGATGCATATAGGGAAAAATAACCCTTGCTGTAGTTACACAATGTTGGGTTCCATATTAGGAGCTACCACCCAGGAAAGAGATCTAGGCATCATAGTGGATAATACTTTAAAATCGTCGGCTCAGTGTGCTGCAGCAGTCAAAAAAGCAAACAGAATGTTAGGAATTATTAGGAAGGGAATGGTTAATAGAACGGAAAATGTCATAATGCCTCTGTATCGCTCCATGGTGAGACCGCACCTTGAATACTGTGTACAATTCTGGTCGCCACATCTCAAAAACGATATAGTTGCGATGGAGAAGGTACAGAGAAGGGCAACCAAAATGATAAAGGGGATGGAACAGCTCCCCTATGAGGAAAGACTGAAGAGGTTAGGGCTGTTCAGCTTGAAGAAGAGAAGGCTGAGGGGGGATATGATAGAGGTCTTTAAGATCATGAGAAGTCTTGAACGAGTAGATGTGACTCGGTTATTTACACTTTCAAATAATAGAAGGACTAGGGGGCATTCCATGAAGTTAGCAAGTAGCACATTTAAGACTAATCGGAGAAAGTTCTTTTTCACTCAACGCACAATAAAGCTCTGGAATTTGTTGCCAGAGGATGTGGTTAGTGCAGTTAGTGTAGCTGGGTTCAAAAAAGGATTGGATAAGTTCTTGGAGGAGAAGTCCATTAATGGCTATTTATCAAGTTTACTTAGGGAATAGCCACTGCTAATAATGGCATCAGTAGCATGGGATCTTCTTAGTGTTTGGGTAATTGCCAGGTTCTTGTGGCCAGGTTTGGCCTCTGTTGGAAACAGGATGCTGGGCTTGATGGACCCTTGTTCTGACCCAGCATGGCAATTTCTTATGGACTTCATGGTGACTGAAAGCTTGACAGCCAGTAATGCTGTGTAGTGCTGGTTAGGAACTCCTGTCCAGTGGGGACTTGATCACTAACTCACATCGCTGCTTTCAAATCCAACTTTTGAGGGTTGTGACATCTGTTAAAGGACAATCAAAAGATGTGATGTTTGTGAAGTTTCCGACCTCGCAGGCCTCTTCTTCTTATGTGACTGTGCAACTTTCAAATCTGGAAAGTGTTGTAGCGTGGCAGTTCCACAGCAGGAACCAGCGTTACTAAGGAAGCTTAAGCCACGCAGTTTTAAGGTGGAATAAACTTTAATACACAAAGCCTTCTTTTCTTCCAGCTTTATCATCACGTGACTGGGAGATATGCAGCTCACCATGACCTACCTATGGCGTGAAAAACCCAAGATCCAACGGAAGCACGGAAGAGTGGCAAGAAGCCAGCTGCAGCCTGTCGTCTTTCTGGAAAGAGGCAAAAAAGATCTACAATTACTATTACTATTTGTAAGAGAGGCACTCTTCTCAAAATAAGAGAGAGAGAGGAGCACAGCGTGAAGCTGGGTGAGGCTGAAACATGGACTACGACGCCTTTCCTAAGATAGGGAATGTCAGAAGATGGATGCCTCCAGAATTACTGTAATAAATCTGTTTTTTTTTTAAAGTAAAACGCTGTAGCTGTAACATTTTATTGGTGTAGTAAAGTACAGCAGAAGGTTGCCTGTCATGGAATGGGCGCATCCTGTGCTGTAAATGTGTGCAGTAATGACTGCGTCCTATGCTCATAGCCAGTTAGCAAACCCTGGGGTTATTAGCTTGCCCCGTTTTTCCAGGAAAGGCTGACTCAATCCTGGCTTAGCCCCATTGCGTGCATGGTTGTAAAACCAGGCCTGGATCAGCCTGTTCCAAAAATTGGAAGCTGCTGTTGACCCTGGAAAGCTCCACCACTCAGACTAAAACATGACAGCAAATAAAAATGCATTTCCAATTGTCATCTCGGCTATGATATGTCAGAGCTGTGGTGAAGAAATCAGCATGAAGGTGGCGTTGCTTTACTTGTCAAAATCTAAATTATATCTTTCAATGTCTGGAAAGGTATTCGGCGTCCTCTCATTTGTTTGTGATAGAACAGGATTCTTGGTTACAATCCATAATGTTCAGTTCATGCTCTGAAAATGAGATTTCATTGAAAGTAGCTTAAAAACATAATTTAGTAATGTTTTCATATAGAACAAATGCTAAAAAAAAATAAAAATCTCAGCGGCGTAAAACTCATCTTCATCTCTGTGTGGTATTCTCTATGATGGAGGCAATGGTAATAAGACAGCAGCGGTGGCAGCGGCAGCACGTGGCACCTCTCAGAGGCAGTGAAAAGGGGCTGTCCCAGGGGCGGTGGCAGCGGCAGCACGTGGCACCTCTCAGAGGCAGTGAAAAGGGGCTGTCCCAGGGGTGGCAGCAGCAGCAGCAGCACGTGGCACCTCTCAGAGGCAGTGAAAAGGGGCTGTCCCAGGGGTGGCAGGAGCAGCACATGGCACCTCTCAGAGGCAGTGAAAAGGGGCTGTCCCAGGGGTGGCAGGAGCAGCACATGGCACCTCTCAGAGGCAGTGAAAAGGGGCTGTCCCAGGGGTGGCAGCGGCAGCACGTGGCACCTCTCAGAGGCAGTGAAAAGGGGCTGGTCCATGGGTGGCAGGAGCAGCACGTGGCACCTCTCAGAGGCAGTGAAAAGGGGCTGTCCCAGGGGTGGCAGCAGCACGTGGCACCTCTCAGAGGCAGTGAAAAGGGGCTGTCCCAGGGGTGGCAGGAGCAGCACGTGGCACCTCTCAGAGGCAGTGAAAAGGGGCTGTCCCAGGGGTGGCAGCAGCAGCAGCACGTGGCACCTCTCAGAGGCAGTGAAAAGGGGCTGTCCCAGGGGTGGCAGGAGCAGCACGTGGCACCTCTCAGAGGCAGTGAAAAGGGGCTGTCCCAGGGGTAGCAGCAGCAGCACGTGGCACCTCTCAGAGGCAGTGAAAAGGGGCTGTCCCAGGGGTGGCAGGAGCAGCACATGGCACCTCTCAGAGGCAGTGAAAAGGGGCTGTCCCAGGGGTGGCAGGAGCAGCACATGGCACCTCTCAGAGGCAGTGAAAAGGGGCTGTCCCAGGGGTGGCAGGAGCAGCACATGGCACCTCTCAGAGGCAGTGAAAAGGGGCTGGCCCAGGTGGAGGCAGCGGCAGCAGCAGGTGGTGACTTGCAGAGGCAGTGAAAAAGGGGTGGCAGCAGCACGTGGTGTATTGCAGAAGCAGTGAAAAGGGGCTGTCCCAGGGGTGGCAGAGGCAGCACGTGGCACCTCTCAGAGGCAGTGAAAAGGGGCTGTCCCAGGGGTGGCAGGAGCAGCACGTGGCACCTCTCAGAGGCAGTGAAAAGGGGCTGTCCCAGGGGTGGCAGAGGCAGTGAAAAGGGGCTGTCCCAGGGGTGGCAGAGGCAGCACGTGGCACCTCTCAGAGGCAGTGAAAAGGGGCTGGTCCAGGGGTGGCAGCAGCAGCACGTGGCACCTCTCAGAGGCGGTGAAAAGGGGTTGTCCCAGGGGTGGCAGGAGCAGCACGTGGCACCTCTCAGAGGCAGTGAAAAGGGGCTGTCCCAGGGGTGGCAGAGGCAGTGAAAAGGGGCTGTCCCAGGGGTGGCAGAGGCAGCACGTGGCACCTCTCAGAGGCAGTGAAAAGGGGCTGGTCCAGGGGTGGCAGCAGCAGCACGTGGCACCTCTCAGAGGCAGTGAAAAGGGGCTGTCCCAGGGGTGGCAGAGGCAGTGAAAAGGGGCTGTCCCAGGGGTGGCAGGAGCAGCAAGTGGCACCTCTCAGAGGCAGTGAAAAGGGGCTGGTCCAGGGGTGGCAGCAGCAGCACGTGGCACCTCTCAGAGGCGGTGAAAAGGGGGTGGCAGCAGCACGTAGTGTCTTGCAGAGGCAGTGAAAAGGGGCTGCCCAGGGGTGGCAGGAGAAGTACGTGGCACCTCTCAGAGGCAGTGAAAAGGGGCTGGTCCAGATGAAGTCGTCAGAGGATCATGGGTGCAGAGGGTCACACAAGACCACAGTTAAAATTTAGTTAGAAGAAGACTTAGAAGAGAAAAGGAAAACATCAATCAGGGAATATTTTGAGAGGGGTAAAATGGGAAATGTAATAAATTTGGCAATCTTCAACTAACTAACCACAATGTTAGAGGAACCTGTCATTCACACTTTCTTGATGTAAGCAATCTCCAAAATATTAACATGGGGGTTAGTTAGTTGTAGATTTACATGGAGAGGATTTATAAGCCTAAGGAGCACAATAGTTTTTGAGTTCATTACGAAATACATTTGGCAAGACACGGAGACGTTCTCCTGCTGAAGATGGAGACGTGGCAGCTCCGGGCACTGTCTCGTTACACTCCGTGAAGGCAATTTTCAAAGACATTTATTCAGGTAAATTAGTCTGAGAATTGCCCTCCTATCTGGCTAAAAGCCTGTGTGCAGTTTCAGCAGGGTTTTAAGAAAAAAAAAAAGGCATTGCCAGGGCGGGTTTAGGTCAGGGGAGTCGGTGTGCGGCTTCACCCCTCATTCAACCACCTGCATGGTGCCTGGGTCGTTAGCTTGGGTGCGCGTCGTTCGCCCAAGGAAGCACCCGGGCAGTTCCTCTTGGAAAACTATCTGTAAGGTCAGCGCATTGGAAGTAGCCATGGAGGCTGTGGCTCTAGAGCAATCTGGAGCAGCATCTTCCTCCGAACACGAAGATGGCCCTGGTGGCCGTGAATGTGAGTCACACAGGTCCGCGTTCGTGGAGAAACGTCTTCCCCGTAGGGAATGCAAAACTCGGTTCAGGTTCATAAAATCACAAAGGTTAAACAATGTTGTTACTTCCGTTTCCTAGCCCAGCGGTTCCCTTTTGCTGCAGTCAAAACCGGCTTCTTGTGGATTATGGTGCAATAATCTTCATTCGCTACTCCCTGGGGGTTTTCACGTTTTATTACGCCCCCCCCCCCCCCCCAGAGCCTGGTACGTGTGCGTGCTGAATCTGGCCGCCGTGCGATGCCTGCGCCACCCTCACCACAGCCCAGAAAGTAGAGGCTGGGCTCCCATGTCAAACCTGAGCCTTTCACATGGCCAAAGGGCTGGGCCAGCCCAGTCCATGCTAATTCTAATGCTATTCACCCTCTTCCTGGTTTTAAAAATACAAATGGAAGTTGCTAACAGTTTGGTGTTTCCTTTAATGTGCCTTGTTGACTAACGATGTAAGCTGCAGCGGAAAACTCCAGCAGGAGTCTGGAGCTCCTCTCCAGAGAGAGACCAAGAACCATCCTGCCATCGGGCGTTGTCCGGGTGAAGTCTAGAGTTCCCTGCACAAAACTGGAAATGTGAGCTAGATTTTGTCACAAAATGTAGCTGCATAAAAAGAGGCAGCGATGAGGCTTTCTGGGAGCAGGGTTAAGTTATAGGCAGTGAGCGCTGCTCTTCAGGTGGGTCTTGTCAGAAGAATACCTGTCCTAAAGGTTCCCAAGTAACTTTATCCGGGTCTAGAAGTTTGCAGCCAGGAAGGGAGAGGATGCCCAGAAGAGGCATCAACATAGACCAAAAGAAATAAAACTCCATTGTCGAGGACCGTGAGATGTAAGAGTCTGGATCCAGGGAGGCCAAATTTCAAAGCAATTGCCAAGGGTCAAAAAATATTTGGCCCTCATAAATCGTCCCACCTGCAGCTTGCGCAAAAGTCCCCGCGATGCAGAACCGTAGACTTCAGCCACGTTAGGAGAGGTTATGGGGGGGCATCTGGAGGTCACAAGTAGATCACATTTTCAAATCTACAGGTGGACTTTCCAGGCAAACACCTTCCCCCCACCCCCCAAGAGACCATGCGTCCTGCGCGGTGCAGCGGTTTCCAAATAGTGAGCACCCATGAGGATTAAAGCAAAAGCCACAGGTAAAGTGCGCGCCCAGTTTGGAGATTCCTCCCTGCAGGCGCGGTGCGACGGCATGGACCGTAACAGCGATGCGTCAATAAATCCCTACCAATGGCCAATAATATATACTCGCCCCTGCCACTGTAAATCCAGTCTGGGATAGGCTGGTGCGAGACAGAGTGGGAAACAGGACTGCGTTGTGTCTTGGGGACCCCCTGAATGAGAGGAGGTTCTACGGAAAAAAAAGGTTCTGAAGGTGGACGCAAAGCAGGCCAGAGGACGTGCATTCTGCAATCGCTGGCATGTTTAAACCAGCAAGCAGCAATACTGTGAAAGGTTAAGCCTGGCAAAAGATAAATCTGCACTTCCTGCACCTTGTAAATTTGAGTTTCTTATCTCCCAAGAGGAGAATCAATAAAAAGTTTCTACAAATATGTGAAGGTTCTTTGAGGAAATGACCAGAGGTAACATCTGGCTGAAATATAAAGTAAGCGGGAAAACATCATTTTAATTAGATCTGACTTTCCCATGAGGGCGAGGGCGGGAGGCGTTCCCATCTGATGAAATCTTATTAAATGGAGGAACCGAAAACCTGCAGTATTCTTACAGCAAAGCCTGAGAAGTGTTAGAAGTCAGAGAGGAGACACTTCACTCAAGAAGCTCTCCGCAAACCTGGGCATGGGAGAGGAAAAGGAAACCCAGAAAGTGGACCCAGTACATCAGAGAGAAATCCGTAACCTCTTTATCCCAAGCTTAATGAGCGTTACTAGCGAAAGGAATTCTTGCAAAACTTCCCACGTTGATAAATCATTTGTTTTTTTCCCCTGAGGACAAGCAAGGATGGCCGCCCTCAAGCATGGGTGACGTCATCCGACGGAGCCCGGCACGGAACCTTGATGTCAAAGATTCTAGAGCTTTCAGCTTGCCCTACTGAGCATGTGCAGCCGCCTCCCTGCCTCCCAGGCAGAGCTCCGCAGCGATTCGTTTTTCTGTGGGGCTGAGCGGTCGCGCTGCGAGTTATCCGCAGAGCCTGGAAGACGTGGTTCTTTGCTCTTCTCCTTTTTTTCTAGCAGGGCCCTCCCAGTTTGTTGTTTTTTTTCCTTATATACCTTAAGGTAGTTTGTGTTTATTTTATGTTTTCCGCTTCTTTCAAGGTTTCTCTCTGCCGGCCGCTTGGTGGATCCTAGTTACTCCTGGGGGAATTCTGCGCAAAGAAATTTAAAATTCTGCAAACTTTATATTGGTCAAAATAACACAATTTACATGACAGTCTTTAAGTAATTACATTTTAGATTAATACAGAAAAATGTTATTCCTTAAAGATGCAGAATTTTAAATATTTAGAGCAGAAGTTCCCTAGAAATTCACTGTAAGGAGTGTCCCTTCCACTTGCTGTCCCTATTCACTGGACACTTTACCCTCTCAGGCCCCAATTCCTCCACCTGCCAGTATCTCTCCCCTCCACCTCTAGGATCAACCCCTTCCACTCTATCACCAGTCCCAGAGTTTGACCCCGTTCTCAGTACTGCCCCTCACACAGGCTCCCTCTGTCCCTCCCTCTCTCACACACATGCTCCCTCTCTCTAATACACATACACAACTCTCATACAGGCTCCCTCACTCTGTCACACACACTCACACACATCCCCCTCATACAGGGCCCTCTCTCTTGCATACACACCCACACAAGCTCCCTTTCTCTCTCACACGGGCTCCCTCTGTCCCTCCCTCTCTCACACACATGCTCCCTCTCTCTAATACACATACACAAACTCTCATACAGGCTCCCTCACTCTGTCACACACACACACACACACACACATCCCCTCATACAGGGCCCTCTCTCTTACATACACACCCACACAAGCTCCCTTTCTCTCTCACACGGGCTCCCTCTCTCACACACATGCTCCCTCTCTCTAGTACACATACACACCCCCTCATACAGGCTCCATCACTCTCACACACATCCCCTCATACAGGGCCCTCTCTCTCTTGCATACACACTCTCCCAAGCTCCCTTTTTCTCTCACACATACATCCTCACACAGGCTACCTATGTCTCTCCCTCTCTCTCACGCACCCCTTCACACAGGCTCCCTCTCACACATACACAATCCCTTCACACAGGCCTGCACCCTCACGTACACACAATCCCTTTTTCATACACATGAGCTCCCTATCTCTCACACACATACACACTCCTTCACAATCTCCTCATCTAGGTTCCCTCTCTTTGGCACCCACACGCAAGCATTCCCCCACTGCTCTTCACCTCCCATGCTCTCTCTCACACCCTCCTGCTCACCCCCCTGCTCTCTCTCTCACCTCCCCTCGCCCACAGCCCTCCTCTTTCTCACAGCCCTCCCCTCTTCCACACCCCTCTCCTCTCTCCTCTCACACCCCCTCCCCTTTCTCACATCCTTCTCCCTCTCCTCTCATACACACACATACATTCACTCTCACCAGTTCCTTCATCGTCGCCGTGAAAGGAGCGCATCCCGCAGCACACAGGGGCCTTCATCTTCGGGCTTTCCATTTGCGGCATGCCGTGGTCTCCTCTGCCGATTTCTGCGCAGAATTCCCCCAGGACTAGGGATCCTAGTGCACAGTGCAGCCTGGCACAGATTTCTTTCTTCCTTCGTAAAGAGCATTGCACCTGCAGCTTGCTCGAGTTGTCCTCGCCTTCAGATCATCTGGGGGGTTTTTGTGCCTTTCTCAGTGACTCTGTAAGGTCACCAACGTTTCCACAGACCATGAGTGGGCACTTGAGGATTGCGAGGAGGGGGATGTCCCATCCTTTCTGACAGGTGCCCTGCTCACGTCTCCTCTCTTTTCCCTCTGTTCCTTGTGCCTCATCTGTCTCTCCTTCACTTCCCACTGCCCCTCATCCCTCTCCCTCCTGTCTCCTGTGCCAGCCTCCTCCAGGCCCTGTGTCCCCTCTCGCTCCCCTCATCTCCTGTGCCCTCCTGTCTCTTTTCATTCTTAGCCCCATTGCCCCTACTCTCTCTTCCTCCAGCCTCTCCTGAGCCCTATTGACTCTTTTCCTCCTCCATCCCCTGTGCCTTCCTCGTCTCTCTCCCTCTCTCATTCCCTGTGCCTCCTCTCTCCTCCTCCTTCCTTCCATGTCTCTCCTCCAGCTCTCTCATCCAGCCTGTGCATCTCCTTCTGTATTCTCCCGTCCCCCAGCCTGGATCTCTATTCTCCATTCCCTGTATCCTCTTATTTTCTCTCCCGTCTTTTTTGCCTCCTCTATGCCTCTCTCTCTCCTCAGGCATTGCTGAGATGTGCAGAGCAGCCGAGAGGGGGGAGAGATTGAGCTGTGTTCCCATGCCCTCTCCCCACAGCTTCCCCTCACAGTGGGGGAAAGAGCCCCAGAGCAGCTGCTAAGGAGAGTGCGCTCACAGCACGGGGAGAGGAGATAAGGCAGGGCTGCAACTCCATCCATGCGGCTCTTCTGCCTTAGTTCTCTATAAGTGAGCAGAAAAACGGACCGTCTGATTCAAAACCCGGCAGTTGGCAACCCTAGACTTGTGGGACTTGTAGGCTGCAGTCCATGTGTGGTCCAAATAGGCCTCTAGCCTGGGGGCTTGCTTGAGTTCCCATTCAGGCAGGAGTTCCATGAAGGTTTCTTCGACCGCTGGGCACTGACGGTGGCTGAGACAGCGAAAGAATCCAGAACCAGAGCGTTCCCCTGAGGAGGAGAGCTCATCCTGCCCATGCTCCTGGGAACCAGTCTCTACTATGGGCCCAAATTAATTTTCACCTCTGCTGCCCTGGACAATGTAACCTCCCACCTGGATCCTTCTTCCAATTTTTCAAGGATGTTTTTTTGGCTAAAATAGCCTCTTTCACCTCACCTTTTAACCATGACAGTAATCGTCATGGAGCCGGCCATCCAGTGCTCCTACCATGTGACAGGGGCCGGCCAATGGCACGGATACCCTGTCACATGGTAAGGGCAAAGGGGCATCGGCGCCATTTATTTTTAGCGCAGCTGATGCCTGGGAACGGGAAATCGCTCCCTGAGGCCCCCCCTGGACCACCAGGTAATTTTAAAAGGTTTTGGGGGGTCGGGTGGGGGTTTTTTTATTGGGCCATCGGCGCCATTTTAATTAGTGGCAGCCAAAATGGCAGCGATGGCCCAAGAGCAGGAGATCGCGCCGGGACCCCCCCATTGGACCACCAGGTAATTTAACATTTTGGGGGGGTTCAGGAGGGTGGGGGAGGGTAAGAAATTGGTTTTAAAGGGTCGGGGTGGGTTTAGGGGTTGTTTTGGTGTGCCGGTTTTCCCGCCCTCCCCCAAATAATTCCCGTGCCCTATTAACGATTTAGGACGATTTATGACGATAAATCGGGGGCATTTGTATTGTATCGTGCACTCTGACGATTTAGGACGATTTTAAAATTATCTGATGATAATTTTAATCGTTCAAAAACGATTCACATCCCTACTAAGAAGTAAGATGGGAGAATTAGAATGTATAGCAGTGAATGAGACTTAATTGGCATCTCAGAGACATGGTGGAAGGAGGATAACCAATGGGACAGTGCTATATCAGGGTACAAATTATATCGCAATGATAGGGAGGATCAGCTCGGTGGGGGATAGCACACAGTTCGACAGGATAAAGCTCATACAAGAGACTAAATGCTCAGTAGAATCTTTATGGGTAGAAACCCCATGTGTGTTGGGTAAGAGTATAGTGCTAGGAGTATACTACCGTCCACCTGGACAAAATGGTCAGACAGATGATGAAATGCTAAGAGAAATCAGGGAAGCTAACCAGTTTGGCAGTGCAGTGTTATGACCTTCGGTCGCAGATGGCTGCGACCGCTCTTACTCACATCTGCCGCCCTCTCTTCCTTGGGTGAACTCATGCCTATGGCTAGTCGCTTCTGACGCTTATTGCCCTGGTCTGGGACTCCACATGGTGGCAAGGATGCCGCCGACCACCATGTCTCTTCTGGGCCTCCCTAGGGGCGCATGCTCGCTACTCAGCCCTCCTTTAAGGACGCTAGGGCAGGACCTCAGGGGCGCCTCCTCCTGATGACATCACTAGCCCTGGACTCTTAAGCACCACCGGGGCCTGGCTCTAATCGACTTGGCAATGAGTTCCATCCCTGCTGATGTCTCCTCAGACCGTGATTCTCGTGTCCTGCACTTCCTGGAGTGAGACACTCTCAAGGTACCCGCTCCTCGGGGGCTTTCTCTTGTCTCTGGCTATCCACTCTTTGGAAAGCCCTGCGCCTCGGAAGTCTTACCTGCCAGCTTCCCTTTCCTTGGGGTCGCTCCAGGAACTAAATTGCTTCTTGGACACTCAGCATTGGTGTACCACGCTCTGCGGGCCATTGCCCTTCTACTTCAGTGATTGTGCCACACTCCCCCGCTCCTCGGAGTGGCGCCTTGTGGAGACTGTGCCACACTCCCCCGCTCCTCGGAGCAGCGCCTCGTGTACTTCAGAGACTGTGCCACACTCCCCCGCTCCTCGGGGCAGCGCCTCGTGTACTTCAGAGACTGTGCCACACTCCCCCCCTCCTCGGGGCAGCGCCTTGTGTACTTCAGAGACTGTACCACACTCCCCCCCTCCTCGGGGCAGCGCCTTGTGTACTTCAGAGACTGTACCACACTCCCCCGCTCCTCGGGGCAGCGCCTCGTGCACTTCAGAGACTGTGCCAAACTCCCCCCCTCCTCGGGGCAGCGCCTCGTGTACTTCAGTGACTGTGCCACACTCCCCCCCTCCTCGTGGCAGCGCCTCGTGTACTTCAGAGACTGTGCCACACTCCCCCCCTCCTCGTGGCAGCGCCTCGTGTACTTCAGAGACTGTGCCACACTCCCCCCCTCCTCGGGGCAGCGCCTCGTGTACTTCAGAGACTGTACCACACTCCCCCCCTCCTCGGGGCAGCGCCTCGTGTACTTCAGAGACTGTGCCACACTCCCCCCCCTCCTCGGGGCAAGCGCCTCGTGTACTTCAGAGACTGTACCACACTCCCCCGCTCCTCGGAGCAGCGCCTCGTGTACTTCAGTGACTGTGCCACACTCCCCCTCTCCTCGGGGCAGCGCCTCGTGTACTTCAGAGACTGTGCCACCCTCCCCCCCTCCTCGGGGCAGCGCCTCGTGTACTTCAGAGACTGTGCCACACTCCCCCCCTCCTCGGGGCAGCGCCTCGTGTACTTCAGAGACTGTGCCACACTCCCCCCCTCCTCGGGGCAGCGCCTCGTGTACTTCAGAGACTGTGCCACACTCCCCCGCTCCTCGGGGCAGCGCCTCGTGTACTTCAGAGACTGTACCACACTCCCCCCCTCCTCGGGGCAGCGCCTCGTGTACTTCAGAGACTGTGCCACACTCCCCCCCTCCTCGGGGCAGCGCCTCGTGTACTTCAGAGACTGTACCACACTCCCCCGCTCCTCGGGGCAGCGCCTCGTGTACTTCAGTGACTGTGCCACACTCCCCCCCTCCTCGGGGCAGCGCCTCGTGTACTTCAGAGACTGTGCCACACTCCCCCCCTCCTCGGGGCAGCGCCTCGTGTACTTCAGAGACTGTGCCACACTCCCCCGCTCCTCGGGGCAGCGCCTCGTGTACTTCAGAGACTGTGCCACACTCCCCCCCTCCTCGGGGCAGCGCCTCGTGTACTTCAGAGACTGTGCCACACTCCCCCCCTCCTCGGGGCAGCGCCTCGTGTACTTCAGAGACTGTGCCACACTCCCCCGCTCCTCGGGGCAGCGCCTCGTGTACTTCAGTGACTGTGCCACACTCTCCCCTCCTCGGGGCAGCGCCTCGTGTACTTCAGTGACTGTGCCACACTCCCCCGCTCCTCGGAGCAGCGCCTCGTGTACTTCAGTGACTGTGCCACACTCCCCCGCTCCTCGGGGCAGCGCCTCGTGTACTTCAGTGACTGTGCCACACTCCCCCGCTCCTCGGGGCAGCGCCTCGTGTACGTCAGTGACTGTGCCACACTCCCCCGCTCCTCGGGGCAGCGCCTCTTGTACTTCAGTGACTGTGCCACACTCCACCGTTCCTCGGGGCAGCGCCTCGTGTACTTCAGAGACTGTGCCACACTCCCCCGCTCCTCGGGGCAGCGCCTCGTGTACTTCAGTGACTGTGCCACACTCCCCCGCTCCTCGGGGCAGCGCCTCGTGTACTTCAGTGACTGTGCCACGCTCCCCCGCTCCTCGGGGCAGCGCCTCGTGTACTTCAGTGATTGTGCCACGCTCCCCCCCTCCTCGGGGCAGCGCCTCGTGTACTTCAGTGACTGTGCCACGCTCCCCCGCTCCTCGGGGCAGCGCCTCGTGTACTTCAGTGACTGTGCCACACTCCCCCGCTCCTCGGGGCAGCGCCTCGTGTACTTCAGAGACTGTGCCACACTCCACCGTTCCTCGGGGCAGCGCCTCGTGTACTTCAGAGACTGTGCCACACTCCCCCGCTCCTCGGGGCAGCGCCTCGTGTACTTCAGTGACTGTGCCACACTCCCCCGCTCCTCGGGGCAGCGCCTCGTGTACTTCAGAGACTGTGCCACACTCCACCGTTCCTCGGGGCAGCGCCTCGTGTACTTCAGTGACTGTGCCACACTCCCCCGTTCCTCGGGGCAGCGCCTCGTGTACTTCAGTGACTGTGCCACACTCCCCCCTCCTCGGGGCAGCGCCTCGTGTACTTCAGTGACTGTGCCACACTCCCCCGCTCCTCGGGGCAGCGCCTCGTGTACTTCAGTGACTGTGCCACACTCCCCCGCTCCTCGGGGCAGCACCTCGTGTACTTCAGAGACTGTGCCACACTCCACCGTTCCTCGGGGCAGCGCCTCGTGTACTTCAGTGACAGTGCCACACTCCCCCGCTCCTCGGGGCAGCGCCTCGTGTACTTCAGTGACTGTGCCACACTCCCCCGCTCCTCGGGGCAGCGCCTCGTGTACTTCAGTGACTGTGCCACGCTCCCCCGCTCCTCGGGGCAGCGCCTCGTGTACTTCAGAGACTGTGCCACGCTCCCCCCTCCTCGGGGTAGCGCCTCGTGTACTTCAGAGACTGTGCCACGCTCCCCCGCTCCTCGGAGCAGCGCCTCGTGTACTTCAGAGACTGTGCCACGCTCCCCCGCTCCTCGGAGCAGCGTCTCGTGTACTTCACAGTCTGTGCCATGCTCCCCCGCTCCCTGGAGCAGCGCCTCATGTACTTCAGAGACTGTGCCACGCTCCCCCGCTCCTCGGAGCAGCGCCTCGTGTACTTCAGAGACTGTGCCACACTCTCCCGCTGCTACAGACTTCGCCTCCTAACAGTGATACCCAGTGGGGCTCCTCCCCGTGGGCGGTACCAACTCTCACCTCGGGCCAAGGGTCCACTAACCCACAGATCCTAACATGCAGTAATAATGGGAGATTTCAATTACCCCAATATAGACTGGGTAAATGTATCATCGGGACACGCTAAGAGAGATAAAGTTCCTGGATGGAATAAATGACAGTTTTATGGAGCAATTGGTTCAGGAACCGACGAGAGAGGGAGCAATTTTAGATCTAATTCTCAGTGGAGCACAGGACTTGGTGAGAGAGGTAACGGTGGTGGGGCCGCTTGGCAATAGTGATCATAATATGATCAAATTTGAATTAATGACTGGAAGGGGGACAGTAAGCAAATCCACGGCTCTCGTGCTAAACTTTCAAAAGGGAAACTTTGATAAAATGAGAAAAATAGTTAGAAAAAAACTGAAAGGTGCAGCTGCAAAGGTTAAAAGTGTTCAAAAGGCTTGGACATTGTTTAAAAATACAATCTTAGAGGAGCAGTCCACATGTATTCCACACATTAAGAAAGGTGGAAGGAAGGCATCTTTACTCATCAGCCCCTATTATAGAGTATAGTATAATTATAGAGTATAGTATAATAGGGGCTGATGAGTAAAGATGGCCGGCGCCATCTTTAAAGATGGCGCCGGCCATCCAGTGCTCCTACCATGTGACAGGGGCCGGCCAATGGAACGGATACCCTGTCACATGGTAAGGGCAAAGGGGCATCAGCGCCATTTTATTTTAGTGTAGCTGATGCCTGGGAACGCGAAATCGCTCCCTGAGGCCCCCCTGTACCACCAGGTAATTTAAAAAGGTTTTGGGGGGGTCGGGAGGGTGGGGTCGATTTAAAGGGTCGGGTGGATTTTTTTTTAGTGACGCTCCCTAAAAAAAAATAATTAATGATGTGAATTGGAATCGGAAACGATTCCAATTCACATATCTTAACGATCAGATTCCCCCCCCCCCCCCAGCCGAACCTGATCGTTAAGACGATCTGGCACACGATTCACATCTCTACTTCTTAGACTTCTGGCAATGGCATACAGACATTTCAAAGTGTGTGTTTTGCTTGTATTTACATTCTGCTTTTAAGTTGACAGGGATAATGTGAAATCTTTTAGCTCAGATGAGTTTTTAATTATAGGCACTTGGATTACTTTTCTTATTATTGGAACCTCACTGTCGGGATGCCCTAACTCTCCTGTTTCATTAGTATCCTTTGAAGATACCTCCCTCCGAACCATGCGCTGCTGAGCGACTGTCGGCTTTCCCCCTTGCTTTAGTTTAAAAGCTGCGCTATCTAGTACGTTTCACATAGGAAATGTGAGCAGGGTCAGCTGGAGGGCCGGCATGCCAGACAATGTTTCCTTAAAAGCTTCTGACGTTTCCAGGAACGTGCCAGTGGTCGTACCTGTGAGCGGGCCCTGCTTGTCTCTGAGAGCACCAGGCTTCGGCTGCTGGCTCCCAAACCCACCTGAGGCTTGTGGATATTCAGCCTAATGAGCAGCCGAAGGTGGCTCTGCTTAAATAACACTGAGCGGCACTATTATTTAGTTCTCATTTGCATCCAGTAATTACGAAGTGTTGCCAGGTAGCTTTCTCAGCTGGCTCTCCTCTAATTGAGTGCAGCTGGAGAACACTCAGACACAAAGGGAAACGGCTTTTGTTTTATGATAATTTTGCACGTGCTTGATTAAAAGGGGGTGGTTATGGGGGGAATCATGTTTTATTATCCCTGCTAAAGATCATTAGTAATGCCAGAGGTAGAAGACGTACGTCGTGACCAGGGCAACGATATTCTGTCTTCGTCAAGGCCATCTCCAGGCAGCTCTGGCCTTGACAATTCATTGTTGGCTTAAATGTGTGAGGCAGGCTCCTAGCTCACATGCTGTGTGAGTTACCGGGGATTGTCAGCGTTTCCCTGATTTTAACGCTGCATTAACCATGATAACGCTCTATGATTTTAAGGAGTCTATTGTTGATATCTACTAATGGCAAGTTGGGCCTCCCTTGACGTTCACGAGTACTGCACACAGCCTTCACTCTCACAAGCCAAACGTAGCCCACCCGTCCACTTAGATGGCAGCGCTGTAGCACACGCTGTTTCTGCTTCTGGCTGCTATTTTAGCATCTCAAAATCACTCCGTGAGGCATTCCCCCTGTTACATTCTTGGAAGGCTTAGCAATTGTGAAAGAGAGGTAGAAGAATGCTGGGGAAAACCCCCAAAATATGTTTTTCTAGCTTTGAACAGGTGCTACAAAGTAAAGGATATGCTAATACATCTCTACAGGAGAAGGAGACCAGAAGGGACTTGGCCGTTTACATAAATATTAGAATAAGCCACAATAATACGGTGTAGGGGAAGTTCTCAACTACAACCAGCACATTTAACACGTTGCTTAATGCGTGGGAGGCAGAGCAGGGGCAGAACGGTGCCCAGACAATTGAAAATCCAATGTACGTTTGCTCTTTTATTCCCCAACTTAAACCCGCCCCATGGAAATGCGTCTTTGTAATGCAATCTGCAAATGATTTCCAAGCAATTGCTCCAAGCAATAATATTTGCGAAAATTGATTACTGCAACTCGATCCTACTAGGCATCCCATCATCACATACTAAACCGCTCCAAATGATACAGAACACCGCAGCAAGAATTCTAACAAACAAAAGAAGAAGAGATCACATTACACCAGTCCTTAAAGACCTACACTGGTTACCAATCCACTACAGAATAATTCATAAATCCCTCACCACAATCTACAAGAATATCCATGGACTGGCTCCACTCCATCTACAAATAGCTCTTAAAAAACACTCCTCCAACAGACCCATCAGAGAAGCATATAGAGAATATCTACAGGTACCACACAACAATACCACCCAACATATAACATTGAGAGATCGGGCCTTCTCCACAGCAGGTCCCCCACTGTGGAACTCCATCCCCCTAGAACTAAGACAGGAACCATGTCTTCCAACCTTCAGGAAAAGACTGAAAACATGGCTGTTCATGAAAGCATTTCCGGACCCTTAAAGATTCACTACCATCAAATGCAGCATTACTGAACATTTCCTATTAAACTGAAACAGTCACTATCTACCAATCACTACAATGTTTTACTTCTCGTTAAACTTTTTATCTTTCCTCTAACTCTAATCCCAGTTAGAATGACCCCCGTTTTATTGTAACTTTTTTCTTCCATGCACTTGTTTTACTTTTTAATGTATACTCTTATGTTATTAGTTATTTACGTTATAATGTATTTCTCACCCCTTGTTTTATGTAAACCGACATGATACGAACTCCGTGAATGCCGGTATAGAAAAATACAAATAAATAAAAATAAAAATAAAATTTCAGTCAGGCCAACACCTTTCAGAACTGCCCTCTCCATTATTAACGTCTTATGTTCATGGTATGGAACCCAGGAAGGCAGGGGCACGCAGATTGCCTTTCTCCTTCCTTTCTACCCTGCAGCCCTGCATAGTTTCAGAACTGCCCTCTCCATTATTAATGTCTTATGTTCATGGTATGGAAGGCAGGGGCACGCAGATTGCCTTTCTCCTTACCTTCTACCCTGCAGCTCTGCATAGTTTCAGAACTGCCCTCTCCATTATTAATGTCTTATGTTCCTGGTATGGAACCCAGGAAGGCAGGGGCACGCAGATTGCCTTTCTCCTTCCTTTCTACCCTGCAGCTCTGCATAGTTTCAGAACTGCCCTCTCCATTATTAACGTCTTATGTTCATGATATGGAACCCAGGAAGGCAGGGGCACGCAGATTGCCTTTCTCCTTACCTTCTACCCTGCAGCTCTGCATAGTTTCAGAACTGCCCTCTCCATTATTATTGTCTTATGTTCATGGTATGGAACGCAGGGGCACGCAGATTGCCTTTCTCCTTCCTTTCTACCCTGTAGCTCTGCATAATTTCAGAATTGCCCTCTCCATTATTAATGTCTTATGTTCATGGTATGGAACCCAGGAAGGCAGGGGCATGCAGATTGCCTTTCTCCTTCCTTTCTACCCTGCAGCTCTGCATAGTTTCAGAATTGCCCTCTCCATTATTAATGTCTTATGTTCATGGTATGGAACCCAGAACGCAGGGGCAGATAGATTGCTTTTCTCCTTCCTTTCTACCCTGCTGCTCTGCATAGTTTTGGGGGGTAAAAAAAGTAAGAGAAATCCAAACAAAACATGTAATATAAGCCACATTTGCATTTCTCCACTTACCGCTGTGTTGCATGATTTTCACTGGTGCCCTGTTGCTTTATGGCTCACATGGCCTTAAAAGAAGTTGCTTGGAAATATCCAAACTCTTGATTTTTGCTAGAGGCAAACAGAGGTGGGAGACAAACAGGGGGATTTTTGCTTATCCATCCTCGTAGTCAGTCACCACATCCAGGAGACAGAGGAGATGAGAGAGAATCTTGCTGAGGGGTTTAGGATGGAGGATGCACGCACATTCCCACAGACAGTGAGTTTCCTTATGCTTACACCTGGAGATCTGGAGCCACTCAATCCCAGCAAAGCCTAAGGAAAGGACCTCGTGATTTTTTTCTGATTGTCCTGGGAACTTTCTGCTTTCTTGGGCTGACAGCTCAGTCAGAACCGACCTCTGCTGGGGCTTACAACCCTCCAAGACGTCATTCGCATGTGCCTGAATTGTTTACGCATTTTAGCTTTCTTGCCCCTTCCATCTAGTTCAGCCATTGTAGTTGCCAGGGGCCAGGGGTCACAGCCTGGGGATCTCCTGCAACCTGGGCCACATAAACCCTGAATCTGGCCACTAGGTGCACGAGTGTGCAACAGCTGAAATCCCGTTCCCAAACAAGGGGCTCTGAACACTGCCTTCAGACTTTGGGTAATTCTTATGCTGGGGTAACCTACAAGGAATCCGGATGAATAAAATGTAACTAAATTGGTCTCTTGCCAATGCTGACATTCCAGCTCAGTTTAAAATTATGCTGCTTTATCACTGCAAAATGGACACATTATTGGCACAAAATAGTTCTAAACATGAATTAGGCCATCTTATGCCCATTTTTGAAGTATAACGTCCCTTTGTGCCACTGCTTTCTGTGTAATAATAATTGTTGTTTGGTAAATAGCTGCTTGAGACCTATCCGAGTGGGGAAATGGGAACACAATGTATGCATGCCCTGTCTTTACTAATTATTAATGACCGTCCCTCTTCCCTCTCCCCCCGCAGGAAAACAGTATTTTCTGCTCAAAGCGCGGTGGCCCAGACCCTACCGCCTTGTAAAATGGATGCTTGCGTCCTTGACTGTCTCTTCCTAATGTACACACTTGGTGTCTGTGCCTTTTGTTTATATTTGAGCAGGGAAAGAAGAATTAATGTAACTTGACTTTTCTGAACAGCGCTTTGGCTGGTCGGGAAACTAGTTAGAAACATGTAAAACAGGCTAAGGTATTTTGGGTTATGTAACCAAGGCAACCCCTTTCTTGCTCCTTGGCAGACGTTGCTGTTGATGATCTATTGTAAGGCCAATAATTGCTAGGGAGAAGGCTGTGTATGTGCAGTGAGATAATTAGCACTTGAAATAAAGTAACAGGTTTACACAAATTGGGCACTAGACAGTACAACCAGCTCCCTTTCCTGGGAACAAACAAGTGCTGGAGATGGCCGTTGACTTTGCAATTCTAATTTTCTCCTTGCTTTGCCACTTAAAGAGCACCCACTAGCAGCTGTTACGGTGCCTTTTACTGACAATTAGCTTTTGTGAAGGCAAGATTACCTTCCGCAGGGCTCTTACTTTCAGATCTGGTTGTGACAGCTGTAGGGTTCCTCCGCACGTTTTTTTGGTTTAGAATTAAACGTGGCATCCCTGGCCAGTCATTGGGGTGCAACTCAGTCCTTCAGCCTCGCCTGTTGACACTGTGCCCCGCCACCTTCTTCCCAGAATGACAATCTGTCTCAGTTCACAGCAAATGGTACTAGAAATCCCTCCTTAAAGCCCTTCAAGACCACTCTGATACTTATCGATAACCATGTGGCATAAACGCATGAATCTTGTTGGCAAGATCTGAAGGACACTTTGAAGAGTGATAATTATAGGCCCTCTGTCTGAGGCTTTGACCGGTTCACTGGCAGTAGTCTTGGATACGGTTGCTCCTTTGAGGAATACCCTAATGATTAAGAAGAGACAGATTCCTTGGTTCTCTTCAGAGACTTGATGTGTTTTAGTCATTAGCCACTGGAAGCCGGTATTTTTAGGGCATTATACAGTGAATTCCACTTCAGGCCCTCCCTCACCCATAAACAGAAGTGCTTCACGTTTCTCTGGAATTTGAGGAAATGCATTCATTTATTTATTTAGTGATTTTTGTATACCGGCATTCATGTTGATACATATCACGTCGGTTTACAACATAAATCAAGTGTTAGTTACTACATTTGAGTATTAAAGAAGGGTAACTTTTAAAACGGTTCATCTAAAATATAAAATCTGTCTCAACATAAGACATCTTAAAAATACAAATAAAACTATAGATCAAACACATCTTAAAATACAAAATGTAACATTAAAAGTATATCACTAAAAATTATAAACAAAAGAAATCAATCCTTGTTGTTTAAGGCTTGGTTAAAAAGCCAGGTTTTGACTCCTTTTTTAAAAAGTCCGATATCCGTTTCCATCCTCAGCTGTAGTGGTAAAGAGTTCCAAAGGTTGGGACCGGCAATAGATAAAGCTCTTTCTTGTACAGTGTTCATATGAGCAGATTTTATTGTCGGAATTGGTAATAGCCCAGTGTTCGCAGATCTGGTTATTCGTGCTGGTACATGAAAATGTAGCGCTGCATTTAACCAGACGACCTTCTCATTGTACGGTGATTTGTGTAATAATGTAAGTGTTTTATATTGTGACCTGTATCCCATCATAGAAATCATAGAAACATAGAAATGATGGCAGAAGAAGACCAAACGGCCCATCCAGTCTGCCCAGCAAGCTTTCACACTTATTTTTCTCATACTTATTTTTCTCATACTTATCTGTTACTCTGACCGCTGAGGTCAGGGCCCTTATTAGTAACTTTTTAGTTCTAGTTACCTTCCACCCCTGCTATTGATGCAGAGAGCAGTGCTGGAGCTGCATCAAAGTGAAGTATCAAGCCTAATTGGTTAGGGGCAATAAGCAAGCTGCTCCCATGCTGATTTGTTTTCCCAGCCTGTGCAATTTAGTCCTTGTTGGTTGTTGTCTGCCGTTGAAGCAGTGAGCTGCGCTGTATATGTATTCAAAGTGAAGTATCAGGCTTAATTGGTTCAGGGTAGTAACCGCCACAACAAGCAAGCTATTCCTTATTTGATTACCTAGACTATGCAATTCAGTCCTTGTTGGTAGTTGTCTGACTGTAAATCCTCTTATCTTCATCCCCCCCCCCCCACCCCGCCATTGAAGCAGAGAGCTATACTGGATATGCATTGAAAGTGAAGTATCAGGCTTATTTGGTTTGGGGTAGTAACCACCGCAACAAGCAAGCTACTCCCACGCTTATTTGTGAATGCAAATCCTTTTTTCCACATTTCCTCTTGCCGTTGAAGCTTAGAGCAATGTTGGAGTCTTAGAGCAATGTTGAAGTCACATTAACTGTGTGTATGTATATTGAATAAGGGTATTAATCACCAGGTAGTAGCCGTCATTCCCGCAAGCCACCCCCATACCTCTTCTATTCATTCCCATCCTCCAGGCTTTATGGATCCACAGTTTTTATCCCATGCTCCTTTGAAATTCTTTAAAATCATGCTACAATGCAAACAAAGTCAGTAACGTAAATAAATAAATAAAATAAAATAAATACTTGCACAGTTTTCACCATGAGTGATATCGCAGAAATTCACAAGTGGCAGTAGATCCACACAGTTGCAACACTGCCATGGGCTCCATGGTCAGCTGTAAATTTCAGGGCCTAGATTATTTTCTGAAACATGTTCTGTACAAGAAGCAGATGTAGCCAGTTAAAACTTCTAGGTTGAACAATTTTCCAAGGTTTTAGCCTGGGCAAATTGGCCTGGCGGAACATTGTCCCTTTCAGAGTGGGTAAAACCTTTCAGAACACGGGCTAGAAGCAGGCGTTCCCTGTGGTGGGCTGTGGATACGTCAGGGGAATGGGTGGCACGTGTATTGTTGGAGTGCAGAAACCTAGTGGGGCAGTACCTGATGAGGGGAGAGAGGATGAGGTAGTGATGTGCACCGAACAGAAGAAGAATCTATGGGTGATCAAACAGCGTGATGAGGCGGCAGGAAAAGCCAGTCATGTTAAGGTAGACCATCTACTAAGGATAGGAAAGTAGCTTTGAATGTGTTGTTTCTATTTAATTAACGACCTCCGGATTCTGCACTTCCTATTCATAGATACTCTTTTGGAGGAATTTAGGGTCTGAGCAGAATCCAAAGGCACGTAACCTAACATGGCCTCCTCAGCGTAATAATAATATTACTGAATCCCTTCCTTGTGCAGGCAGGGACAGCCCAAGGCAGTCTGCTGGTGCTGCCCCAAGAGATGGCACAGATCACATCATCTCAAGGGAAGGGATACCCCTGGAGTCCATCCTTTCGGTGATTTGAAATGTTGTAGACAGGACAAAGGGCTCAGCGTTCCCAGAGGAGTGGCAGATGGTGATGTTTCTAGGAACCCTACAAGCTGACTCCCAGGTTACCCCAGCATTTGCCCCCTGGAGAAGTGGGAGACGGGTGAATGCTGGGGGTCTGTGTGTGTGGC
Source organism: Rhinatrema bivittatum (assembly GCF_901001135.1). Classification (NCBI taxonomy): domain Eukaryota; kingdom Metazoa; phylum Chordata; class Amphibia; order Gymnophiona; family Rhinatrematidae; genus Rhinatrema; species Rhinatrema bivittatum. The sequence continues at coordinate 478,093,768 of NC_042618.1, forward strand.
ACTCTCTCTAGGTTGGTGCAAGGGTATTAGGTACCCTAGGCAAGCGTTACAGCCTTCCTCCCAGCCCTCACCACACACAATTAAAATTGTGCATTTATAATAACAGATTTTACAGGAAAAAGGACATTCATAGTCTTCTGAGGTAAAAATATCACAAGTATATTATTTTTACATGCACTGCTGTGGTGTGAACCAAAAAACTTGCAAAAAAGACACTTGGAACCCATATGGTATTAGGCCTATTGTAAAGTGCATTTGCGTGGTATTGGGCCTCAGAAAGCCACGAGTAAACTGAATTATAATTATAATATATTAAACCTCCCATACCAAAACAGCACTAAATGCCTGCACTCAAACAGTAACAACCTTACCTATGAAAAGGCAACACTGCAAATATTATAATATGCCCTAAAACATCAATACCCCTCCTATTAGGAAAACAGATCAAGCCAAAGATCCCTACACAGAAACTACATCCCAGTAGAATACCTCACCTTAGTCATACAGGTAGACACAGATGGACTCTCATCAAATACAGAATAAAGACCTATAAAGTATGAATAGAAATGTACAGACAAAAACTGAACTGGAAACTGCAAGAAGCCAGACTCTGTATACAACACAACAATCCAAAAAAACAGAAACATCATCATGCCTCATAAAACAATAATAAAATCAAGAAATATAATACATCAATCATAATAGTAAAACTATAGAAAAAATAAGTATTTCAAAACAATTGACAAACGGATGATTCAGCAATTAAACTAAAAACCTTTTTTTTAAAGTTTAAATATTTCAAAACAACAGACACATCAACTATCACCCAACAATTAAAACTAATAAGAATTAAAGCAATTCCCTGCTCTCCATATCTGGGAGGGGGCCACACAAACATTATTCTCTCTCTCTCTCACTCACACACACACACAAGCACTCCATATTCCACACACACCCATATTCTCACCCTTGTTCTCTCTTTCACACACCCCCATGTTCTCACCCTCTCTCTCTCACATACAGGCACATGATGATTACAGGCAGTTTCACACCAGGTACTCACTTACATCTTATTTCAAACACACATGCATACAGGCTCTCTCACACACTTGCACAAGGGCTGTCTCTCACACACACAGGCACACATGCTCTCTTGACACACACCCTCTCTCACACTCACTCAAACACACACGCATATGCACAAAGACTCTCTCACATACACACATGCACATGTATATTTATTTATTTTATTTATTAAAGGCTTTTATATACCGACTTTCTTGATACAAATCAAATCAACTTGGTTTACATCGAACAAGCAGTAACTAACCAACCAATAACAAGAGACAATTTGAAGGAGTATAAAGTTACATTATAACAAGGATGCGTTAACTTGGAATAGGAAATAAGAAGGGGAACGAAGATAGAGTATAATATACAAGGGAGTATATGAGGGAGGCAAGGAGCCATCCTCATGATAACTTGTAAGTATATAGGTTCTTTCACATACAAGGGCATTCACACCCTCTCTCTTTCTCACACACATGCACCCAGGCTCTCACACACACCCTCTCTCTCTCACATATATATATACACACACACACACACATTCTCTCATAAGCATACACACTAACATATGCATACAGGTTCTCTCACACACACAGGCACTCATTCACACATTTACACATACCCTATTTCACACACTCACACATGCACGCAGATTCTCACACTCATAAACACACACAACACATGCTCTCACACACTCCATCTTTTTTACATTCACACACACACACACACCTATATACACACACACACAGGCTCACACAAACACGCAGGTACTTACATCTCTCTCACACAGATGTAAACAGGCTCTCACAACCTATCAAACACACATGGACTCAGACTCTCTTACACTTCCTATCATTCTCATACATTCATGCATATAGCCTAAAAACACATGCATACAAGTTCTCTCTCACACACAGGCAATCACACTGTATCTTGCTCATACACAAACATACTCACACATGCACACAGAATAACACACACCCCTCTCTCTGTCTTTCATAGACACACACACAGGCTGTTACATGTACCCTTTCACACACAAACACTTACACTCACACATGCACACAGACTCTCTCACACACACACAAGTCTACAGGCTCTCTCTCACACACCCACAGACACTCACATCCTTTCTTTCTCACACACATGCACAATGGCTCTTGCATATACACACATGCAGGTACACAGGCTCTCACACAGGCACTCACATCCTTTCTCTCTCACATGCATACATATGTTCTCACACACCCCCTCTTTCATGAATACACACACACACTCACACATGCACCAAGGCTTTCACACATATCTTCTCTCTCTCTCACAGATGCAGACAGGCTCTCACACATACCCTTTCTATTGCTCTCACACACACACACACACACACATACACATGCACACAAGCTTTCACTCACACCCTTGTTCTCTTTCTCACACACACACACGACAGTAACATGGTAATGCTGGCAGGAAAAGATTAAATTGTCCATCCAGTCTGCCCAGAAAATTTCTTATGATAGTAATTGCCACTATTTATTTATTTATTTATTTATTTATTTAAGGATTTATATACCGGAGGTTCCTGTATAATATACATATCACCCCGGTTTACAATGAACAGTAACTATCGCTTCAAGTTAGCGGTTTACAATGAACATAGTTAATCCAAGAAACAGAATAAAATATATATATATAACAATGCTAACAGTTAATAAATAACAATTAATAAATGAAAATAAATGCAATAACAATTAATAAATAATTAATAAATAAACAACAATAAATATCAATTAAAAATGGCAATAAAAAATGACAATAAATAAAATACAATAGCGGTTGGTAAAATAACATGAGGGTTAATGAGAAAATAACATGGTTAAATAACAAGGTTATGTGAAATATGCTGGGGTGATCGGAAAATATGTGACTGATTTTCTTCCTGCTCTTGGTTCTATGGGAATGCTTGTTTGAATAACCAAGTCTTAAGTTTCTTTTTGAATGTAGCGTGGCATGGTTCAAGGCGAAGGTCAGGAGGAAGCGAGTTCCAGAGTGAAGGGCCCGCTGTGGATAGAGCGCGTTTCCTCAGCGAGGATTTAGCCGGTTGGGTGGTTAGTCTGTTTTGATAAGCGCTTCTGGTGGGTTTTGTAGATGTGTGTAGTTGAATTTGTGCAGGTTACCCCCATGTTTCTGTTAAGGGCAGTAACTGCCACTCCATGCAGGTTACCTCCATGTTTCTGTTAAGGGTAGTAACTGCCACTCCATGCAGGTTATCCCCATGTTTCTGTTAAGGGTAGTAACTGCCGCTCCATGCAGGTTACCCCCATGTTTCTGTTAAGGGTAGTAACAGCCGCTCCGTGCAGGTTACCCCCATGTTTCTGTTAAGGGTAGTAACTGCCGCTCCGTGCAGGTTACCCCCATGTTTCTGTTAGGGGCAGTAACTGCCGCTCCGTGCAGGTTACCCCCATGTTTCTGTTAGGGGCAGTAACTGCCACTCCGTGCAGGTTACCCCCATGTTTCTGTTAGGGGCAGTAACTGCCGCTCCGTGCAGGTTACCCCCATGTTTCTGTTAGGGGCAGTAACTGCCGCTCCGTGCAGGTTACCCCCATGTTTCTGTTAGGGGCAGTAACTGCCGCTCCGTGCAGGTTACCCCCATGTTTCTGCTAAGGGCAGTAACTGCCGCTCCGTGCAGGTTACCCCCATGTTTCTGTTAAGGGTAGTAACTGCCGCTCCGTGCAGGTTACCCCCATGTTTCTGTTAGGGGCAGTAACTGCCGCTCCGTGCAGGTTACCCCCATGTTTCTGTTAAGGGCAGTAACTGCCGCTCCGTGCAGGTTACCTCCCATGTTTCTGTTAAGGGCAGTAACTGCAGCTCCGTGCAGGTTACCCCCATGTTTCTGTTAAGGGCAGTAACTGCCGCTCCATGCAGGTTACCCCCATGTTTCTGTTAAGGGCAGTAACTGCCAATCCATGCAGGTTACCCCCATGTTTCTGTTAAGGGTACTAACTGCCGCTCCGTGCAGGTTACCCCCATGTTTCTGTTAGGGGCAGTAACTGCCGCTCCGTGCAGGTTACCCCCATGTTTCTGTTAGGGGCAGTAACTGCCGCTCCGTGCAGGTTACCCCCATGTTTCTGTTAGGGGCAGTAACTGCTGCTCTGTGCAGGTTACCCCATGTTTCTGTTAGGGGTAGTAACTGCTGCTCCGTGCAGGTTACCCCCATGTTTATGTTAAGGGTAGTGATTGCTGCTTTGTGCAGGTTACCCCCATGTTTATGTTAAGGGTAGTGACTGCTGCTTTGTGCAGGTTATCTCCATGTTTTTTGTCAAGGGTCGCAATATTTACAGTCAAAATCAAGCAACTGTCAAATCCATACCAAAGTTAGTGCTAGCAAAATTTTTACAGGGTGAGGAGCCTTCTTGATAATTCAGACAGTGCTGCGTGAATGTGTTTTGCTTACGGACTTGGCTGTAGATGCAGTCCCATGCATTATCCCTAATGTCTGCGGATCAGTACCCTGGATCGTAAACGTTGGGGCCCAGCATTAGCTTCTCCTGTCCCCAGTTCCCGTTTCCCCCCTTCTTCTAAGCAGAGAGCGATGTCGCAGTTGCATCAGAAGCATCAAGACTAATTGGTTAAGGGCAGTAACTGCCACTCCATGCCAGTAACCCCCATGCACCCTTTTCCTCATTTCCAATCTCTAGTCTTTAGGATCCACATAATAGGGATGTGAATCGTGTCCTCGATCGTCTTAACGATCGATTTCGGCTGGGAGGGGGAGGGAATCGTATTGTTGCCGTTTGGGGGGGTAAAATATAGTGAAAAATCGTGAAAAATCTAAAAATCTAAAAATCGCAAAACCGGCACATTAAAACCCCCTAAAACCCACCCCCGACCCTTTAAATTAAATCCCCCACCCTCCCGAACCCCCCCCAAATGACTTAAATAACCTGCGGGTCCAGCGGCGGTCCGGAACGGCAGCGGTCCGGAACGGGCTCCTGCTCCTCAATCTTGTTGTCTTCAGCCGGCGCCATTTTCCAAAATGGCGGCGAAAAATGGCGGCGGCCATAGACGAACACGATTGGACGGCAGGAGGTCCTTCCGGACCCCCGCTGGACTTTTGGCAAGTCTCGTGGGGGTCAGGAGGCCCCCCACAAGCTGGCCAAAAGTTCCTGGAGGTCCAGCGGGGGTCAGGGAGCGATTTCCCGCCGCGAATCGTTTTCGTACGGAAAATGGCGCCGGCCATACGCGTATGGCTGGCGCCATTTTCCGTACGGAAAATGGCGCCGGCAGGAGATCGACTGCAGGAGGTCGTTCAGCGAGGCGCCGGAACCCTCGCTGAACGACCTCCTGCAGTCGATCTCCTGCCGGCGCCATTTTCCGTACGAAAACGATTCGCGGCGGGAAATCGCTCCCTGACCCCCGCTGGACCCGCAGGTTATTTAACTCATTTGGGGGGGGTTCGGGAGGGTGGGGGATTTAATTTAAAGGGTCGGGGTGGGTTTTAGGGGGTTTTAGTGTGCCGGCTCACGATTCTAACGATTTATAACGATAAATCGTTAGAATCTCTATTGTATTGTGTTCCATAACGGTTTAAGACGATATTAAAATTATCGGACGATAATTTTAATCGTCCTAAAACGATTCACATCCCTACCACATAACCTTTTAAATTCATTTACTGTTTTCATTCTCACCACCTGTTCCAAGCATCCATCGCCCTTCTTTTATGAAGAAGTATTTCCTGATGTTAGTCTGAGTCATTCCCCCTGGACTTTCTTCATGACCCTAGTACTACAGTAACCTTTCCAAAGGAAAAGTTTCCAAATACTTGCATAATTAAGACCTTTCAGGTACCTGAAGGTCTGTATCCTATCTCCCCTGCACCTCCTCCCCTCCAGGGTGTACATATTCAGATCCTTCAGCCTCTCCTCATAAGTCTTTGGATGCAGACCCCTCACCATTCTAGTTGACCTTCCCTGGACCACCTCCATCCTGTCTCTATCCCTTGTGAGATACAAACTCCAGAACTGAACCCAGTGCTCCAGGTGAGGCCTCGCCAAGGACCTGTACAAGGGGATTATCCCCTCCTTTTTCTTACTGGTTATCCCTCTCTCTGTGCAGCCCAGCGTCCCTCTGGCTTTAGCTATCGCCTTGTCACATTTCTGAGCCACCTTAAGGTCGCCAGAAGCATTTATTTATTTAGTTACTTACTTTCTTAGACATTTTATATACTGTTGTTCCATGTAAAGATCACAATGGATTACAAAAGTAACATTCATAGCTATAAATCAGGAAATAATGATGGGTTACAGCGGTGGTATTCATAAACAGGCATTAACATCTATCAAATGAAATGTTCCAAAACATATTAACTAAAGAACTAGGACATCAAATAAAATAATATAACAAATTTCACGTATTCCACATATTAGTCATTATGTTGTGTTGAGATTCTTACATTGTCTCATAGAATTTATTCCTCATGCTTCAATTAGTATCTCTTGTCCTTCTTGTTATTGTGGATATTGTGGCTTCTGATGTTTTAAAGTTAGGTTATATGCATTTTTAAATAGCCATGTTTTCAGTTTATTTATTTATTTATTAACTTTTATTTACCGACATTCGTGGAGCACATCATGCCGGTTTACAATGAACTCAGGTGGGAGATACAGTATAACAATATGACAATAAAACAGTATGAAAATACTAACGCAAGAGCAAAAAAAACAAACCAAAACCAAATACAACAAAATAAACAATAAATGAAACCAAGGAATAGAGATTTGAGGGGGGTAGGGGGGGGGAAAGGGGGGGAGGATAGGCTGGGGGGCAGGGCAAGGGGAGGGAGGGAAGGGGTAGGAGGTGGGTGGGAAAGGGGGATAAGGGGGGGAAGGGGGGAGAGGTATAGTTAACAGACGTATAGTAAAGTTGACATTTAAATCTCTTTCTATCTGGTGTCAAGCATAAAATCTCAGGTAGAGAGTTCCAAAGTTTTGCACCCACTATGGAAAACACACAATCTCTTACTTGTGTCAGATGTCTGCTCCGTCTTGTAGGAACAGTCAATAGTCCTTTATTTTGAGATCTTCGTGTTTGCTGAGGTGTATATGGTTGTAATGTTGCGCCAGTCATACCAGTGTTACTGAAATGAATGATTTTGAATATTATCGTTAATACTTTATAGTACATTCGGGATTGTACTGGTAGCCAGTACAGTGAAATCAGTGAGGGTGTAATGTGATCAAATTTCCTAGTTCCTAACCAAAGTCTTGCTGCGGCATTTTGTAATAATTGTAATGATTTTAAGAAATATGTGGGAAGACCGAGCAATAGGGAGTTAAGGTAGTCTAGGTTTACGAAAGAGTTTGCAATACAGTGTGGAAGGTCCCTGAAAGTTAATATTCACAATGTAATATTCACAAATTAACCTCTGTTAATTTATTGCTGTGCTTTTTCCATAGTAAGGTTCTCATCTAGCTGGATATCTAAATCCCGTACTTGATTTATGGGGGTAATTAGAAAATTATCCAGGCCTAGAGTCAGTGGTTTAACTATCGATGAGTTTCTACTTAACCAAATGATTTCAGTCTTTTTAGGGTTCAATGTTAGTTTAAGTTGCAAAAGTTCTTGCTTTATGCTTTCATATAGGTTGAAAGTGTCGATACCATATTTTCAAATGATTTGGAGAATGGAATGTAAAATCGTATGTCGTCAGCATACAAGAAGAAAGTAATTCCTAAATCCATCAGTAATTTATACAGTGGGAGCATGTAAAAATCGAATAGTGTTGCCGAGATGGCTGAGCCTGTATCAATATGGAAAGCATCAGAAATGTGATTGCCCAACTTGACTTGGAATGTTCTATTAGATAGAAAGGAAAAGAACCATCTGAGAACACAGCCATCAATCCCAATGTTGCTCAGCTGATGGCACAACAGGGTATGGTCCTTTTAATTTGGCCCACTGTTGTTCCCCATTTTCTCCCAGTCTTTTAGTTCTTCTTCTAGGTACAACCCCATTTTGACAAAGTCCGTATTTTTGAAATTCAAAACTCGGATCTTCATGTGACTTCTCTGTATCCTATTTGCTTTATCAAACTGGTGCTCAGGTGAGCATCTACCCAAACATTAGAGATATTATCCCTATTAATAAGCACTAGGTTGAGTATCACATTCTCCCTCGTGGGTGCCTTTACCATTTGTATGAGCAGAGCCCCTCGCAGAGCATCCACTCTCTCTTTACTTCTCGTAGATTCCGCAGAAGGGATGCTCCAATCCACATCCGGCAGATTACAATCTCCAAAGAGAAGCACTTTGCTCTTCTTCCTCACTTTTTGGATGTCTTCCTTCAGATTTCTGTCCATTTCTTCTATTTGAGTTGGAGACCTGTAGACTACAGTAGTGTAAAGGGAAGCGCCATCATTTTTTTTTAGGACAGCCCATAATGCTTCTTCCCTACTCCATGTCGATTGCAGTTCAGTTGCTTGGATATTGTTTTTGACATATAGTGCTGCTACTCCTCCTCCTCCTTTCCTGTCCTCTCTGTCCTTCCTTAATAAATTATAGCCAGGAATAGCCGTATCCCAATCATGAGACTCAGTGAACCAGGTCGCTGTAGCAGTAACTATGTCCAAGTCATCCTCCACCTGCAAGTTTATTGTCCAAACTGTGAGCATTTGTGGTCGGAGCTTTCCAACTTTTCTCTCGTGGTTTGCTGCTCTTCCTAGACACCTTTTTTTGTTTTTTTGTGAGCTGTTCACCTCCCACTTCCTGTATTGCTTGGGGGTAACATGTCTATCTCATTGGCTACCTCCTGCCACCCCCACCCTCTAGTTTAATTTCCTAATAATGTATGATTTGAATTTCTTGCTTAGCATTCTCTTTCCTTTCACAAATGTACGCCATCCTTACTATATAACCTTTTACTGCTCCATACACGGCTCAGCCTCCAATGTATCCAAAAACCCTTTCTTTACACCATGCTTTGAGCCATGAATTGAAATTATTTCCATGACAGAGCCTTTTCCTTCCCCTTTCCATAAACAGGTAAAACTTCAGAAAAGGCAATGCTCTTTGCCACGTGTCTAATCTTCTTTCCTAGGTTTTGGAAGTCTTTCTGTACCGTACGGATACCATTTCTTGCGAAGTCACTGCTCCCCAGACGGATGATGACATTGATATCAGAGTCCCTACTTTTTTCTGTCATTGCATTTCTACTAGCTGAGGGTCCTAGAAGGCATTTCATTTTTGTGTCCTGATGAAAATGAGTTCCCAAATTGGTTCCTGTAATGGCTGAGTCTCCGAGCAGAAGAAACTTTCTTCCATGACATTTCTGGGTGACAACATCCCTCTCAGACATCACTTGATATTCTATCGCTGGAGTTTCTTTGCTTTCTAATGCAGAAAAGGCATCATGCAAGGGTAACAGTGGGGAGAGCGGGTGTCTTTTCATCACAGGCCTTCTTCTGGCAGAGCCCACTGTAATCCATTTATTCCTGGGTTCCTGTATCCTAGATGTCTGACTCCTCTGTGGGAGTAAGGGCTGATATATAGGCTGCTGCACAGTTGGCGAAATTGTGTGTATTTTCATCACAGGCCTTCTTCTGGCAGAGCCCACTGTAATCCATTTATTCCTATGTTTCTGAATCCTCCGTGGGAGTAGGGGGAGATATTCTGGATGCTGCAAAGAAGGGGAGGATTTTTGAACCTTGGACAATTCTTCTTTCAGATGAATCAGCTCCTTTTTCATTGCAGACAATTGAAGGCAAATTTATTGGACAACCTTTAATCCTCCAAATGCTAGACCTTGGGACATAAGTACTACAATTGTTACACTTAATAAAAGACAGTGTGCTAATAATGATTAATATAAAAGTTATGAGACTGGTACTTTGTTTAAGTGATTAATATAAAATCTAAGTCCTTAGAAGAACTATTTAAGAAGAAAATAAACTACAGGTAGGAGGGAACACACAACTTTTGTAGATACCAGCTCTTTTTTTCCTTTATCCCTTTAATAAAAACACAGTTATATAGAATTTTAAGAATCCTTGCTAGTCTAAATAACTAAGAAAAATATAAAGAGGTTTCAAACCATGCACAGATGATTAAAACATTTAATAGGATAAAGATTTACTATGTGCCATGTTACCAATTAATTTATGTACCGTAGTAGCACTATATTAGGAAAGGCTACCGGTGCCATTGGTCAGCCCCTGTCACATGGTAGGAGCACAAGATGGCGCCAGCCATTCATTGCTCCTACCATGTGACAGGGGCTGACCAATGGCACCGGTAGCCCCTGTGACATAGTAGGTGAAAGGCTATCGGCGCCATTTTGAATACCGGCAGCCGAGGGTGTGAGTTCAGGAGATGGCTCCCGGACCCCCTGCTGGACCACCAGGGAGTTTTGGTAAGTCTTGGGGGGGTCAGGAGGGTGGGGGTTGTACTTAATTCAGCTTTAGCTGGGAAACGAATAAGAATTAATGCATGTACGTATCGGGGGCCCCCCTTGCCGAATGTAACGTATTTGCCCCCCGACGAATACGAATCCCAAATGCAATGTATGGCGTCCCTCTGCACATCCCTAACATCTAGGGCTCTCCCTTGGTCCAATTCTTACAAACTCTGTCTCTTACACACATGCATACAGGCTCGCTCTCACACACATCCTCTCACTTGCTTACACACACACACACACAGATTTTCACTCTCTCTCTCTCTCGCGCGCACACCCACACACACACACACACACACACACACACACACACACATTGGTTCCTCTGCAGCCTCAGCAGAGCTTTCTCTAAAGGACATGATGGGATGGGATCCACCATGGCCTCTCCTCAGAATCCCACGGCAAGGTGAATTGACTGTGCAGGAGTGTATTTTTTTTTGAGTGGGGGGGTCACATTTTGCTGCCCCCAAACTTTTGCTGTCTGAGGCAGCCGCCCCACCCTACCTAATGATAGAATTGCCCCTTTTTAAAACAAAATAAAAGGAAAATGAACAAAAATTCTTTTCATTTCCATTTCTTTAATAATAAAAACCATAAGGACTGCAAACGTCCCTCCCCCCTCACACTTCTGGGCCCTCCCCTGCTCCTCCTATTTCCTTCCCTGGACCCGCCTACCCTCTTGTTGAAAGTTTCTTCACAGGGCAGGCCCACACCTGTGCCATTTTGTAAGGCAAAAATGTAGAAGGGGCACCAAGCCTCGCTATGCCGGGGATTTGCACCCAGCCCATGGAGAAATCTTCAGCTACAGAGTAAGAGGTGGTGGACAGGGGAGGGGAGGGCTCAGGATCCTACATTTTGCTTTGCTTTTTCCTTTTTATTTTGTTTTTTCTTTTGCTTCTTGTTTTTTTTTTTCTTTTTATTTTCATTGAAATAAAAAAACAAAAAAACAAAAAAAGAAATGTAAAAAATTCTGTGTAGTTCCCTAGTAACTCGTCCCTTTCAGTTTAGAATTAATTCTTCTGTTTTGAAAATCCACCTCCACTGAATTTCTAGTTTAGGAAAGAGGTAAAAATGTCCCCGGTTGCTGGGAAATGAAAGTGAATGGCAGGGCTGCCTCCCACTGATGCCAGGGGCGCTGCCGGCCATGCACGAATCTCCTCCAGGCAACACCCGCAGCCCCTCGTCCTTCGGAAAACACGGCGGCAACTGCGGGGACGTTTGGCTCTCCCAGCTAACAGGTCAGTCAATCAGCAGCCCTTCTAATTAAAGGTGAGTTTAATTGCTCTCCAGGCTGATGGATCAGTGCCCTCGCATTGCAAGTCGATACATGAAGTAATTGGCTCCTGGCCATTGGAATAAGAACTGTAACTGAACTGACCATCAGCTGACCGTGAACAGCTGGAAGTAAAGGCTGCTTTCTGGCCCCTGGCCCCTCTCCTATTAGCCTGCACTGGAACTGGAGGAATATACAGCACCTATTTATCTATTTATTAGTGGTTTTTATATACCGATCAACATTTGGAACATCTAATCGGTTTACAGTAGAACAGTAAATTCAGCAACAGGCTTTACATATAACTGCGTGAATAGCGAGATTAGCAAAACAGGAAGGAGAAGGAGAAGAACGCTAGCATGGCACCTACAGCCGATGGCTTTTTTCTGGTTGCAGTCTATGGTGCTATTTCTATTCCAGAGTTGTTACCTTGAAATAATTGTGAAGCTTGCATAAATGTAGTACTTTTTTTTTTTCTTAATTTGCCCTTCTGCAATCAACTGTTTTTAGTTTTTTACTTCTTATTTGCATTTCCAGATTGCTCTCTCCAGCAAGGTCAAGGCGGATTTACAAGAGCCTGGAGCCTTGACCCTTGACCCTGTCAGTGTAAGCCCGGGCGGTATTAAGGAGGCAGCTATGTGTGTGGCTGCGAACCAGAGCAAACCTCTTGGCACTGGACAGTGAGTGCGTAGGTTATGTTTATATCATTCTTTAATTTTCTCGCACATCTCTGTGAGTATTTAAGGCCCGATACTGAGATGCTGTCCAGCGTCATAAGTTTATCTGCCAAACGTGGCCAAGATAGTCAGTGGTGTGGCCACACTGCCGAAAATACTTGGTTATCTTAAAGTTAGCCAGGACATTTTAGTTGTATTTCTATTTTGTGTGTGTTTTCTTTGAATTGCTGTAATATTCCTATTTAGTAATGAAACTGTAAATGGGTCTTAGGTTTCCTTGCCTCAGAACGCCCTGTCCTGCCCCTCACATACGGGGCCGATACAGAAAACTTTGCGGGAGAGCTGGCGAGCGCACACTCTCCTGGGCGCGCGATTCAGGAAGCCCAGGCATGCAAATTAGGGCCCGCGGTAAAAAGGAGGCGCTAGGGACACTAGCGCGTCCCTAGCGCCTCCTTTTTGTCAGAAGCGGCGGCTGTCAGAGGGTTTGACAGCCGACGCTTAATTTTACCAGCGTCGGTTCTCGAGCCCGCTGATAGGCACGGGTTCGGAAAACGAACGCCGGCAAAATTGAGCGTCCGTCTTCCCACCCGTGGGCTGCGGGCAGATTTTTAATTTTTTAGATTTTTAATTTTTTTTTTTTATCTTTGGGGCCTCCGACTTAATATCGCCATGATATTAAGTCGGAGGGTGTACAGAAAAGCAGTTTTTTCTGCTTTTCTGTACACTTTCCCGGTGCTGGCTGAAATTAACGCCTGCCTTTGGCTGCCTTTGGCTGCAGGATTGCGCTGCGGTTCTGTACGAGAACTTCAGACGCAGATAAGCAGCTAAGACTCCATAATCTCAGGAAAAAATGGATGGACAAAAAGTGGCCACTGGAGGTCAGTTTTCAGGGCTGAAAGCGAACTATGGGACTTGGCTAATATGCTGCGCGTATCTTATAAAATCCGGGGTCGGCGCACGCAAGGGGGTGCACATTTGTGCAACCTGTGCACACCGAGTCCGGCGCGTGCTGCCTGTTCCCATCGAGTCCGCTCCGAAATCGGAGCGGCCTCGGAGGGAACTTTCCTTCCGCCTCCCCTCACTTTTCCCTCCCTTCCCCTACCTAACCCACCCCCCCGGCCCTATCTAAACCCCCTCTACCTTTGTTGGCAGATTTACGCCTGCTTCCAGCAGGCGTAAATCTGCGTGCGTCAGCGGGCTGCTGGCGTGCCAACACCCAACCTGGGGGCTGGTCCGGAGGCCTCGGCCATGCCCCCGGGCCGGCGTCATGCCCCTGACACGCCTCCTGCCCCGCCCCGAAATTAGTGCCTCCCACCCAACACGCCCCCTTTGCAAAGCCCCGGGACTTACGCACGTCCCGGGGCTTGCGCACGCCGCCGAGCCTATGCAAAATAGGCTCGGCATGCGCAGGGGGGGTTTGGGGGTAGGTTTTCGGGGGGAACGCGCGTACCCCTTTGAAAATCCACCCCTAGGTGAACTTAATAGCAGGTAATGGACTTCTCCTCCAAGAACTTATCCAAACCTTTTTTAAACCCAGCTATACTAACTGCACTAACCACATCCTCTGGCAACAAATTCCAGAGTTTAATTGTGCGTTGAGTAAAAACGAACTTTCTCCGATTAATTTTAAATGTGCCCCATGCTAACTTCATGGAGTGCCCCCTAGTCTAGGCGTATTGTGGAGGCAAACCTGGTAAAGATGGTGTAGTAGGCATGCATATTAGTGGCGGGATTTCCGCGAAACACCGGCCATGACAGCCAGGTCCCCACTGGGATAATTCCAGCGTGGCCCAATCAAAGTGTGGCATATGATCTTGTAGCCAGGGCAGTCCAAGTACCACCGGGTGCATGGCCTTTTCCAATACGAGGAAGGAGATGGTTTCAGAGTGTAAAGCTCCGGTGCGCAGGCCGATGGCCTGGGTAATCAATGAAACTTCTCCAGGAAGTGGTTCCCCATGGATTGAAGACAATAGCAATGGCTTAGCTATAGGTATGGTAGGAATCTGTAGATGTTCTACTAAGCGTTTTAAGATGAAATTTCCTCCAGCACCGGAGTCTATGAGGGCAAGGGTCTGAAACTCCAGACTTCCACAGAGGAGTGAGACTGGTAGAGACAATGGAGGAGTTGGAGTGGTGAGGCCTAGGAGGAGTCCTCCTGCAGATCCTAGGCCAGTCAGTTTCCCAGACAGATGGGACTGGTTTGGACGGTGTGGCCTGATTGGCCACGGTACATGCATAACCCCATGTGTTTGCGGAATCGTCTTTCTCTAGAAGTTAAATGACTTCTTCCTAATTGCATAGGCTCGTCTTCTTCTAAGGGTGCAGACGGTAGGCTTGAGGCAATTGGCACAGGTTTAGGACGGTTAGCTCCCGGGATGGGCTTCCGAGAACTCTTAGCCTCTTGAGTCTGGTCTCGAATCCAGCAGTCAATTCTCCCGGCCTGTTCCATAAGAGACTCAAGGCTATCAGGCAGATCGCGAGCCACTAGTTCGTCCTTTAAGCGAGAATTGATTCCCTCCATGAAGATAGCACATAAACATCCTGTGTCCCAGTGTAGTTTGGATGCTAAAGTCTTGAATTCGATCGCATAGTCTATGTAAGACATTATAAGCTATGCGTTATATTGTCATTGTAATTGTTGAAATGTGAACCGAAGTGATTAGTAACATTGTTACCTGAACTGCGGTATATAAAACTGTTAAATAAATAAATAAATAGTCTGCTAGCGGCTTATTACCTTGCTGGAGATTGAGCAGAGCAGATCCAGCGACGGTTTGGCGAGCCGGGTCATCGAAGACAGACTTGAAAAGTTTCAGAAATCCTGATAGGTCATTCAGGATAGGATCCTCACATTCCCATAACGGTGAAGCCCAAGCCAAGGCTCTTCCTTCAAGTAGAGATAAGATATAGGTGGTCTTGGAAGCTTCTGTGGGAAAGAGGGTAGTTTGCAAAGAAAAATGCATATTGCATTGGTTAACAAACCCTCTACACATCCTTGCTTCACCCGTGAAGCGGGTAGGCGTGGATAACGGTATAGTGGTCTTGACAGTCACCACCGGAGACAGCAATTCTTTCACTGGAGTTGCCGAAGTATTCAGTTGAGCATGTAAATGATTGAAGGCAGCAGCCAGGCTTTCCAGAGACTTTTGTTACTCAGTGATCAGTTGGGCTAGGCCAGGAATGGCCTGCAAGGCTGCGAGCTGAGCCGAGTCCAAGGAGTTAGCAATCTGTTGGGTTTGTGGCATATTGTGGACCCTTGGTCGAAGTGGCACTGACTCCTCCCATGGGGAGGGGCCCCGTGGGGAACCACAACCATTGGTTAGACTCTTAGTAAGCAGACACTGAGAAGAGAAAGCTTTATTATACTGCAGTTGAAAATAGAATCTCGCCCAAGGAATGGACAGTACTGTAGTCCGGTGATATCACAGTAAGCTCAGGCAGTCTCTGTAGTTGATGGTCTCACCCAGATGTAGCAAAGGTGCGGTAGTGTTCCGCAGCGTGGGATAGGCTGAGCACCTGAAGGGTGAGATGAAGAGAGCTGGAGCGTAGAGATACTCAGAGAGTAGCAGTGCCAGTAACTTCCTTCAGTAGTTGAATGAAGAGGGGTACCTGAGGTCAGAGATGCAGGATACCCTGAGTAGAGTAGGCCCTCGAGGAGCGAGTACCTAGGAGCGTAGAGGGTTCCTGAAAGAAAGCAGACAGGACCCCCGAGGAGCGGGTGTCCTTACGGTTAGGCAGATTAACCCCGGAGGGCAAGTAGAAGCAAGAGGCCCCCAAGGAGCGGGTACCCAAAGCTTCTGTAGGAGCGAGATACCCCAGAGGGTAGTGAGGAATCCAAGCGAGCAGCTTAGAAGGGGTCAGAGTAGCAAAACCGAAGTCCTTGCTAACTCGTTCAATTGGAGCGGAGGTTTAAATACCTGGAGGTACTGACGTCATGCGGTGGGGCCGCCCCCGAGGTTCCCACCATGATGTATTCAAAAACGTAGGCAGCATGCGCGCATGTGCCCTAGGAGGGCCTCGGGAAGAGCATGGCGGACTGGGACACCCATGCTGGCTCGGAGATACCGACGGTTTCAGCAAACAGCAGCGGAGGCAGCCATTCTTCCAATGGAGGAGGAAAAGGGTAAAAGAGAGGTGAGGCAGAGCGGTCGCAGCACACATATTAGTCAAACTTTTATACCACTGTAAGAGGGGCCTTTAGTACTCAAGGTGAGGTTTTGTTGGAGGTCTAGGTTTTGGGGGGCAGTTTTACATGCACAGTGAGACGTACGAACAGCACAGTGCACATCAGTGAAGATTTGATGTGATTTGGAGTGAGGAAAGGGACACAAAGATGAGATTTGTGCAATGTACTCTCACCCTAGCTTGATGCACTCTCTACCTGGTACTATCAAGCTAGGTTGAGAGTACATTGCAGAAATCTCACCTTTGTGTTCCTTTCCTCACTCCAAATCACATCAAATCTTCTCTGATGTGCACTGTGCTGTTTGTACGTCTCACTGTGCATGTAAAACTGCCCCCCCAAAACCTAGACCTCCAACAAAACCTCACCTTGAGTACTAATGGCCCCTCTTACAGTGGTATAAATAATTTACTTATATGTGAGCCTTATAATGGATCTCTCTCTCTCTCTCCTGTAGCAGGGATGGTAAAACCAGCAGAACTTTTAAAACTTGTGCTTTATCCAGCTAAGCCTGAACTTAGATAAATTCCTTTCAGTGTTGACCCTGTATTTTTCATCTCTCTTCATTCCTGGAGAAGAGAGAGAAATTCTCAAACTTTATTTCCCTTTGTACTCTATAAAGCGCCACTGGCCCCATGGTCAGCTGGGCCGATTGTACCATCACTGCTACAGAAATTATGATTTCACTAAAATATTTTATTTATAAGGTTGTAAGAGGGGGATAGGCTGCTGGGAGACTTATGTAGTGCTGAGCTGTGCATTAGCTCGCTGCCTTTCTCAGTGGCCAATGGGCTTGCGTTACACCTGCTGCCGGCACTGGGCTGAGCCGGCTCAGTAACACAAAACAACTGGGACACCCAGCGCACCTGAGCAGAGGCAGAGCTGAAGGGAACGCCGGCAGATCCTGTGAGTAAGCTGTGATTAATATTGCATTTCTGAGCAGAGAGTCAGAAGTGTTTGATCCCTGATATCTAAGGCAGGTAGCTGTGGCCCGGAGCAACCTGCGGCTGTGCGAGGTGGACGTTGGTAAAATAAGCAACTTTCTGTCTACCAGAGAAGGGTGCGGGTCAGACGGGCTTCTCTTCCCTTTCTGTTAAGTGCAGCCACTTAAATTGGAATGAGAAGGGAAAAAGGATGCTCCAGCAGTGAAACAACTCATCATTAAGATGCAAAGACAGCATTTCTGCTTCCTCTATGGTGCTTGCAGTGTCCTCAGCGCTGCACGAGATAAAAGCCAATGAGCAAATTGGGGACACATTAGAGTCACAGTGGATAAGGGGCTTCCCGAAAAACCCAACTATAAACATCACAGTCCATTTGTCTGTTCTCTAAATCTTTGATCTTTGTTTTCCTACGCATCCTCTTCAGTGTATGCAGAGGTTCAGTAGATGAGAGCCTGGATTCTCTGCCACTTATGATGCGAATGATTCCCAGAGCTGCGAGCACCGCCAGGGTTTCAGCTCCTGGCCTTGGGATTTGGAGGACTCGACTATTCATTTCAGCAAGAAATACAACCCCCCCCTTTCACCCCTTCTGCGACGTTCTGAGTCTGAAAGTGGCCACAGCGATTCCCAGCTGCCCCTGCCCTGCCAGTCCTGGTTTTCAGGGCCAGCTGTCGCCAGCTGGTTTTACAGCCGCATTACTTTACGCCATCGTGGCGCCGGCCCTGAGAACCAGCACTATTTTTTAAGTGGAGGCGGGCAGGGATTGCTCCTGCCCTTTTCAGCCTCAGAGAGATGCAGAAGAGGTCGGGGGGCAGTGGGGGCTCTGCAGAGGGGCAGCTGGGGAGCATTCTTTTTTTTTTGTTTGTTTTTAAATTTAGAAGTCAATATTTATGTAACAATATAAGACTTCTTACACAAAACGGCTCACTGCCTCAAAATTTATCAACTGACAAAAACCAATTATATTTGAGGATTAATGCTTAAAGGCATATATTGTGATTCATAACGCTTTAACAAACTATACCAGGGGAGGTATCAGATAGAAGTACTCACAGTCTCACAGGCTCTTGCCCTATACAGGGCTACAACCCTTCTCATGTATCGGCACTGTTAAATCACGTCATCTACCATTACCCCTTGGTAAGCCTGTTTTATTTGTGTTCTTTATAATAAATCACCAAAAACTTTTCTTAAAAAATTTTTCTTTTTTACCCGTGAAAACTAATCACCATTATATTGTTATATGATCTCTCTATTCAATAAAATTATTTAGTACTATAACTTAATGAAATTACTTATCTTCGCTTATTGTGTGCTCATTTGTTTGTTATCGGCTGGCTTCCTGCCCGACATTGTCAATGTTTCGGCGCAACAAGTGCGCCTGCTTCAGGGGCTTACTGCTCAATATTCTACAAAAAACACATTTTTGTTATTATCTTCTTATAAATACACGTTTTATTCATCATTCCCTTTCGAATAATTCCCAACATTCTGTTTGCTTTTTTGACTGCCGCAGCACACTGAACCGACGATTTCAATGTGTTATCCACTATGACGCCTAGATCTTTTTCCTGGGTGGTAGCTCCTAATATGGAACCCAACATTGTATAACTATAGCATGGGTTATTTTTCCCTATATGCAACACCTTGCACTTGTCCACATTAAATTTCATCTGCTGTTTGGATGCCCAAATCTTCCAGTCTTGCAAGGTCCTCCTGCAATTTATCACAATCCACTTGTGATTTAACTATTCTGAATAATTTTGTATCATCCACAAATTTCATTACCTCACTCGTCATATATTGAAAAGTAAGGGTCCCAATACAGATCCCTGAGGCACTCCACTGTTTACCCTTTTCCACTGAGAAAATTGACCATTTAATCCTACTCTCTGTTTCCTGTCTTTTAACCAGCTTGTAATCCACAAAAGGACATCACCTCCTATCCAATGACTTTTTAGTTTTCGTAGAAGCCTCTCATGAGGGACTTTGTCAAACGCCTTCTGAAAATCCAAATACACTACATCTACCGGTTCACCTTTATCCACATGTTTATTAAATGAAGCAAATTTGTGAGGCAAGACGTCTCTTGGTAAATCCACACTGGCTGTGTCCCATTAAATCATGTTTATGTTATGGCTGTGGCTGCTGTGCAACCGCCTCACCACCAGGGGTCCCTCTAGTGCTGGCTCTCCTGACAGGCCCAGTCTATCTCCTCTGTCCACTCTATGCTCTGGGTGTGCCCTTATAATCCTGCCTGACAGTTGCCTCGGTGCTTCGGCATCGAGCTCACCTGGGCTCCCTGCTCTAGCCTGCCTTGCGCGGCCTTCGGGCCTATCCTTGCCTTGCGCGGCCTTCGGGCCTTTCCTTGCCTTGCCTTGCCTTGCGTGGCCTTCGGGCCTTTCCTTGCCTTGCCTTGCCTTGCGTGGCCTTCGGGCCTTTCCTTGCCTTGCCTTGCCTTGCCTTGCGTGGCCTTCGGGCCTTTCCTTGCCTTGCCTTGCCTTGCCTTGCGTGGCCTTCGGGCCTTTCCTTGCCTTGCCTTGCCTTGCGCGGCCTTCGGGCCTTTCCTTGCCTTGCCCTGCGCGGCCTTCGGGCCTCCTTCCTCGCTGTTCTGTGTGTGTGTGGCCTACCCCCAAGAGGGGGCCGAGCCTGCTACATCGCCCCAAGAGGGGGCCGAGCCTGCTACATCGCCCCAAGAGGGGGCCGAGCCTGCTTTTTCGCCCCAAGAGGGGGCCAAGCCTGCTGTATCGCCCCAAGAGGGATCCAAGTCTGCTGCATCGCCCCAGGAGGGGACCGAGCATGCTACATCGCCCCAAGAGGGGGCCGAGCCTGCTGTATCGCCCCAAGAGGGACCCAAGCCTGCTGCATCACCCCAAGAGGGGGCCAAGCCTGCTTCTTCGACTCGACAGGGGTCCGAGCCTACATCAACGCCCCGAGAGGGGTCCGAGCCTGCTTCATCGCCCCGAGTGGGGTCCGAGCCTGCTTCATCGCCCCGAGAGGGGTCCGAGCCTGCTACAATGCCCCGAGAGGGGTCCGAGCCTGCTACAATGCCCCGAGAGGGATCCGAGCTTGCTTCATCGCCCCGAGAGGGGTCCGAGCCTACTATAATGCCCCGAGAGGGGTCCGAGCCTGCTACAATGCTCCGAGAGGGGTCCGAGCCTGCTTCATCGCTCCGAGAGGGGTCCGAGCCTGCTACAATGCCCCGAGAGGGGTCCGGGCCTGTTACAATGCTCCGAGAGGGGTCTGAGCCTGTTACACTACCCCGAGAAGAACCTGTGTTGGCTGTGTCATCCCCGGAGGGGTCCGAACCGGTCCTGCTGCCATCCTCGGAGGGGCTCGAATCGGCTCTGCTGCCGACCCTGGAGGGGTCCGTACTGGTCCTGCTGTCGCCGACCCTGGAGGGGTCTGTGCCAGTCCTGATGCCGACCCTGGAGGGGTCCGGACCAGTCCTGCTGTCGTCTCAGGAGGGATTACGGACTATTTCGCTGCTCCAGGTGGGGGTTTTGTCTGCCTTATTACTCCAGGAGGGGTTATGGACTGCCTTGCTGCCTTGGGAAGGAGTTGAACCTGCCGCATCGCCCCAGGAGGGGTCTGACTTTATTGTTGAGTACCCCCTGCTGAGATGGGACCCAGGAGGAGGGGGAGGCCTTGAGGAGGGGGTACTGTTATGGCTGTGGCTGCTGTGCAACCGCCTCACCACCAGGGGTCCCTCTAGTGCTGGCTCTCCTGACAGGCCCAGTCTATCTCCTCTGTCCACTCTATGCTCTGGGTGTGCCCTTATAATCCTGCCTGACAGTTGCCTCGGTGCTTCGGCATTGAGCTCACCTGGGCTCCCTGCTCTAGCCTGCCTTGCGCGGCCTTCGGGCCTATCCTTGCCTTGCGCGGCCTTCGGGCCTTTCCTTGCCTTGCCTTGCCTTGCGTGGCCTTCGGGCCTTTCCTTGCCTTGCCTTGCCTTGCCTTGCGTGGCCTTCGGGCCTTTCCTTGCCTTGCCTTGCCTTGCCTTGCGTGGCCTTCGGGCCTTTCCTTGCCTTGCCTTGCCTTGCGCGGCCTTCGGGCCTTTCCTTGCCTTGCCCTGCGTGGCCTTCGGGCCTCCTTCCTCGCTGTTCTCACCTGGCCTACGGGCCTTCTGACCTGCCTGCTCTGCTTACGGTGTGTGGCCTACGGGCCTTCTGTGTATGTGTGGCCTATGGGCCTTCTGACCTGCTTGCCCTGACTACGGTGTGTGGCCTACGGGCCTTCTGTGTATGTGTGGCCTATGGGCCTTCTGACCTGCTTGCCCTGACTACGGTGTGTGGCCTACGGGCCTTCTGTGTATGTGTGGCCTACGGGCCTTCTGACCTGCCTTGCCCCGCTTATGGTGTGTGGCCTACGGGCCTTCTGTATGTGTGTGGCCTACGGGCCTTCTGACCTGCCTTGCCCCGCTTATGGTGTGTGGCCTACGGGCCTTCTGTGTGTGTGTGGCCTACGGGCCTTCTGACCTGCCTTGCCCCGCTTATGGTGTGTGGCCTACGGGCCTTCTGTGTGTGTGTGGCCTACGGGCCTTCTGACCTGCCTTGCCCCGCTTATGGTGTGTGGCCTACGGGCCTTCTGTGTGTGTGTGGCCTACGGGCCTTCTGACCTGCCTTGCCCCGCTTATGGTGTGTGGCCTACGGGCCTTCTGTGTGTGTGTGGCCTACGGGCCTTCTGACCTGCCTTGCCCTGCTTACTGTGCCCTGACCCAGCCTGGACCCAGACACTGCCTATTGCCGCCTGCCCTGACCCAGCCTGAACTTAGACTCTGCTCCTTGCCGCCTGCCCTGACCCAGCCTGATCTAGACACTGCTTATTGCTGCCTGCCCTGACCCAGCCTGGAACCAGACACTGTTTCTAAGCTTCCTGTCTCTCTCCACCTGGAGCCACCCTGCTGGGTGGTGTTCACGCCTCCTGACCGGAGCCCAAGCGTAACAGTTTACCTATCATGTCTATCTATATGTTCTGTGTTTTTTGTTTTTTAGAATAGTTTCCATGATTTTTCCCAGCATTTAAGTCAAGCTTACCGGTCTATAGTTTCCTGCATCTACCCTGGAGCATTTTTTAGGGATCAGTGTTACATTGGCTCCCTTCCAGTCTTCAGGTACAATAA
This sequence comes from Rhinatrema bivittatum, assembly GCF_901001135.1. Lineage (NCBI taxonomy): Eukaryota > Metazoa > Chordata > Amphibia > Gymnophiona > Rhinatrematidae > Rhinatrema > Rhinatrema bivittatum. Next base: position 478,116,485 of record NC_042618.1, read on the forward strand.
GTTACAAATTACTAGTAATAGATCTGCATTTTAATTTTTGAGTTATTTCAGAATTCGGGGGTTTATACCGTCTGGTCCCGGCAATTTGCTACTTTTTAATTTTTCAATCTGCCTTATTACATCTTGCAGCTTCACCGTGATTTGTTCCAATTCTTCTGAATCATCACCATTAAATACAGTTTCCTGCATGGGTATCTCCCTAAAATCCTCTTCAATAAACACCGAAGAAAAGAATTTATTTCGTTTTTGCATGATGGCCTTATCTTCCCTAAATGCCCCTTTAACTCCTCAATCATCTAATGGTCCAACCAACTCCCTCGCAGGCTTCCTGCATCAGATACATTTTAAAACGTTTTTATTATGAGTTTTTGCCTCTGCAGCCAGCTCCTTTTCAAATTCTCTTAGCCCGCCTTACCAGTATTTTATATCTAACTTGCCAATGCCTACGCCTTTTCCTATTTTCTTCAGATGGATCCTTCTTCCAGTTTTTGTAAGAAGGAACGTTACCCGGGTGCTCCTGCCCTGCCAGAGATACACTTAGAAATGCTGCCGAGGCCAGCACCGTTTGGAATGGAAGAAATTAAGAACGGTGCCAGCCTCAGTTTGCCAGAGCTATTCCTTTGGCACTGAAGGTTTTTCTCTTCCCAAGGCACTGGGATTGATCAGGCTCTGCTGAGCAGGAGCAGTGCAGTGATGCGGTGGAGAGTGAGGAGGAGACTGATGGCGGAGGCCTGCACGAGGGACTGTCCTGGAAGAGAAGCGTGGAGCAGAGATGAGAGAGTTATTCGGCCCTCTTTCAGTTCAGGAAGGAGCCTGATGATGGAGGCCTGCACGAGTGACTGTCCTGGAAGAGAAGCGTGGAGCAGAGATGAGAGAGTTATTCGGCCCTCTTTCAGTTCAGGAAGAAGGAGCCTGATGATGGAGGCCTGCACGAGGGACTGTCCTGGAAGAGAGGCTTGGAGCAGAGATGAGAGAGTTATTCGGCCCTCTTTCAGTTCAGGAAGGAGCCTGATGATGGAGGCCTGCACGAGGGACTGTCCTGGAAGAGAAGCTTGGAGCAGAGTTGAGAGAGTTATTTGGCCCTCTTTCAGTTCAGGAAGAAGGAGCCTGATGATGGAGGCCTGCACGAGGGACTGTCCTGGAAGAGAAGCTTGGAGCAGAGTTGAGAGAGTTATTCGGCCCTCTTTCAGTTCAGGAAGAAGGAGCCTGATGGCGGAGGCCTGCACGAGTGACTGTCCTGGAAGAGAAGCTTGGAGCAGAGATGAGAGAGTTATTTGGCCCTCTTTCAGCCAGTCAAGCCACCTCGCCGCCGTCTTGAGGTCCTCAGTCCATAGGAAGGAAATGGATGAAAAACTTGAGTGTGCAGAAACTGTAACTGTGACCTCTGTACTGGTCTGTTGTCAGGTATCTTACTGATGTCTGACGTGGGTAGCACGGCTCTCCATTAATGTACCACGAGGAGATGGACTATCACCTGCACCAAACGTCCGCACGTGCATGCAACCTCCATGAAAGGCCCTAATACCACTGGTCACTATTAACGTAGCCGTGCAGAGCAGGCAGTGGGAATGCAGTAGGGCACAGTTTTCTGGAGAATGGAGACACTCGTAACACAGACACTAGTAACATACGATATTGGCTGCAGGTATTATTCAAGGCCAGAATTTGCCTAAATGTAAAAACAGGAATACATATTTTTGCATGTATAATGTTATATAAATCAAACTATAGCCCCCATCCTAGGCAACAAGTACCCGCCCTATGCCAGGCACTAACTACCAGCCCCTAGGCCTGCAGCCCACACCCCAGGCTCTAATTATGTACCCCATGCCCCTAGAGACCCACTACAGACAGTAAAGACCCACCCCATGCCCTACATTACCACTCCCTGCCCCTAGCACCCAATCCCACACGTGTGCGAGGCTCCTCCCAGACTATCCTGCTCCTCTCACCAGCGCATGTGTACAGGCGATTCTCATTCGCCACCACCAGGGACGCCAAACGGGCAACCTCCCTGGTGGTGAAATTGGGCTGGCGCGCTGGTGGACACATTGTGGCGACACACCTGAGGAAACCAGGAAGTTCTGCCCTCGCAGAAGTGAGCATGAGCATGTGCGCTTGTATGTGTACATAAGTGTGCATATGTGCATACACGTACAACTGTGAAGAAACCATACATGAGGGCACCTACATACACTCGCAGCTGTGGGCGAACCATAGCGAGGGCACATACGTATCATACGCGAGGGCACATACATACGCACGCAGCTGTGAGTGAACCATACGCGAGGGCACATACATACCATACGCGAGGGCACATACATACGCACGCAGCTGTGAGCGAACCATACGCGAGGGCACATACATACGCACGCAACTGTGAGTGAACCATACGCGAGGGCACATACATACGCACGCAGCTGTGAGTGAACCATACGCGAGGGCACATACATACGCACGCAACTGTGAGTGAACCATACGCGAGGGCACATACGTATCATACGCGAGGGCACATACATACGCACGCAGCTGTGAGTGAACCATACGCGAGGGCACATACATACCATACGCGAGGGCACATACATACGCACGCAGCTGTGAGCAAACCATACGCGAGGGCACATACATACGCACGCAGCTGTGAGTGAACCATACGCGAGGGCACATACATACGCACACAACTGTGAGTGAACCATACGCGAGGGCACATACATACCATACGCGAGGGCACATACATACGCACGCAGCTGTGAGTGAACCATACATGAGGGCACATACATACGCGCGCAGCTGTGAGCGAACCATACATGAGGGCACTTACGTATACGCGCAGCTGTGAGCGAACCATACACGAGGGCACTTATATACGCGCGCAGCTATGAGCAAACCATACGCGAGGGCACATACATAGGCGTGCAGCTGTGAGTGAACCATACGTGAGGGCACATACATACGCGCGCAGCTGTGAGCGAACCATACACGAGGGCACATACATACGCGCGCAGCTATGAGCGAACCATACGCGAGGGCACTTATATACGCGTGCAGCTGTGAGCGAACCATACGCGAGGGCACTTATATACGCGTGCAGCTGTGAGCGAACCATACGCGAGGGCACTTATATACGTGTGCAGCTCTGAGCGAACCATACGCGAGGGCACTTACGTACCCGTGCAGCTCTGAGCGAACCATACGCGAGGGCACTTATATACGTGTGCAGCTCTGAGCGAACCATACGCGAGGGCACTTATATACGCACGCAGCTGTGAGCGAACCATACGCGAGGGCACTTACATACGTGTGCAGCTCTGAGCGAACCATATGCGAGGGCACTTACGTACCCGTGCAGCTCTGAGCGAACCATACGCGAGGGCACTTACGTACCCGTGCAGCTCTGAACGAACCATACGCGAGGGCACTTCAGCGCAGCTTATTACATTGGCCTCTAAGATTGGAGAGGATTGGCAGGGAAAGGGAACGGGATGTACACGACACCTTCCTTCCAACCCACACCCTCTGATGCCCTCTCACCCCATTAACCCCAGCACGCTCCCCTTTGCTCCCCAAGCCTGATCCCAACACTCTCTCCTTTTTTTCCTTTGACTCTAGTTCCCTCCCCCTCCCCCGTTCCCCAGACCAATCCCAGTACTCTCCCTCCTCTCCAGGCCAGCATTTTCCTTCACCCAATCCAATCCAGCTTTATTATTCCTCTCTCCCCAGCTTTCAGACCCCTCCATACCTCTAAGAAGAACATAAGAACGTGCCATGCTGGGTCAGACCAAGGGTCCATCAAGCCCAGCATCCTGTTTCCAACAGTGGCCAATCCAGGCCATAAGAACCTGGCAAGTACCCAAAAACAAAGTCTATTCCATGTTACCGTTGCTAGTAATAGCAGTGGCTATTCCCTATTGATTAATAGCAGTTTATGGACTTCTCCTTCAGGAATTTATCCAAACCTTTTTTAAACCTAGCTACACTACCTGCCTTAACCACATCCTCTGGCAATGAATTCCAGAGCTTAATTGTGCGCTGAGTGCTAAATCATTTTCTTCAATTTGTTTTAAATGTGCTGCTTGCTAACTTCATGCAGTGCCCTCTAGTTCTAGTGCTTCTAGCATTCAACTCCTTCCTCACCTTCCTCACCCCCACATTTACCCCATCACGCACCCCACAAGGATTCCCCCCTTCTCACCTCTTCAATATCACCCTCCTCATATCTCTCCAGATAATCTTTCCCCCAACTTTCTCCCTTCTCACCCCCCCCCCAGATATTCACACTTCTCCTTTCACTCTCCTTTCAGCACTCCCCTGCTCTTTCTCCCCACAAAGCCTTATAGGAGTCATAGCTGTGGTCTGGGGTTATTTCTGCTCCATCCCTCCTATCCTCTTATCATTGCTGACAGAAGGCAGCCCTGGGAGGGGAGTGGAGGGGAAGAAAGGAAAGGCTGGAGTTAACAGAGCAGAACAAAATGTGCAGAGCTCTGCTCCGGTCCTCCTCCTGACACCTCACCCGGCCACATCAGAAGAGGGAGGCCTGGGTGAGGAAGAATAGGGGCTCTGCAGTGTCTGCTCCGTTCTTCCCTCTCCCTCCTGTCCCTGAGGGGCTGGATTATGGAGCAGAGTGGCGCTTCTCTGCTCTGCTCCAGTCCTCCTCCTCCTCCTGACACCTCACCCGGCCACATCAGAAGAGGGAGACCTGGGTCAGGAAGAATAGGGGCACTGCAGTGTCTGCTCCGTTCTTCCCTCTCCCTCCTGTCTCTGAGGGGCTGGATTATGGAGCAGAGTGGCGCTTCTCTGCTCTGCTCTGCTCTAGGCTCAGCCCACCCTTCCTGTTCTCCGCAGCCTGCCCGAGAAAGAGCTGGAGCAGGAAGCCGAGGGCGATATAGTCCAATAGAGACCTATCTGCCCTTTCTGACAGCCCTGCAGCAAAGCAATCTCAGCTCCTGGCCTGTAAGGAGTGAAAGGTTGCCAGCGTTCCCTTGCTTATGTTCTGTTACCTGTATGAATGTAGCAGGCTCCCTTTGTGTACGCATTTTAGGCACCAGTATCCCACATGTCGAACGATAACTCATTCAAGTTTACCTGCAGAATATTAGACGAGAGGACATGCCGTGAAAGTGCAAAGAGTGAGGTTGGTGGCGACCCTCACCTGCAGTAAATACTTTTAGCCGAGCTGAACGTGGCTCACTATGAGCCAGATGCACTAAAAGGTTTCTCTCATTTTATGCTGATGGGGAAAAGCTTTGTACATCTGGCCCTAAAACTAGCAGGAAATATTGCTTCATCAGCATTCTGCACCACCGCTGTAGGAAAGAGTCGGAAAACTTAAGAAGGAAAGGAGATTAAAGGAGAGCAGGAAAGTGCTGCTTGATCTTGACTCCATGAAGGCACTCCGCTCTCTAATGGATCCCCCTTCTCTCAATCTATTGGTTGTGTACAGGACTCGGGAGTGCTGAACTGGTGAAATGCATTAGAGCTAATGGCGGATATTTAGAGTCAGCAAAGGGTTAATGCACCTCAAAACAAAATAAAAGCATCTGGCTTGAATTGCGGATTAGCAGATGGTTCATCAGTGGAGCACAGCTGTAGTGCATCCCTTCCACCCCACTGCTCTCCAGTCGGTATTTTCAGGGTAAGTGCAGCAGATGGTTTACATATACCGGGAGAGGCGAAGAGGAAGTCCATTCATTTGTACAGCCTTTGATTCCTTTTATTGGCTCAACATCAGAGTCATCCTAGTAAAGTTCCTACATGCCATTAACGACTGCTTCAAGGAGCAGCTAGTCCTGGAACCCACAGCTCTCAGTGCATTGCATGGCAAGTGATAATAATGCAATCAGATTTGACATAATCACTGGAGAACATTAAGTAAAATTACCGCAGTAGCATTTAACTTTAAAAAGGGAGATTATGATAAGATGAAGAAATTAATTAAAAAAAATAAAACAACTCAAAGGAGTGGCTGTGAGAATTAAAAGTTTGCATGAGGCGTGGGGATTTTTCAGAAATATTATCTTAGAAGCCCAGATACAGTGTATTCCATGCATTAAAAAAAGTTGAAGGAAGACCAAAGAAGTGCTCTCATGGTTTAATGCTGAGGTGAAAGAAGCAATTAAAGCCAAAAAGGCATCGTTCATAAAATGAAAGGCAGGTCCAAATGAGGAGAATAGGAAAGAACATAAACACTGGTAAGGTAGGCGTAAACTATTTGCACAGGGACTCTTTCCATCTCAGCCTCTTGGATTGCTGTCTCCCAGCCGAAGGACGACCCCCGTCTTCCTGTCTGTTCACTCGCTGCTGAAGCCCTGCCCACCTGCTGATGTCGTCATTTAACTAAGCCCCATTGCGGGAGTGGCTGCTCTGGAAGAGGCAATCCTAAGAGGGCTGACCTTTTGGGAACTCCTTCGGAAGCAACCAAGGGGATCGGGATTTAAGGGAACTTAATGTGCACCCGTGTGTAGGGTCCTGGGTAGTATGATGGGGAAACTGGTTGGGCTTGCTTTGGTATAAACTGAATAGCAATATTATGTTAATTTTAATTTGTCTATCCCTGAAGAGGGAATGGTCTGGATGAAATTTTGATTGATTATTGTATTGTAGTATTTTCTCTACACTATTTATTATGCTGTAGTTGATGTCATGTATTTTAATCATTGTAAACCTCTTTGGTATACTGTAAGAACATAAAATATCATTATTAAGGCAGGCCAAGAAAGAACTAGAGAACACACTTGCCATAGTGGCACAAAGCAATGATAAAGGCCCCTTCAGTCACATTCCCGGTAAGCCCTGGGTACGTCCTAGTTTAGCTACTGCAGGCTAGATTAGAGAGTGGGGGCGGTTACCATCCTGTGCAGTCTCCCTGTGAGCAACGCTGGAGTGGCCGTCCCCCTGGCAAGGAGTTTCTAAGCAGCTCTCTCCGGAGAGACTGGGGGCAGTCCCTTATGGTCATAGTGGGAACTTTTCACTTCTGCTCACCCGGAGATTTCTCAGGATTAGCCTCCCCCATCCTTTACCAGGGTCTCTGCAGTCCCCGTGTACAGGGCCGGTGCAATGTAACCCCGCCCGACCCGCCCTGAGCTGCAAGTGCCCCTCTTACAGTGGCAGATATAGAGAGCGCCATATGTCCTCCCTCTTACAGTGCGCTCACTCGCTCTCTCTCCTCGCGCATGCCCCGCGTGAGAGGAAATAAAGTGTCACCCGGAGGTTTTATGCTCCTGCCTGGAGACCCGGCAGCTTGCCTGAATTTCCCGAGTCCCTGGGCTACATCCGGAGAATTCCCAGGCCTGCTTCTGGTTTGCTAGGAGGGAGTGAGCAGCATTTCTATGCTTTGTTTTTTTTTCAGGCCCAGCGAGGGGAGTCAGGCACATCCTGCCCTGGGGATCCTCTTCAGGGTCGGGAAGATATTCCCTCCTGTCCACTCACTGCTGCTTGGGATTTCCCTGCTGGTCAGACACGTTTTCGTGGTAGGAGCCCTGTGTGAGACTTGGGGCAGGGGGAACCCCGAGTCTGGAGTGCTCTTGGTAGGGAAGATCTGCCCCTCCGTACCCTCGGTGAGGAAGGGAGGGGGTGGTGGGAACTCCGGTGGTAAATTCTGTTGAGGGGTAAAGGACTTCAGTTTGAGATCCAGGAGGAAGATATTTGGCTGCTCCTTCCTTCCTGCGATTGAGCAGTGGGAGCTGTTTTTTTTTCCAAGCTGATCCCTCACATCTGGGATTTTGAGAGAGAGAGAGAGACAAGAGAATAAACGAAGATCACCTAATAGTGAGTAAATGAAAACGTTGAGACCACTGAGGACAGGGGAGAGAGAGAGAAAGTGAACTCTCTGTGCAAGGCCTCTGTGGCAGGGGTTTTCCTGCCCATCTGGGAACTCCACGTAGCCGAGGCCTGGAGGGTGGAAGGGGGTTCACCCTGGCGCCGAGGATTTCGTTATTACCGCCGTTCTGCAACCTCAATGCCCATCAGTAAAGATTTTCATTTGGACATGAACTCAAGTGACTCCGGAGTGGGCACAAAGAGCTCGCGTGCACACAGGCCCACGCGGAAAGGTGGATTCCGTGGCGCGCGCATCCTTCAGCCCGCGTCTCTGTGCGCATTTAGGATGGGCAAAACCTAGGATGCGGGAAGACGTCTTGTGCGCAGAAAGCGTGCGTACCTCAAGGAGAGCAATTCTTAGCGCCCTCGCACGGAAATCCTGTGCGAATGAGGGCGCTAAGTATTACCCACCGAGACTGCCTCGGGCCAGCGCGCCTTCTTCAGCGCCCGAGACTTAGCGCCCGCTCATAGCTGGAGTCAAGTTTCCAGCGCTACAGAAAAAACAAATAGCTAGAAAGTGAAAAAGATTTCCAGGCGGGTAAGTGGCAGGCAGCAGCCACTGCCGACATTTAGCTGGATAAGATCCGAGTTACCTGTCTGTCTGTCTGGCAGCGGGGCAGTGCTATGCAGCCGTATAGGTACCTGTGCCAGAGAGCCGGATAGGTCAGTATTTATCTGACTATGTGCTGGCGGCGGCTGCCACTCCTGCTATCAGGAAAGGCTCCCCCCGCTTCCTGCGTTAAAATCTGCATTTGCCCCGGGCCGAACGCACATTTTACAGTGTTTGCGCGTTTTTAACTCCCGATACAATAGCAGATCGTTAGCTTACTGCATCGGGAGTTATAAGAAAAGTAACCTGCGTGTTAAAGCCAGCACGCAGCTTTTTACACCTGCGGATTATTGCATCGGCCCGATAGTGATTGAGAAACAGCACTCCCCGGGGGACAAGGAGAGATGTGTGCCTAAGTCACCCTCAGCACCGCGGACCCTGAAAGAGGCAATCGTTCCCCCCCAGAAAAAGGATCCAGACAATGAGCGAGCCGGCCTGCCCCTGGGGATGGGATGAGACTTGTATTCAGCCCTTCAGGTACTGTGGTTATTTCCCTCTCCCCAGAGGAATTTACAATCTGACCCTCACATTCATGAAACTGCTGGAAATACAGTGGAAATAGCACTCGTGGTGTGGTTTTTACTGCACAGGCAGGGGGAGAGAGCCTACACATAGGCATCAGTATGGCACTCTCTGATCGCACTTTTAGCTTGGGGAGGGTGGTTTTACATGCACAGTAGGAGGTACGAACAGCAAAGTACTCATCCCTGAAGATTTTCTGTCTTTTCAATTGATGAAAGGTAGGAGAGGAGTGGATTTGTACAATGCACTCTTGTTAGAAGCTAGGATAAGTACCTTCTTGTTAGAAACCAGGTAGCGAGAGAGTGCATTGTACAAATCCAACTTTCATCAATTGAAATGAAAAACTTTCACTGATTTGTGCTTTCCCGTTCATATCTCCTGTTGTGTATGCAAACCCCTCCAAAACTACCCCACTTGCATATGAAATGCCACATTTGCATACATTAAGGCCCTAACACAAAATGATAAAGGACCCTGTTAGTTTGAATGTGAGGCAACAGGCAATACAGTAACTTGCCCAGGGTCACGGCTGTGCTGCTGAACATAACCGGATAAGTTACTGGCTAGGGGGATACTGAGCAGGTCTAACTTATTTGGTTAACTTAACTGGATAAAGCTGAATATAGGCAACCGGATAAGTTGCCCCCCACCGCAATCCACCCATAGCCCATCCACAAGATATCAGTTTGTGTACTTGTCCCAATAAATACTTTTCTGACTAAGTGGCGGGTGCCACTGAATATCCAGCCCATAGCTGAATATTCAGTGGCAGCCGGATAAGTCAACTTTATCCAGCTAACTAACATTTAAATGTACTTTTTTAAGCATATCAAAAGGAAGAAGCCGTGAGGGAGTCATTCAACCACTAGATGACCGGGGGAAAAGGGGGCAGTCAGGAAGAACAGGGCCATGGCCGAAAAATGTAATGAGTTTTTACTGAGAAGGATGTTGGGCGATATCCACAATAGTAATGAACTGTGGCGGGACCTGAAGCAAATCACTGCGTAACTGGAAGGTATAGCAGAGTAACTTGAGAAACTAAATATTAACAAATTACCAGGCTTGGATGGCATTCACCCTAGAGTTGAAAAGAAGTTAATTATGAAACTGAAGATCTGTTACCAGCAATCTGCAAACTATCATTAGAATCACCCATTGTGCTTGAAAAGTGGAGGGTGGTCAATGTAGGGCTCCTGGTGTAATCCAGGAAATGATAGATCAGTAGGTCTGAATTACTGGTCATATATTAAATATGACTTAATGGGGAAGAGCCAATGTGGATCCAGCAAAGGGAAGGCTAACCTAACTGTTAGAATTCTTTGGATAAAGATGAGCTGGGCCAGAAGTCACAGGATAAGAGGCCATGTCTCACTGTGGATAGGTGACTGCTTAAAAGGTAGGAAACCAGAAAGGGTAGGACTAAATGGTCACTGTTCTCAACTGCAGAAGGACCATGCCAGCCTGGGATCTGGGCATCTAAGTGGCAGATGGAATTTAATGTGGACAAGTGCAAAGTGATCGAAGAATAATCAAACTATACACAATGCTCATTTCCATATGAGGAATCACCACCCAGGAAAAGGATCTTGGAGTCATTGTGGACAGGACGATACGTTGAAATCCTTGGCTCAGTGTGTAGTGGCGGTCAAAAAAGCAAATGGAATTTTAGGAGTGATTTGGAAAGGACTGGAGAATAAACTGAACATATAATAATACCTTCGGATTGATTTATATTCTATGCAGTTCTGGTCGCCCATCTCAAAAAGATGTGACTAGAAAACATCCAGAGATGGTAAGAAAACTGATAAAGGGGCTAGAAGAATGATTAGAGCTCTTCGGCTTGCAGAGAGAGTATGAGAGAAGTCTATAACATCATGAATGGGTGCAGCAGGAAACCGGGCATGGTTATTTACCCTTTCAGACAGTGCTAAGGAGAGAGGACAGCAGATGTACTCAATGCCCAATCAAACTGTGGAATTTGTTGAAGGATGTGGTGAAGGCATCGAGTACAGAGAGGTTTAAAAGGAGTTTATACATGTTCCTAGAGGAGAATTCATAAACAACTCGGGGAAGCCATCACTTATCCCTGGGAGGAAGCAACAAGGAATGGATCAACACTTTGGGAACAGCTGTTTTCCTAGTGAGAGACAGGATGCCAAGCTGACTGGACCTTTGGTCTGACTGCATATGGCATGTCGGATGTTCTTACCTTGTTATAGGACGATGATGCTGTACTGGGGCTCTGAGACCACACTGATCTCTTATTCAGAAGTCACATTTTTCCATTCCATTGTTGGCTGTCAGTCTAGTGCTTTGCACAATTTCTTTCTGGCTATATTTTTTAAAACGCAGTACCATAGTAGATGATGATCGATAAGGACCATTTGGCTGCCACTGCTTATACTTTGCTAGCTAAGGATATATGTCTGCTGAAGTCTGCACAGGGCTTGATCATCAGCTCTGGTCGTTACTAGGGGGAGGCATCAATATAAAACTTTTGGTTTGTTTCGTTTCATTTTGGATTTCCCTTCTTTTTCATTTTTTTTTGTTTCATCAGGTTTTGTTTTGGTTTTTTTTTACTTTTTGGTTTAGTGCACGCTATTTTTGATTTAATGCACATTGTTTGAGACAGCGCACACTAAGTTGTAATACCAGTTCCGGAGTTGGTTTTCAGGGGTGATGAGTCAGACGAACTGAACGAAATCACTGTCAACCTGGAAGATATAGTAGGCCAGATTGACAAACTAAAGAGTAGCAAGTCACCTGGACCGGATGGTATGCATCCCAGGGTACTAAAGGAACTCAAAAATGAAATTTCTGACCTATTAGTTAAAATTTGTAACCTATCATTAAAATCATCCATTGTACCTGAAGACTGGAGGGTGGCCAATGTAACCCCAATATTTAAAAAAGGCTCCAGGGGTGATCCGGGTAACTATAGACCAGTGAGCCTAACTTCAGTGCCGGGAAAAATAGTGGAAACTATCCTCAAGATCAAAATTGTAGAGCATATAGAAAGACATGATTTAATGGGACACAGTCAACATGGATTTACCCAAGGGAAGTCTTGCCTAACAAACCTGCTTCATTTTTTTGAAGGGGTTAATAAACATGTGGATAAAGGTGAACCGGTAGATGTAGTGTATTTGGATTTTCAGAAGGCGTTTGACAAAGTCCCTCATGAGAGGCTTCTACGAAAACTAAAAAGTCATGGGATAGGAGGCGATGTCCTTTCGTGGATTACAAACTGGTTAAAAGACAGGAAACAGAGAGTAGGACTAAATGGTCAATTTTCTCAGTGGAAAAGGGTAAACAGTGGAGTGCCTCAGGGATCTGTACTTGGACCGGTGCTTTTCAATATATATATCAATGATCTGGAAAGGAATACAATGAGTGACGTTATCAAATTTGCAGATGATACAAAATTATTCAGAGTAGTTAAATCACAAGCAGACTGTGATACATTACAGGAGGACCTTGCAAGACTGGAAGATTGGGCATCCAAATGGCAGATGAAATTTAATGTGGACAAGTGCAAGGTGTTGCATATAGGGAAAAATAACCCTAGCTGTAGTTACACGATGTTAGGTTCCATATTAGGAGCTACCACCCAAGAAAGAGATCTAGGCGTCATAGTAGATAATACATTGAAATCGTCAGCTCAGTGTGCTGCAGCAGTCAAAAAAGCAAATAAAATGTTAGGAATTATTAGGAAGGGAATGGTTAATAAAACGGAAAATGTCATAATGCCTCTATATCGCTCCATGGTGAGACCACACCTTGAATACTGTGTACAATTCTGGTCGCCGTATCTCAAAAAAGATATAGTTGCAATGGAGAAGGTACAGAGAAGGGCAACCAAAATGATAAAGGGGATGGAACAGCTCCCCTATGAGGAAAGGCTGAAGAGGTTAGGGCTGTTCAGCTTGGAGAAGAGACGGCTGAGGGGGGATATCATAGAGGTCTTTAAGATCATGAGAGGTCTTGAACGAGTAGATGTGACTCGGTTATTTACACTTTCGAATAATAGAAGGACTAGGGGGCATTCCATGAAGTTAGCAAGTAGCACATTTAAGACTAATCGGAGAAAATTCTTTTTCACTCAACGCACAATAAATCTCTGGAATTTGTTGCCAGAGGATGTGGTTAGTGCAGTTAGTGTAGCTGGGTTCAAAAAAGGTTTGGATAAGTTCTTGGAAGAGAAGTCCATTAACTGCTATTAATCAAGTTTACTTAGGGAATAGTCACTGCTATTAATTGCATCAGTAGCATGGGATCTTCTAGGTGTTTGGGTAATTGCCAGGTTCTTGTGGCCTGGTTTGGCCTCTGTTGGAAACAGGATGCTGGGCTTGATGGACCCTTGGTCTGACCCAGCATGGCAATTTCTTATGTTCTTATGTTCTTATAGTGTGCACTAACTCAAATAGTGTGCACCACTCAAAATAATGCACACTACCTGAAACATTTAGAAAACAACATTTCATGAATGTCTTTATTGTTTCAGTTTAGAAACAATATGAAACAAGATAGGCAATGTTATTGCTAGAAACGAAAACACATCCCCAGTCATTCCCCTTTCTTGCCCATACCACCATCCATTGTGCCGAGGATCTTTTCAGATGTCGGACTCACCTTCAGGAGATCATTTCTTATTCTTTATATCTTCTCTGTGTAGGGTTTATGTTGTGCGCTCTGGGCCATTTTGGGAGCTCCTTTTGTGTGAGAATACAGTTTTCATCAAATATTGATGGCCTGTTTAGGTTCTGTGGTGCCGTGCTTTTCTCAGATGTGTTCCTGTGCTGCAGCTCCGTGCTCCTCTCCTCCTCAGTTTGTGACAGTGCTGCCCGTGCATTCTTGATGAACTCACTGGGATGGGAAAGCTGGGCCAGGACGGTGCTTCTCCACTGCTCTTCCGGGATGCCCTGACCAGTCTGATTTTCAGGAGATCCACAAGGACCAGGCACGAGATATATTTCATGCATATTCAGTGTGGATAACCTGAAATCCAGACTGGTTGGAGGATCCCCAAGGATTACATTGAGGATACTGGGCCAGAGTCTGGCATAGGTACCAGAGCAAACGGTGCTTCAGCATAACATGTTAGTATAAATTTAATTTACATAGGTAATTCTAGTCTGCTTTTTTTCCATTTCCATTTACTATCCTGCCCTTCTGCCCCTTTCAGTCTAGCAAGACTGCCCAAAGTGCCTTACAATCAAAAGGTTTCAAAATGCAATATGTAAATAATAAAAAGCATAACAGGTCTATACATGCATCATCAGCATATAAAATGCAGTAATAAACACAATATAAAGATCATCGTAATAAGCAATTCGTGAACCCAACCTCTCTCTTACCAAGAGACTGGGTAGGACAAGTCTCCCTCGCCAATCTCAGTCCCGACCCAAGATTTTACGAGTTCTTTCCGAGTTCCAGGTGAACTCTATCCTATAACAACATTGATTGCAGAAAACAGTCCTAAGTCAAGATAACCAAAAGAACCCTTACACAAAAGATAATAAACACAAAATAAATGATAGGATACACAGCTTAGGATTATGACCCAGCGAAGGAAAGTAAAGAAAAAGCAAGTCCATAGAGAGTACAGACTTGGTATTTTCTCATTGGCCACAAGCTCTCACCGCTACCCATGGATGAAAGATGTTCCCAGCCAAAACTAGGGAGCTGTACACTGGGTGGCTGGTGCAGTACGATGTGCGTTGAAGATGGGCGCTCGGATTGAGCGCTTGTTTTCCTAACACACACGCAGCCACATGAGGGGCTGTGCAAAAAAGGATGCACTAGGGAATAATTGTGCGTCCCGAGTGCTCAAACGCATTGGGCACCCAGGATTGCAAGGGGCGCTCAATACGAGCGTCTGGTTTTCCCCCGCTTCTTCAGGCCGATTTCTGTCTTATTTTGCTGAGGACGCTAAGCCCCCCTTGCTGGGGGCGCACCTCCCACGTTTGGCGCACGCTGGACCTTTCAGACGGTAAATTAGGCAGCTTTGCCGCTCTGAATCTTTCTGTTCAGGCTTGGATTGAATGCACTGCTTTCTTGTCTCTCCCTGGACAGAAAAGTCATCAAGGGATCCGTTTTCAGTAAAGTACCTGATTGCAAAGTTACTTTTGCACTTTTAAACCTGCAGACAAACCCTTGGTACCAGCACGAGCTGTGCCTGAATATCAGGTTGTTACGTGGCTAAATGCACGTCCAGAGCCTTATCCATGTCGCAAGGTTGGCACAGGTTACGGGCGCTGTCAGCAAGCCGGTTGCACGTGTACTTTCTGAACATTAATTGTACGTGCGTTGATTCATCACTCAGCTCCGAAATACTGCCCCAGGGATGCCTCTCTCTTATATCCACAATGTATGCAAATCTCTCTCATGCATATTCATTAGGGATTTCCTGAAAAGCTGGCCTGTTTGTGGCACTCGAGGACTGGAGAGCGCCATCACTGTGCTAGGGCCTCGCGGTTCTTCTTCACCTCGGCAACGGGTCTCCTGCCTTGCAGTGCGGGCGGCCTTGAGTTCCTGGTTCCTGATTCTTCGTGCAGCCGAGCCCCATCCAGCCTTTGCTCGTATTGTCCGTCTCGTCCAGTGTCCTCATCCACCCTCGGATCTGACCCCTTGACCGGACCTGACCTCCCTTGTCTGCTGCCTGCCCTGACCCCCCGGCGTGCCGTCGGACTCTTGTTCCAGCCACCGCCCTGGGGAGCCGCCTGCCGGCCGCCAGAACTCAAGGGCTCAAGCTGCGGGGGAGGCGGCTGGTAAAGGTGAGGCTGCGGTCTGTCCCGCGTCAGGGGGCGTCCACCAGCCGCCGGCGTGGGCCTTGCAGGTCTGTGCGCAAAGGGCTCAGCCCCCCACGCCGCCCTTCACTCCACGCCACGGAAACGCCGCCGCTTAACGTCCCATAACCGGCGGGGCGCGTGGAGCGTTCTCTTATCTTCTCTCCTTGTTCTGTTTCATGGATTTAAAAGGAAAAAAACCAATAAATGTTTGGTGCCCTCCCCCCCTTTTCCATTTTGTAGGGCGGTACAGGTGGTGCCAGCCCCGGGGACCGCCTGAAACGGAGACCGGGCAGGACAGGAGTATCTGGGAATCGCTTTTACCCCTTAGTCCTGCAAATGGGGTAAGTGATTGGGGGGGGAGTTGGACTTTGGTGATGGACATTTGAAAATGAAATGAAAATTAAACAAAAATGTGTTTGAAACCAAAGCACATCCCTCTGGAAAAGACCCCGACTCTTGTGCGTTCCTCTTACTTTTACTCCTCACACTGCTTGATGCTTGAAAGGTTCTTTAAATAAAAAGCAGTCACTGGCTTAGCTTCATATTTTCCTACTTTTTTTTTTTTTAAAAGAAGCTGCTACCAACCCTGCGGAAGGACACCCACCGTTTTTAGGTTGGCTGAGTTTGTAGGGTGTGAGCTTTTCGGTATCAGTCCGGCTCACTATTTGCTTTTGATATTCCTCTATGTATGGGCGTCACACTCCTTCCTATGTTTTATGAAAGGAAAAGCCACGGCACAGCACAGCGCACACGGTTAACCTTCTCAGGGCTTCAGTTATCCAACTTGTGGAGGAATTCTGCTCGCGAGAAACGTGTAAAAAGAAACATTTCAAACCTTTTGATCTGCCATTTATTCCTTGCTCCATTGCTCAAATGGACCTGGGGCCCGGGGAACCTTTCCCTGTAATTTCATATCTGCCCAGCTCAGTCCCTGGCCAGGGGCCGTACGCCGGGGCTCCTTCCGCGGGACCCGAGTGAGGTCACGGGGGGTCGCTCCCCCTCTGGGAATGCCGCAGCTCCTGCCGACCGAGGGGACAGGACACCGATCCCTCCGGCATGTTTCTATCTAGGCCCTGGTATTCCTTCCGCAGTGTGAAACAGACAAAGATGAATCTCACCAAATTTATCAGGAATGCAATATTACACAGGAGCAAACTCTGTGAGCCTTCCTGAAATGCAATGCATGCAATCAGCCGTACACGCACTCCAGACACAAGGTCAGCAATACAGGATCAGGGAACAGCTCAGCATGACCTAGGTCCTAATTGCAATTATCTACAAGTGCAGCACATTTTCTTAGGATAAGAAAGGCTCACACATCATTATATCTATTTTCTACCAATTATAATTATCTTTTATCTGCTCTACGGAGCCAAAACGTCCAACAGTATAGCCCTGTGCAAGTTTCTTAAATATCTTTCAATCTTCTTATAATCTAAAATAGTAACTTCTATGTTTCTCCATAGCAAGCAGAGCAAAAATCAGTAAAGACTATTATAAGCTAAATTGGACTATACTGGACAGAGAGATACGATAAACCGTTAGGCTTTGTCACCTCCATAGGGCGATGCACAACGCTTCCATTTATAGCCGCTGGGCTCTGTGGTAGAGAGAGGTATCCAGCAGTGGTTCTCAGCGTTATCGGAAAAGTTCTTTTTATGATCCGGCAGGCTGCATGGGGCCACAAAGGGTTCATTAAAGTGGACCAAGCAGGTTAAAACTCCATGTGCAGGCCCAGTGTGCCCTGGGATTTCACCTTTTTGAAATTCACCAAAATCTGGTCAATGGCCATCGCAAAATATGCAAAGCTTGGCCAAAACCTCCTTCCCTGTGCCGTGTTAAAGACAAAAATAAAACATTGAAAAGCAATGCGAAATCTGGCTGCCTGGATATTTTTTTTTTTAATTGAGGGAATTATTATTGTGATTTCTGGAAACACAGGATCGTTTCCAAACCCTGCAAATGACAGGGTTCAACATCTCGACCTTAAAATGTAATTGAATCCTGTTTCCTTAGTGTTATACCTGGAAATCTGGTTAGAAAGCAGTTTAAAACTGCAACACGGCTTGTGCTTCTCCGCCTTAAAAGCAGTGGGGCAGATTTTTAAACGAGCACGCTACCGGCGCGCACAAATGTACGCCCGATTTTATAACTTGCGCACACTGCTGCACGCATGTTATAAACTCCGGGGTCGGCGCGCGCAAGGTGCACCTTGCGCGCGCCGAGCTCTAGGGGAGCCCCGATGGCTTTCCCCATTCCCTCCAAGGCCGCTCCAAAATCAGAGCGGCCTCGGAGGGAACTTTTCTTCCGCTCCCCCCCACCTTCCCCTCCCTTCCCCTATCTAACCCACCCCCCAGCCCTACCTAAATCCCCCCGACCTTATTTCAAGGAGTTACTCCTGCCAGCTGCCGGCGCGCCATCCCCTGGCGCTGCCAGCTGCCGGCGCGCCATCCCCTGGCGCTGCCAGCTGCCGGCGCGCCATCCCCTGGCGCTGCCAGCTGCCGGCGCGCCATCCCCTGGCGCTGCCAGCTGCCGGCGCGCCATCCCCTGGCGCAGCCGGCGCGCCATCCCCCGGCACAGCCGCTGTGCCGGAGGCCTCGGTCCCGCCCCGGCACCATGCCCACGCCCCGCCCCCTTCCCGCCCCTTTTTCAAAGCCCCGGGACATACGCGCGTCCCGGGGCTTGTGCGCGCCGCCGAGCCTATGCAAAATAGGCTCAGCGCGCGCAGGAGGGTTTTTAAAGGGTTACGCGCGTATATTACGTACGTAACCCTTTGAAAATCTACCCCAGTTTGAATAAGGACTGTACTGTAGCAGAGGCGCTTGTGATTGCAGGATCCTCGGGGCATGAAAAGGCGGTGAGGAAGGCCTTCTGGGGAATCTTGTGGTAGGCACCCCTGCACTTTAGATGACCGGAGGGCTTTGAATGTCAGGGACCCTCCTTCCTCCTCAGAGAGTGGTGGTCTTTCAGAGAAAGCTGAGGGCACCTGGGCAGGGCAGCCTTAGAAACCTCCACGGCTGTGACTGCAGCTAAGGATGGACCTGCTCTTCCCCCTTTGAAGATGTGAACATGGCCTCCACAGCATGGCTGGCCCCAGCCACTCTAAGGAACAGAAGCCGGGCTTGGAAGCTGAAAGGTAGCGCCTTCTTGTGACTGGCGGTCATGCAGTGATCTGGCCTACGGAAGGGCCAACCCAGAACTATCCAAAGAGAGTGATGCAGAGGAGCGATGGACACCTCATGGCTCCCTTCTTTAGTTCTCAAGCGTTAGCAGATCCGTGCAGAAGGAGGCTATGTTAGCGTAATAAAAAGGGGTGGCTTGTAACTACATTTCTCCTGGTGCCTTCAGCCCCTCACTCCCACCCCGGAAAACTTGTTTTGATTTCATGGGCGCATTTGGCTTTGATTACAGACTGTCTGCCAGTCGTGATGCAATTCAATCTATATGTAATGGGACCAAATAGGTTGACATGAGTCCTGCATGTTAAAGAGGATTTGGGATAATTATTGGCATCCTTCCTTGTTCATGAATGCATAATCAAATTATGCTTCCAGCGGCATAAAATAAAACTGTTTATCTTGTAAAAATGATTACCCCAGCAATATTCAGAACACACAGATCTTCACTTTGCCATTGCTCAAAGGGAGATGCTAATCACTCCTTTGGATCCCATCTATGTGTGCTATCAAGATATTACTATGCTCCACCATGTGTAGACTGAGGTGTGTTAATGTGGCCCTTATCGGATAATGGTTGCATCCCGGCAGCATTGCAATGTAAATATTACACAATGAATCGTAGCTATTCTAGGAGGGTCAGATATGGCGTAGAAAGATATACGCCATATCTGCCCCTCCTCTTTCATCCCATTACTGACAAGTGTAGAGCACAGAGGCACAAAGGGGGGGCTGTGCACTAAGGTTTACCATGCAGGTGATGGCGGTAACGTGACCTCAGTGTGAAAGAAGTCATTCAACTTTTTTTGCTATTTCCTTGGTCGTCTAGCAACCCAACTGACTCCCTCACAAGCTGCTTGCTTTGAATGCACTTGAAAAAGTTTGCATTATTAGTTGTTGCCTTCCTGGCGAGCTTCTTCTCAAAATCTCTCTTGGCCTGTCTTGCTACTGTTTTGCATCTTAACTTGCCACTGCTTATGCTCTTCTTCTTCATTTGGATCTGCTTTCCATTTTTCGAACTACGCTCTTTTGGCTGTAACTGCCTCTTTCACCTCGCCAATAAACTATGCCGGCAGTAGTTTAGTCTTCCTTTGGCCTTTTTTTAATGCATGGAATACATTTTATCAGGGCCTAATAAACAAATAAAATAGAGTGACCCAAAAACATGAGATCTACTAAAGACATGAATATATACTGTTTCTATATCAACTCCCATACAGTCCTGGAAATTGTGCAATACCCTTGACGAAGGACATTAATTTTATTTAGGGATTGCATGCTGAGGGTGTGAAGTACCCAACAAACTAGAAATAGTATCTTAGTTTTCTTCTTCTAGATGGATGAAAGTCACAGTTTGGGGAGATTGATTACTAGTAATTTTCACAACAGATGGATGACTTGAATCAAAGGGTAAATTAATGCCTATTTCTTTAATTACTAGGAAAATGTTCAGTCATAGACTGACTTGAATCATAAATCTTGTTCTTTTCTGTCTTTTAGGTATGCATGAGGTGAGTGCAGCTTGGTAAGATGGCCAAAGAGAGCCTGAACAAGAGAGAAATAGCGGTGCTGCTGGGAAAGGTAGTGATGGAAAAGTGCTCCTCACGTTATTCTGAGCTGTGCCCTGACTTCTTAGACAGAGAAAGAGAGGGGGAGACTGAAAGATAAACCATCTATTAAACCCCAACTCCCTGGCAGCTGGAACAGCCAGCAGAGCTATAGGGGTTTCAGGTTTCCCATGAGCCCATTACAGGCAGCACATTGAGAAAGACATTGGAGGTCACATGGGCAGTGTCTCCAGATGGGTTGGTTTTTCGGGTACCATGAACGGAATGAGCCTCACTCATAAGCAACCTCTAACGTTTACTGCTAATGCTCCTGTTAATAGATCCTCCTTCTGGAGTTCATAAGATGTGATAGGCACAGGCAAATTATCAAGGCACCCCTGCCAGTTCCTCTTAACCAGGCCAGTGGCACCCAATATGACTGGGACCATTTCGGTATCTTTCTGCCACATTTTTTGGTCTCTGACTGCATCTTTGATACGTGAGGATCTTCTCACACTAGTAGAGTAAAATGGGTGTCTTTTTTCCCCCCAGAAATTGACTGCTGATTATTAAACAGGTGGAGGTCCTATCACCATCTTTGGCATTACTATGATGTAGTGCCAGCACCCGGGGCAGGCAATCCCCTGCTCCTCAATCTTTCTAGCCCTACTCTAATTCACCCCCACCAATTCCTTCCCAGTGTCTTCAAGCTCCCAAACTGCACCCCCCCCCCAACCTTGAACCCCCAAGTCTCATTTTTCCAATTCTTGGTGGCCATTGGCCTCCACCCACTCAATCGCCTTCGTGGTCTTTGAGTCCTCACCCCCTAATCTCTGGTGCTCATGAATCCCCCCCATAGTACAACCCGTGGTTACTTCTGGTCTCCAGCAGCTCTCCTCCTGCGCTCCCTCCATCTCTGCCCCTCATTGAACGCTCTCAGTGGAAAAGTGGGGTAGAAACAAACGATGATGATGATGTCACACTAGAGGCATTCAGCAGGTGAAGCTCCAAATGCTTGTGATTCTGGACAAAATTCCAACATGGGATCACCCACCCCCCTTTATTCCCACCCCACCCAGTCTGAACAAGAATAAAGCGACCATTTTTCACAATGGTCATCCCTTCGGTAATCCACTGCAGTTTACATGAGGAGGCCCTAGCATATCTCCTCCCACCCCCTCACATAAACACCACTGCCGTCAGTGGTGGTGGTGGTGGTGGTATTTTTCTGCTGGGTGGGAGGAGGCCCCAGTACAATTCCTCCTACAACACAACAAATGTTTCCCCTGAGCAAACAGAATGTTGGGAATTATTAGAAAGGGAATGTTGCGCCCGTCAGAGGCTGCGACCTCTGATGCTCACCTCCATTTTCCCTGCACCAGCGATTCTTGGAAGGATGGCAGTCTCCGCCTGCAAACGCCGCCTTCCCCGGCGTCCCTGGGACGGCGTGGGTGATCGTGTCCGCCACCTTGAATCGGGGAGTACCTAGGGCACGCGCGCGCCAGGCTCTCTCTTAAACATGTCATGGCGGGAACCTCGGGGGCGTTCCCTCCGTATGACGTCACCCGCCAGTGTATTTAAGCTATTCGGACTTTTTTTCCTACGAGTTAGCAGGGACTTCCTTCCTGCTGAATTCCACTCCTCTTGGAGACGCTTCGCTATTCGCTACTCTGAACTCGTTCCTGCACTCCGGGTCCTGAATGCTTTAGGTACCTGCTCCCCGGGGGCCTTGTCGCGTTCTGGCTATCCGCTCCTTGGAGGGCCTTCCTGCCTGGAGAATCCATCTACTCATATTGGGACCCAGCCTTGTTCAGCCTTGTGAGTACGCTACTCGTTTGCTTCTAATTTGCTGACGGAAACTCGGTGTACCCCGTGACTCGGGCCACTATCGTGCTCGCCTCAGCATACCTGCTTCTACACTTCAGAGTGAGTACCCTCATCTATTCTGTTCTGCTGACCTCCTGCACTTCTCTTACCAACATCAGTGCTGATTCTCGGCATACCCCATGCTGAGGGCCACTACCAGATCTACCCCTGAGAAGTGTTCACCTGGAGGAGGAGTTTCCTGGCGTCCCCCACTCCGCGGGCCACTACCAGGGATATCATCACTGAGCCACCTTACTACTCTGGACTGTGTCTTCCATCCCACTTGGTGGGTACGTCACCTACATTCCAGTCTAATAAAGTCTCGTTACTAACTGTATCCATCTCAGCTGAGGCCATGCCTATCATGGTGAGTCCCCACAGGGGCTCCTCCCTGTGGGTGCAGTCAGCTCTCACTATGATCCAGGGTCCACAACCATACCAGAACATAACAGGGAATGGTGAATAAAACGGAAAATGTCATAATGCCTCTGTATCGCTCCATGGTGAGACCGCACCTTGAATACTGTGTACAATTCTGGTCACCACATCTCAAAAAAGATATAATTGCGATGGAGAAGGTACAGAGAAGGGCTACCAAAATGATAAAGGGAATGGAACAGCTCCCCTATGAGGAAAGACTGAAGAGGTTAGGACTTTTCAGCTTGGAGAAGAGACGGCTGAGGGGAGATATGATAGAGGTCTTTAAGATCATGAGAGGTCTAGAACGGGTAGATGTGAATCAGTTATTTACTCTTTCGGATAGTAGAAAGACTAGGGGGCACTCCATGAAGTTAGCATGGGGCACATTTAAAACTAATCAGAGAACGTTCTTTTTTACTCAACGCACAATTAAACTCTGGAATTTGTTGCCAGAGGATGTGGTTAGTGCAGTTAGTGTAGCTGGGTTTAAAAAAGGATTGGATAAGTTCTTGGAGAAGTCCATTACCTGCTATTAAGTTCACTTAGAGAATAGCCACTGCCATTAGCAATGGTTACATGGAATAGACTTAGTTTTTGGGTACTTGCCAGGTTCTTGTGACTTGGATTGGCCACTGTTGGAAACAGGATGCTGGGCTTGATGGACCCTTGGTCTGACCCAGTATGGCATGATCTTATGTTCCTATCTGTGGCTGTGTGCCAGTTTCTCCCTCAGATAGTGGAGGCTCCCAGACGTATTGTGAGTGAAGCAGGATCCCAGGCAGGCAGCAGACCTCAGCTTCATTGGCTGTGGTAGTGGTGGTGGTGGAGATCCCAGACAGGCTAGCTCTGGCTTCAGTGGCTGCACTGGTGATGGAGTTACCTGATTTAAAATTCAAGCATATCTCCACCCGCGTGACAATATGTGCCATGTATGGATGCCT
The DNA here is from genome assembly GCF_901001135.1 of Rhinatrema bivittatum. NCBI lineage: Eukaryota > Metazoa > Chordata > Amphibia > Gymnophiona > Rhinatrematidae > Rhinatrema > Rhinatrema bivittatum. The sequence goes on from NC_042618.1 coordinate 478,140,173, forward strand.
GCTCGCTCGTTTTAAAATTAGCCTGTACCTACACACGAGACAGACGTAAAATGTGAAAACTTATACATCATGGGAACAGTAGCCAATCCGCTGGTTTAATTGGCACATTTCAATTTAGCACATCAATATCAATAATAAATGGCAAGCAGCCGACTTGTAAAAATGTGTAAAGCAGTGGAGCCCTTTAAAGCAAGGAGTCTGGGGATTGGCCCCGGTTGGGGACCTTTCCTGTGCAAAAGCCCTGGGCAATTTTGCAGGCTGCCCCTTAGGTAAGAGCAGCACAGCCAGCATGCTCTCCTCTACCTGCAGACCTGTCCCGTCTCACTCCTCCACCAGGAGGTGGTCTCGCGCCCCTGGCCCCTCCTTCTCCCACGCATTTGGCTGCTGGGAACTCAGGGGCCCCAGGCTTTTCTGCTTTGTTTGCTGCGGGGCCTGGCCGGCGGGAAAACAGAGCCTACGAGCAGAAGCAGCAGCCACACAGGGGGACCGATGACAAGGGCGCAAGGTGACAGCATCAGCAAGGAGCCAATCTGAAAAGGATTTTCCAGGAGCAGCTGAGAAGCAGCACGAAAATCCCTTGTGGGGCCAAACCCCTGGAGCAGAGGACGGACCTGACCTGACAGCACAAGCCTGGATCACAGACAGATGATTCGATGTGGCCACCTCCTTCCTATTTCGATGCTAAGGATCCGCGTTCCGGTTTGGCTGGGAGAAGAAGCAGTGCAGGCAGGTTTTGCCCTGAGGTTGCTCCTGAGCAGTTCTGGTGCTGCTTGGGGGAGAGGGGATGGGGGATTTGAGGAGAGGGGCGAGTGTGAGACTGCTGGGGTCGGCGGGACAGAGAGGTGAGTGAGACTGCTGGGAATAGGGGGCACAGGGGTGGGAGAGAGGGGTGAGTGAGACTGCTGGGAATAGGGGGCACGGGTGGGACAGAGAGGTGAGTGAGACTGCTGGGAATAGGGGGCACAGGGGTGGGAGAGAGGGGTGAGTGAGACTGCTGGGAATAGGGGGCACAGGGACGGGACAGAGAGGTGAGTGAGACTGCTGGGAATAGGGGGCAGAGGGGTGGGACAGAGAGGTGAGTGAGACTGCTGGGAATAGGGGGCACGGGTGGGACAGAGAGGTGAGTGAGGCTGCTGGGAATAGGGGGCAGAGGGGTGGGAGGTGGGGCAGAGACGTGCGTGTGAGATTCTCATCCTCCCTCACGCTTCACCCTGTCCCCTGCAGTCTCTGTCAATCTTCGTCCTCAGCTGTCTGATAAAGGTAAATATTATTTTGTGTGGCTTCACCTCTTTCAGGATTTATAGCTCAGGTCGCACTGCCTGAATAATCTCTCTGTGGCCTTCACTCTGGCTCGTTGGGTGGGAAATCTCACTCACTGGAATGGATCACCCTTGGTGCTCTCTCTGCCTCCTGGGCTCATGCTGCCCACTCTCTTCCGTTTCCTTCTCGGCTGGGCCAGTCCTCTGCTTCCTGGGGGACCCGCTCTCCTCCACCTCCTCCTCCGTGGGGCAGGAATCAGCTCCCTGCCCTCCACTTCTTGGCAGTGGCTCTGAAGAGGCAGCCAGTGGTGAGCTGAAGCTCCGGGGTGTTGGGTGTCGGCACTTTCTGGGCCGTGCCCTGCTGCCAGGTTCCACGGGAGCTGCACTGTCTGTGGTCCCTTTGTGCCCTGGGCGTCTGTCCCGCGGGACCTTCCCTCATTGTGATCCAGACTTCACAGGGCCAGCCTCAGCTCTGGTCACACGGCCCAAAGGCCGACCCTCACAATGCAGACTTCAGAAGTTGTGTAACTGAACCCACCCTGGCTTCACATTATTCTGACAATCCTTAAAGTGGGCCACAAAACCTAATTTAGTGATCCCCTTGTTTGCTAGTGCAAACAGATTTCAATAGGTAATCTTTAAAAAATCCGTTTTTTAAACATTCATTTTATGAATTTGTACTAAATCTGTAAAAATGCACTTTCTCTCTATTCCAGCGCTGAAATAAATTGAGAGGGTGGTGGGTGCTTCCACCCACAGAGGTTGCAATATGCTGGGGGGGGGGGGGGGGGTGAGTGGGGGGTTCCAGGAAGCAGGGAGAATTGGGCAGAGTGGCTGGGCCAGGTGCTCTAACTAGGGGACGTAGGCTCTTAAATCAGCCCCTGTGGAAATGGGCTGGGTAGATGGCTGGGGGGGAGGGTTAGGGCACAGAGAAAATAGTTCAGGCACTTCCCACTGATTTTCGGGGCTTGGCATCTAAATCACCTAAATCCAGGCAAATGAAAGTCACCCCTACACTTAGGTACATTTTTAGCCCACGCTTAGGGACCTGAGTGGAGCATTGAGCATGTTTTGAAGATGGATCTCTACGTTTTAAGCAGATTGGCCCTGAAGGAACCGGAGGCTTGTGATTTCTGCTTATCGATGGGATGGTGCGCGGGGTTACCCCACTCTCTAACGCAGTGATGGCTAACCTATGACACGCGTGTCAGAGGTGACACGCCGAGCCGTTTTTGCTGACACGCCTAGCGTTTCGGGACTATCGATTTTTTTTTTTTATTGGCTGTGCCGAGCCTTTTTTTTTTTTTTTGGCTGCGCCAACCCTTTAAAATTAGTTTTTTAGTTTTTTAGTATCCCTCCAGCCCCCCCCCCCCAATGCCCCCGGGCACAGGGAGGCGCAGCGACAGGCAGGGCCGTGGTGAGGCTCACTTCACCACAGCCCAAAGAAAAAGATCGTGTTGAACGCGCTGATGCTCCGCCTCCTTCCTGCCTGTGCGGCCCCGGAAGTAAACGTTGCCGGAGCCGCGTGGGCAGGAAGGAGGAGAAGCATCAGTGCGTGCAGAAGAGGAGCATCGCTTGCACTTACGGGCCGCCGCGAATCTCAAATCGCAGCGGCCCGAGAAGAGGAAGAAGCCCGGTAGCAGGGCCGCTGCAGAGCCCATCCTGCGCGACCCGCGAAGAGGAGGCCCAGAGGTGAGAGAGAGGCTGAGGGTCTGTGTGTGTGCGCGCGTGTATGAGATGAGTTGAGAGATTGTGTGTGAGAGTGAGGACCTGAATGTTTGCAGAGACTGCATGTGCTTGAGCAAGACAGCATGTGGGAGTGAGAGAGAGCCTGTGTGTGTGAGAGTTAGACAGCATGTGCCAGTGAGAGCCTGTGTGTGTGTGAGAGAGAGCATGTGACAGTAAGAGCCTGTGCTTGAGCAAGACAGCATGTGGGAGTGAGAGAGAGCCTGTGTGTGTGAGAGTTAGACAGCATGTGCCAGTGAGAGCCTGTGTGTGTGAGAGAGAGAGCATGTGACAGTAAGAGCCTGTGCTTGAGCAAGACAGCATGTGGGAGTGAGAGAGAGCCTGTGTGTGTGATAGAGAGAGAAATGCATGTGAGAATGAGAACCTGACTGTGTGTTTGAGGGAAGAAGATGGAGAGAAAAGAAACAGAAAAAAAGACAATATAAAAGGAATTGGCAAAAAAAAAATAAAAAATAAGAAAGGGAAGGTGGAAAAAATAAGAAAGGGAAGGTGGAAAAAAAAAAAGCCTGTGACCAATCAATTAGAAAACTAAGATCAGACAGCAAAGGTTAAAAAAAAATATATATTTTTAGTGATTGGCACATGTAATCTTTGGGAATGTGCAAGAATAGTAACATCCCCAATAGTCATGTGGCAGCAGTGACAGTGGCAGCAGAGGAATGAGAGAGGTTCCGAGGTTGCTGGCAAAAGAGAGGGGGGTCTGCCTTTAGTGTGTGCATGTGAATGAATGGGACTCTGTCTGGGGGTGTATGTGTGTGAATGCATGGGTGCCTGCCTGGGGTCTGTGTGTGTGAGAATGAATTGGTGCCTGCCTGGAGGATGGAGCGGGAGTGGTGTGAAAATGAATGGGAGCCTGCCTGGGTGTGTGTGTTTGTGTGTATGTGAGGGAGCCAGTGAGTGTGAGAGCATGAGTGTGTATGAGAAAATCCAGGGGAGTAAGAGTTTGTGTGGGAGGGGGGGTGGAGGGGGAGAGAGTGTTTTAATTGAAGATTTAGCTGACGAAATTCAGCAACAAAAAAGTCACTAAGCAGGCAAGGTAAAGAATTATTTGTTTTTGCTTTATTAATAAATACAGTACATATATTAAAATTATAACTTGTTATTAATTAGAGCTACAAATATCACAATTATGGATTTTTCTAGAAGTGACACACCACTCGAGTTATGCTCGGCTTTTTTATGAATTTTGACACACTGAGCTCAAAAGGTTGGCCATCACTGCTCTAACGCCTCACAACTGCTTTTTGGCGCTTTGGGTATGAAAAGTGGAGCCTTTCCAGCGTCAGTCTTTGGTGAATGCCTCCGGCTGACAGGAGAAGAGCTTCGCACCCATTACTTAAAAACACCTTTTCCTTTTTATAGTTCTCTTCAAAAAGATGACAGGTGCTGTCCATTCATTTTGATATGGTTGTCTGTCCATCTGTCTGTCACAAGAGCCACCCTGACCATGAAGCAACAGCACACTCTGTCATAGACCTTTAGGCCTATTGGTCATTCTTGTTCTTAAAATATTCAATTTAATTTTTTTTTTTTTTATTTTAAATTGCATTTTTTAAAGTGATGGCCTTCTTACTAGTGGATTCTATTTAAGATAATTCCTCACCTTCAACTTGGCATACTTAACTTGGCTCCCAGGCAATTAACTGATAATAGACACATTACAACGATAGTTATTTCTTAAATATCTCTTCGGTGGCATACTTCCTACCAGCTCACCTCGGGGCTAGATGTTCCAGGAAATGATTACTGCAGCTGCACTGTCGTTTTATTTCTTGCACTGGCTATTCTCTCCAGATAAAAATGCATAGTCAAACAAGGTAAACACATACATTACCCACTTATCTCTTATATTCATAGGTGAAGACACCTCATAATAAAAATTCAGTGCATGTCAAAAGGCCTAATCCAGTTCAAAATACAATTACTGAGCAAATCACAGCATGCAACATTCATCCTTGGCAACAAAGACAAAAGAACGTCTTCAGCAATTTGAAGTACCCGGCAGTTGCAAGGCAGGAACCAACTAATTCAAAAGCTAAAGAGTTTCCAGCACTCACACTAGCATCAAGGCAGAAGCTGAGGGTGATAGGAGTCTCAGTGGGTGAACAGAACGTTAGATGCCATCGAAAGGAGAGTTGGAAGCAAAAACTCACAGCCCACAAAGTCTCCCAAGGCGTTATTTCCTTCAAGAAAGACACTATAAAACAAAAACTGAGCTGTAGCCCACTGAGGGAAGACTTCACCCTCATCGAGCCCTTTTGTAAACCTTTGCAGATAAGTTTGCAAGGGATCCCTTTGACCAGCGCTTGTCATCACACACAGACAAGGACCCCAGTAGGCAAAATCTTGCCACCACTGAAGACTCGGGCTTTCTGGAAGTATAAATTCGTGGCCTGTACTGTTGTATCCAGGGCATCAACAGAGCCACAACAAGAGGCCTCCTACTTCATTTTTGGTTATCAGTCTAATCACCTCATTTCCAGAAGAGCATCCTCACCGAACAATGCTTCCTTCCGGGAGCCCTCAACAAGCAATAGTACAAAACTGCTCTTTAAATCGCAAGATCCAAGTAGAGAACATCTCTATAAATCAAGGCAACCTGCCTATAGAGATACAGCTGCTCAGACCCTGGGGGCATCTCATCCGCAGAAACCCAAAGAACTGAAGGGATTAGACAAGTGGACCACCACCTCAAATTCAAAACTACTTAAAGTGCATGTGGATCATAGCGATGATCTAAATAAAAATGCAGGCATACAAGCCCAAACCAATCTTCCTTCGGTTATTTACTCTTTCAGATAGTAGAAGGACTAGGGGACACTCCATGAAGTTAGCATGGGGCACATTTAAAACTAATCGGAGAAAGTTCTTTTTTACTCAACGCACAATTAAACTCTGGAATTTGTTGCCAGAGAATGTGGTTCGTGCAGGTAGTATAGCTGTGTTTAAAAAAGGATTGGATAAGTTCTTGGAGGAGAAGTCCATTACCTGCTATTAGGTTCACTTAGAGAATAGCCACTGCCATTAGCAATGGTTACATGGAATAGACTTAGTTTTTGGGTACTTGCCAGGTTCTTATGGCCTGGATTGGCCACTGTTGGAAACAGGATGCTGGGCTTGATGGACCCTTGGTCTGACCCAGTATGGCATTTTCTTATGTTCTTATGTTCTCATTGACTTTAATGTCTGTTCTGCTATCAATCCTACCTATAAAGGATCACAGATGAAAGAAGACTTTCCTGCCCTGGATTCTCATCTTACTCTGCCGGCTATCAATGCTTCTCTATTCTCAGCTAGTATTGCAGGCGAGAAGGGACAAGAAGGACAACCAGCACAAAGAGCAAAGGTATCAGCTGGTAAATCTTTAGTAGGTCACAATTCTTTCCTAAGTGTACCAGACTGTGTTCCACGAGCCTCCTCTCCAGAACCTCTGTCATCTACAGAAATGGAAGATGATGGAGCAGAATTAATCATTCCGGTTCCGTGAAGCGCAGGAAGAACAAGGTGTTAACTAGACTGTGTTCCATGGGCCTCCTCTCCAGAACCTCTGTCGTCTACAGAAATGGAAGACGATGATGCAGAGATCATTGTTCCGGTTCCGTGAAGCGCAGGAAGAACAAGGTGTTAACTAGACTGTGTTCCATGGGCCTCCTCTCCAGAACCTCTGTCGTCTACAGAAATGGAAGACGATGATGCAGAGATCATTGTTCCGGTTCTGTGAAGAGCAGGAAGAATAAGGGATGTATCAGACTGTGTTCCATGGTCCTCCTCTCCAAAACCTCTGTCATCTACAGAAATAGAAGACGATGGAGCAGAGCTAATCATTCCGGTTCCATGAAGAGCAGGAAGAACGGGGGCGGGGAGCAAGAGCTAGTAAATGAGTAAATGAATAGTTGCCAGTTAATTGTACTTAATAAAAACACTCTTATTTCTGAGCTGTTCAGCTAATTGTTATAGCAAAAAACGGGCTCTTATCCATGGTTGTTAAATAGAAGTATAGTTTCTTCACTGGTTATATGGAAATGTATGGATTATTTACATAGCACTATTTATTTACTGTATATTCTCTTTCTGTACTCTGAATAATATTTATTTCAAGGGTAGAGATGACTTGCTATCTGACAAAGTCTTATTATATCTATTGATCTGCTGTAATTAGTACAATGATCGAACATACGGGCCTTGATTTTCTGACATATAATATGCCAGAAATTATGTTTAGAGACTGCAAATAAAAAACATGTACTTGCAAAGTTAAACAACGAGGAAGCCTATATATTAAATTTTTATAACGTTTGCGTAACAGGTTTTCTTTCGTTTCATTTTAAAATGCCGCCACTAACAATAAAACCCTCCTAGGCCTCCTCTGCAATCCCCTCCCACTCTCCCTGGAGCCTCTATTTGTGTCACTGGGAAGGAGCGATCCCCGGTCTCTGCTGCCTCGCCGGAGCTACGCCTAGGAATGACGCCGATAGAACGAGGTCGCTGCCATTTTGTGTGGAAGAAGATAACACTGATGTCAGCCTCGTTCTGCTGGTGCTGTTGCATTTCTAGGTTTTCCTCCGCTGGGGACTGGGGATCGCTCCTGCCCTGCTAAGAAAGTCCAGGGGGAATGGAGGGGGATCAGAAGGAAGGCCCAGGAAGGTTTTATATCTCTGATGGGGCCCGATATTTTTCATTTTGGTTTTTTTTTTTCTATTTTTTTTATTTTTTATTTCATTTATCAGTTTCGTTTTTTCATTTTAAATAAAAAGTAATGAAACAAACAACAAATTAAATGAAAAAAACCCCCCACAAAATGAAAAACAAAATACAATTAACATAGGGGTAGATTTTAAAAGAAGCGCGATCAGCCTACTTTTGCTTGCGCATCAGACTCAAGCAAAAGTACGCTGGATTTTAGTAGATACGCGCGGAGCCGCGCGTATCCACTAAAATCCTGGATCGGCGCGCGCAAGGCTATCGATTTTGTATAGCCTGCGCGCGCCGAGCCGCGCTGCCTCCCCCCGTTCCCTCCAAGGCCGCTCCGAAATCGGAGCGGCCTCGGAGGGAACTTTCCTTTGCCCTCCCCTCACCTTACCCTCCCTTCCCCTACCTAACCCACCCACCCGGCCCTGTCTACACCCCCCCCTTACCTTTGTCGGGGGATTTACGCCTCCCGGAGGGAGACGTAAATCCCCGCGCGCCAGCGGGCCTGCTGCGCGCCGGGCCGCGACCTGGGGGCGGGTACGGAGGGCGCGGCCACACCCCCGGGCCGTAGCCACGCCCCCGTACCCGCCCCCAAAACGCTGCCGACACGCCCCCGGAACGCCGCGACGACCGGGCCCGCCCCCCGACACGCCCCCCTCCGAGAACCCGGGACTTACGCGAGTCCCGGGGCTCTGCGCGCGCCGGGAGGCCTATGTAAAATAGGCTTCCCGGCGCGCAGGGCCCTGCTCGCGTAAATCCGCCCGGTTTTGGGCGGATTTACGCGAGCAGGGCTCTGAAAATCCGCCCCTTAGGGGTAGATTTTAAAAGAAGCGCGATCAGCCTACTTTTGCTTGCGCATCAGACTCAAGCAAAAGTACGCTGGATTTTAGTAGATACGCGCGGAGCCGCGCGTATCCACTAAAATCCTGGATCGGCGCGCGCAAGGCTATCGATTTTGTATAGCCTGCGCGCGCCGAGCCGCGCTGCCTCCCCCCGTTCCCTCCAAGGCCGCTCCGAAATCGGAGCGGCCTCGGAGGGAACTTTCCTTTGCCCTCCCCTCACCCTACCCTCCCTTCCCCTACCTAACCCACCCACCCGGCCCTGTCTACACCCCCCCCCCTTACCTTTGTCGGGGGATTTACGCCTCCCGGAGGGAGACGTAAATCCCCGCGCGCCAGCGGGCCTGCTGCGCGCCGGGCCGCGACCTGGGGGCGGGTACGGAGGGCGCGGCCACGCCCCCGGACCGCCCCGGGCCGTAGCCACGCCCCCGTACCCGCCCCCAAAACGCTGCCGACACGCCCCCGAAACGCCGCGACGACCGGGCCCGCCCCCCGACACGCCCCCCTCCGAAAACCCCGGGACGTACGCGAGTCCCGGGGTCTGCGCGCGCCGGTAGGCCTATGTAAAATAGGCTTACCGGCGCGCAGGGCCCTGCTCGCGTAAATCCGCCCGGTTTTTGGGCGGATTTACGCGAGCAGGGCTCTGAAAATCCGCCCCATAATGTTTGTGCACACTCCTAATGATGACTTGGTGTGAGTTCCTTGCAGTGGGCAATAAATGATATTCCACCTTCCCTTCCCATTTCTGAAGTTTGGGGGCATTTCCAGCTCCCAGGAAGGAAGCAGTGAGAGTCTGCTGGCACATTTTACTGCTGTATTCTTTTTCTCAGGAGACAGAGCTGCCAAGGGAGCCATTTCTTTCCAGACAGATGAATTGAGATCTGATGCATTGTCCCAGTGCCCCGTGGTAATAGGCATTCAAGCTTCAGCTGTTGGAGATTAGAGTTGTGCATTCACTTTAAATGAGTGCACATTTTATAAAGAAAAAGTCAATTTTCGGTTCATTACAAACGGAATGGCAAGCGCAAAATGAGATATATAGGGAAGAATAATCCAAACCATAGGTACACACTGCTAGGGTCCATATGAGGTGTCACCACCTAGGAAAAGGATCTTGGAGTCATTGTGGACAATTCTTTGAAATCCTCAGCCCAGTGCACAGCAGTGGTTCAAAAAGCAAATAAATTGTTAGTTATTATTAGGAAAGGAATGGAAAATATCATAATGCCCCTGTATCTTTCCATAGTGTGACTGCACCTTGAGTATTGTATGAAGTTCTGGTCACCCCACCTCAAGAAAGATATAGCAGAATTAGAAAAGGTGCAGAGAAGGGCGACCAAAATGATAAAGGGGATGGGACGGCTCCCTTCTGAAGAGAGGATAAACTGGTTAGAGCTCTTCAGCCTGCAGAAGAGGCGGCTGAGAAGAGATCTGACGGAGGTCTATAAAATCATGAGAGGTGTGGAATGGGCAAACAGGGAACGGTTGTTTACCCTTTCACATAGTCACTACGACTAGGGGACACTCCGCGAAGCTACAAGGTAGCACATTTCAAGCAAACTGGAGAAAGTGGTTTTTTTCACTCGGCGCACAATTAAACCATGAAATTTGTTGCCAAAGGATGTGGTGAAAGCAGTTAGCGTAGCTGGGTTTAAAAAGGGTTTATAATAGTTCTTGGAGGAAAGGTCCATGAACCACTGAACAATCAGGAACAGAAATTATCCAATTGACAGCAAAGGTCACAGCTCCAAGCCCCTATTTAGCCACCATCTGCAAAATCCCAGATTTTCTAAATGCCGTGTAGCTCAGCTCTAACCTGATTTTTCCCGAAAGAATCCCCAGTTTGAATTTGGCATGAGTCACCGCCTGTGACCTAGGGCCACCTTAAAATAACTTACCCTGCCTTATTCTGAATGACTTGTAATCTCAGGATCTTGTTACCAGGAAACCCTACTACAAGATAATCACAAAAGTCAATGCATCCCAGGCCTGATTGTATAGAGGGTCATAGGTCCTACAGCCCAGCACATCTGGGCCAGTCTGGTGCAGTGTCACTGGCTGGGGAGCTCTCTCATATTGTTGTCCTTCTGTAGATCCCCAGGCTTTGGCCCCTGTTCACCTCTAAAATGCTCCTTCTCTCCTGGGGACCTTCGTCTGGACGTAAACCTTCCTCGGCTGCAGCTGCTAATGACGGCTGCCTGCCCCCTGCTTCCATCCTGCTAGTAAATCCCTACTCCATATCCTGAAGTTATCTCTTGTGCTTCATGTGTCAACAAAGAAATTAACATTTTACTTTTTAAACTATTTGCAATAATGGCTAAAGGCATAAAACAGAAAAAAAAGGTGCCACAGAGAGACCTGTACAGCATTGTAATAAAATGCCACAATGGGCTTGTACAACTCCTAGGTTGCAGCCTATAAGTCATACCCACTCGCCAAACAACCAATGTGACATCTCGCAAGTGGTCTGATCCTTGAGGAGCTGGCAGCAGAAACACGTAGGGCCACATCTTTGTACTAATGCAGAAGATTTCCTAGCATGTGGATAGATGGATTCAGGACCAGTGGGTTATGCACCTCTGCCAGCAGATGGAGACGGAGCAAACTGACCTCACATTTTATGTATACTCCTGCAGTGACATCAGCCTGCCAGTATTCTCCGTCTCCAGCAGATGGTGGACGTGCATCTCCCTATCGGGGATTGCTTCAGATTTTTAGAAGGAGAAATAAAAAGGAGATGTAATTCGCCCTGCTCGCCTACGGTGATACCAAATGGTCCCTCCCCCAGCTGAGAATTCCTGAGGTGATTTCCATGGTCCCCCAGATGTGTGCCTTAAATAGTCTCCTTTGGCTTCCTTCTCTGCTGGCTATGTAGTACCACCCTTTTCCCAACTTCTTATCACTGTGAGTGCTGGATGCTGGCTCTTGCGGAACATTTGTCACTCACAGGAGAGCACACAGGGGTTTTGACGTGTTGTTATCTTCCATCACCTTGGCTGTGGTGACTTGCAGTCCCTGTAGGGTTGAATAAACCCTTATGGCAGGTCCAAAACACATCCCTCAGATCCAGATGCAGCTCGGTCCACATGGTAAGGTTCCAGCACATGATAAGCTTGGGGGGGCGAGGAATCTGCTTTATAGTCGCCTGCTACACATAAAACCAGTGTTTTTCAGGTCTCCACCTCTCTCCCAGACCTCTCACTCCTGCTCATCTGTCCTCTTTCCCCCAGTTTGGACGCTGGTGGCCAGGGTGACGCAGTGGAGCTGGCAGGAGGAGGAGGAGAACTGGGGGGATGCTGTTACGACTTTGTGCAGCTGAGGAGCCGTTAATGTGGATAAGGTGGGAAGACAGGACAGCAGGTCTGAGGCAGGCGAGGGGGATGTTGAGAGTATACTGGGGGAGGCGGTGTTTTATCAGGGTTTATCTGATAAAGACAGGTTTCTTTTTATTTTATTTTGGGGAGGGGGCGTGATTTATTGGTTAAAACTAAAAAAAAAAACCAGGCAATTATATCTTCTGTGTATTAAACAAGTATTTATTTTATGATTCAAGAAATCACAAAATACCATTTAGAATTGATCCATTTTTTTCAAACACTGTTTAGCTGAGTGTTTGAAAACTCAGGAGCGTACCTTACCTAGAGAGTTTTATCTTTGGATAAAAAGCCCTTCTGTGTACAAAATCTGGTTTAATGCAGGGAAAAGAGCCCGGCAGGTAGCTGCAGACCTTGATTCCCCCTCGTTCGTTTATGTCTATACTAGACAGACGTTCTGGGGGGCTGCGTTGATCTTGGAGAGTGATTACACACATTCACACCCACAGGATCACAGCTGCTCTCCAGCGAGGATAACTTTGCGCGCGTGTGCGTGCCGCGAGGGGCTCTGCGCTCGCCCGTGAATTTTGAAAGCAGATTCAGGCACATAAATCTGCTCTGAAAATCTGGCTATAAAAAGTACCGTCAGACTTTAGCTTATGTGACTCCCCACCGGGATAAGCATGTGGCAGGCCAGACACATCTGCAGGTTGCCACCGATCCGCCCAGGGACTGGCAGCACAACAGAGAGCGCCACCCGATGGGCAGAAAATGTCCAGCTGCCAGTGTGCAACATGAATCCTGGGCAAGGGCTTGCACCTTCACCGACTGCCAATGAGGTGCCCCGTAAAGGTCAGGAAAGGCCACGTCATGGGCAGGCCTGGCCCTTCCCAGTGGAAATCCAGGATGGGGGTGGAGCAGCATCACCTTACGATGCAGGGTGATCTGCATGGGAGTAAAGCTGGCGGAGCGTTTACAGGACGCTCTCATAAAACCTCAGAGCGTTTTCAGGCTGCAGAAGTTTCTCCTGAAGGAGATTTCCTGTAAATCCTGGCTCGGCCTCTGGATCCGGGTTATTGTACCTGAAAGAAAAAAAAGCAGAAAAGTAACTCGGGAGTGTAGGAACTCCAGCAAGCAGCGCCGGGACATTTGCACTGGATGCAGGGGCAATGTGCGGGCCCGCAGCAGATTCTGCCTGGATTTGCAGAAGATTTCCCTGCTTCCGCTATGCATTTTGCCTTTTAACCTTCATTTACCACAAAACAAAAAAAAAAAATACGTGTGACCGAGTCAGATGAACCCGCTGTCGTTTGTCAAACATTCATCCTTTCCTGAAAATAACCCTCCCCTCGGAGGTTTGACTGGACTCTTCTGACATTTCGCATTTATTACGAGGAGCAGATTTAAAAATTTAAGAGGCCAATATTCAGTTGTCCATTTAGTGGACAAGGTAGCCGGATAACTTGTCTGGGATACTCAGTGGGGTAAACGTAACCAGAGCCGGATAACTTTAAACATAACTAAGTTACTCGGCTATGATTAGCTGGGTAACTTCACCGTTATTCAGAAGAATAAGTTACGTTCCCGTTGTAAAAAGAAACAGCACACACATTGCGGGCCTACAGGCCCCAGACTGTCCCCCGCCTCCCTCCCACACGAGGGCCCAACTTCCTGCCTCCAAACCAAAACGGCCCATTTCAATGTTTAAAAATAAATATTGTGGCCAGGAGTCCTCCCCGCCCCTGTACCTTCTCCTGGATCACAATCCCGGCCCGGCGCTTCTGCCGTTGCTTTGCTGCTACGATGACTTTTTACGTGTGGAGCTACCTGCAGCAGGTGTAAAGTTATCTGGCTGGGTGTGTGCAATATTGGGCTCAGTTACTGGATAACTCAACCCCTAAACACCCCTTTCTATCCAGCTAAATTGTAGCCATATAAGTAGTTATCCGGCTATAGTTTAGCCTAAGTGGCTGAATAAGCTAATTGTGCCACTTAGACGGATATCTTTTGAGTTATCCACGTAAATGGCTTTTGAATATGGAACTCTAAATATTTTATAAAACACAAGGGTAGAACTAATACTGTTAAGGCTTCTAAACATGAAAAGAAGAGTCATCCGATTTGCTGTACGATTTGGGATAACATCAAGAAGAGCTGAACGATCTGCGGGAGGAGTCAGAGCCTCCAGCTGAGGAGGAAAAGCTTGCAAAACCCAATGAAACACGCTCTGCAGGCCTCACTGATCATCGATTGCTGGGATTCATTCATTCTTCTCAGGATTTTGGTTGGAAGTTTGCACCAGCAAGGAACCGAGGAGGTCCTGTTTATGTACCCCCGGCATTTGCATGGCACGACACCAGGGTGTTATACAACTAATTACATGCAGGCACCATCAATCCTGGCCCCGAGGAGTTAATCTAGATGGCAGCAGCCGAGCGAGTGTCATTGGCAGGAGCAGCTCATGAGCCCAGGGACTCTCTCTCTCTGAGAATCTGCTGGTGCCGTTGCTACCCTAATCCATCAGATACGCGCGAGGAATGGATCTCCACTTACCTGTGTGAAACTTTCCAGAATCCCAAGGTGTTCACAACCATTAACGATGCCAGGAAGAAAAACAATCTCTCCAAATGTCCCTCTGCTAAGACGCCTGGAACCCAAACACCTGCAAGCACAGACACAAAATGCTTTAACACATTCAAAAGGGCATTCCAGGATAATCCCAGAAGAAAGGCGGCTGGGAGGGCAAGGGAGGGGAGCAGAGAGGCAGGCTAGAGATACGTTTCATGCTTTCACATCTCTAGGTGGCCTCGGCAGCTCCGGTGCCTCCTCATCTTCGGTTGCAATAATTCTTATATTGGTCCTGGAGGGTGCCAGGAGCCCCCGGTTCCCCCCTGGAGCCCTGCGCTGCAGGCTGAAGCAAGACAGAAACACCCCTAGGCCAGAGGCTGCGCACAGAGCAGAGCAAAATGAGCCGATTAGAACAGAGAAAGGAAGAAACCTTAAAGCTCTGTGAGAGGAGAGGGACATGAAAAAAGCAGAGAAGGAGAAGGAGGGGAGAGTGCAGAGTCAGAAGGCAATTCTCAGCAGCCAGCGCGTTGTTGCTCCTTGACAGTGAACGTGAAGCTTGTAGCTAATCTGGAAATTACCAGCAGGCTGTGTGCATAAAAAGCTCTCAGGTATTTTATATAAGCTTAAAAGTCAAGTTAGGGGTAGCCCGAGGCTCAGAGCAGAAAAAAAACATTCCCAGACCCCTTCAGAGCTCTTCCCTGGACCCTCAGCATCCTCTGGACTGGCCAAGGCTAGGAATGCTGCAGAGGCAGCACTCACAGCCCCAACGGGGGCTGTGTGTGTGTGTGTGTGTGACACCTAGTGGTCGGATTTAGGTTCATGACTGCAGAGATTCGGGAAGGATCCCAGGGCTGAGTTAGGAAGGGACATAAAATATGGGAAACGGAGGTGAGAATGATCCCAGCGCCGGCTCCATCTGAACCGAGAATACTGCCAGGCCAACAAAAATCAATCCGTACTAATTACATCTCAGGCTGATACAGAATAACTGCAACCACTGATTAGTGCTCTGCGCAGACATTCCCTTTCTTTGTTTCTTTTCTTTTTGTTTATAAAAAATGAAAAAACAAAACTACTAACTCAGTTAAAAAAATAACAAAAAAACCTGAACAGAACTGTAAAAATGTCAGATCCTAAGCCCAATTCCCCCCTCCAGGCCCCTCTCAGCTTCTTGTTTCTTGAGCATTTCTTCGGGATGCAGGAGTGATCGCTTCTGCCCCGCCAGTGCAGCTGTTCGCCACGTCCCTGGCAGACCACGGCTGCTGCTATTTTGTGTGGCACTGACCTCAGGCTGCTGGCATCACTTGTAATGGCTACATCGGCGAAGCAGGAGCTGCCGGGGAATCTCTTCTGTAACATTTTCATGAGACCCAGGGGAGGGCTATGAAGGGGTCCGGGAATGTTTTGGGGGTTTTTTCTGGCTATGCTGAAGGCTTTATTTTTAATAGAGAATGTAAACAAACCCAAATTTTGTTCTGATATTTTTTTTTTACGTTTCACTTTAAAATGAATTGGAACAAAACAGGAAATTTCGTTAACATTTCCGATTTCGTTTCAAATGAACGAACCATCCCTGGTAGTAATCATGTCTGCAGTACTATTATTATATGCACACAGCACTGAGGAGGTTAGATACATATAGGAGACCATCCCTGCGTGGTCATCTTGGACTTCTGGTTGGTTGGGTAAGACTGAAATGTTATTTTAAATAGAAATGGATGTGTAAGTAAAACTTCATTGCATTTGTGCACGAGTTGGAAGAAGGAATTGTCACTAAATGGGGCAAACTTTGGTGAATAGATGGGTAGTGGGTTACAGAGTCCATGCATGTCTGAAAACAAGACCGTATATGTTCTCATTGTGTTTCGAGCTTCTGAAAGCAGTTCTGAGGGACTTTTTGTCACCCATGTGTCAGGAAGGAGAGCTGGGTCGTGGAACCAGCCTGAGCACAATCTCCTGCTGCGAGGAAGCCTCCCTCCAAACTGAGAACAGTTGGCCATCTTAGATTTAATACTTTTAATTTTCTCAGTAGTTAAAATGTTTGTTTACCACTGCAGAACTCTTAGGGGTCATTAGAGAGACCCATCTCCTGTTATTCAGGCCCACACTTTCCCTATAAAACAAATAATTCTCCAGCATTAGAAGGCATTCACGGCTTGCACACTGTTCTTCCAGTCTTCTCTTACCTCCCGATATTAAATGCGCCGCCTGGACAAGAAGTGCTCCCACAAGACAGCCGGCGCCGTTAAAGAGGGTCAGGAAGTGCATTGCGATGCCTCGGATTCTGCTGGGCCCGGACCTGAAGGTTAGCACTGAGCCTTGGGGAAGAGCACAGCATCATGAGTCAACACCCCCCACCCCAAATAAAACCAAGCCAGGAGAAATAGGACCAGCCACCGGCTCCGAAATAACCCCAAACTGGGTCCATTTCCATACATTCTGGGGATCTGAATCGGCTGAAACTCTTTCTCTCCTATTCTAAAGCCTAAACTGCTTGGTTTTGGGTTCTTGAGTTCAGATTTTTTTTTTTCTTTTAAACAAATGAAAGCTCCTCAATATTCTGGAATTAAAAAGAAACCCGGACGTAGACGGGGGGGGAATGTGCCGAGCGAGTGCTGGCTGGCTGGCCCGGAAGAGACGGATACTGGCGCCCAGGCTCTGCGGCCTGCGCTGCCGTCGCAGCTTCTGTTCCCTGGCTCCGTTATTTCCAGATTGTGACACAGAGATGTTTCAAGAGTTACACAAATTAGGAAAGAGTTGTGCTGCAGCGATCGGCGTTAAGTGCCTGCGACACTTGTTCGGGCGACTGTGTTAGTGCAGTGCCACGTCTGGCAGCAGAGCTCTCATTGCTTTTGTCAGGCAGGAGCCGTGCGCTCCTTGAGAGAGGGGGAGACGCCCGCCTCCGCGTTCAGGCACGACACGTTGGTGAGACCGTGACGGGCATCGCCCGCGGAAGCGCTCAGAACGGTGCCAGGTGTCCATTAAAAGTTCTTCCTGAGAGCTGCGAGAAATCTCCCGGCAACCCGTCGGCAATCATTAGCCGGGCGCGACAGAGCCGTGGGATCACTGCGGATTGATCAGCGCTTCTTCTGCTCGGCTCAAGACGGCGATGGTTTGGGAGAATCCAGAGTGCTTAGGGCTGAGGTCCGTGCGTGCAAAGGTCCGTGCAGACGTCTGCTGGGAAACTCGGCAGGACCGCGTGCACACACCTAGGCCTTTTTATTTTTACTTCAGGAATTGGATTGTGTCGGCTCGGGGAAACGTGCATCGCTGATCTCGGGAGGAGAAACATTTCTGTTTCTCTGCTCTTGCACTGGCATTTTGGAGTTTCCGCTTTTTCTGTTTCTAGTTTGCAGTCCCTCCCGCTGTATTTGGTGAGGGTTTGTTTGCTGCAGGTGACATCCTAAAGGTTCTGTGTAGGGATCGGCAGCAGTCCCGCTTGCTCAGTTTCCTCAGTAGGAGGTGTATTGGGTTCTAGGGCCCGGTGTAATTTTTGCAGTGCTCCCTTTTCCTAGGTAGGGCTATTGCTGTGAGTTAACCCTGTTTTGGTATTGCAGGTTTGCTACATAGGCTCTGGGGTTTTCTTGCAGGGTTTTCAGTGCAGCAGTGCGTGTCACTATAATAAGTGGATTTGCATCTGGAGACCCCCACCAGAGTCTGTGGAAGGTGGGGAGACTTGGAGATCAGGTGTTTCAGGGGGAGACCCCTCGCACAGATCGAGGGAAGTTTGGGAATGAGTTTGCCATGGATGCATGTACGGTGCCAGTTACTCACAGCAGAAGATCTGCAGCCGTGAAAGGTTGCTTTGGAAGACCCGTTTAGAGGGTCCGGTTTGCACCCAGCTTACAATGCCCGAGAGATCACCCACTGGAGGGTTAATGCCTGGCTCTCTGGGCTCTGAGGTCGATCTTTCCCATCCCCCCCGGGGCTGCTGAAACCCTGCAAGGACTTAGCCCCAGGACTGAGTGAGACCTTGGCCTTCTCAGCTGAACCCCAGAAGAGGACAAAAATAAATAAATAAAAGAGCTGCTTACAGGCAGGGGCTACCAGCGCTTCAGCCAGGCCGAGCAAGGCATACTGAGGCGCCAAATGCAAACAGGGCATGGACGAAACCAGAAGAGCCTTGCCGGACAGCGTCTGCTCCACCAGGGAGAAAGATTTCCTGCGGATCTCAAAGCAGCCGGCCAGCAGCACCGAGAGGAGGGCGCAGACGTGACCTGCAACTGGGCAAAGACAGAAGGGGACGTAAGAATAAACCCGATCCGAGCCCGGTCCTGGCAGAGCTTCCCAATGGGCTGATCCAGTGCAGACCACAGAACCCTTAACCTCTGCCACTCTCACTCTCCTCCTGCTCCTTTTGGGTTTCGGGTCCGGCACCAGAAGCACAGTGTGGGGCCAGGTCTGGCTTGGATCAACCCATTAGTAACCCCGTCTGGACACCCTTACCCCCTCCCTCCAGATGAAACATTACAATCGTTTTACCTCCTTTCTCAGTGCTAAATCTATCGTTCGCTACCTCTCAGACAGCAAACATCACAAGAAAATGATTGGGCCAAGCTCTGGCCTTTCCCACAGCACACACTAGAGAAGCATTAGAGCGAGCATTTTGCACTGTAACGCCATCCATTCTCTAAGGGGGATGGGGGGGAGGTTCGTGTGCACGTCAGCCCTAATTTTCTAATTGGACTTGCACGCATAAATGGACTGGGAAAATCAGCGCGGGTACGCGGGATCCGGGCAGCACACGCAGGCTCGGGGGGGAGGGGCGGGCGTACTGCACGTGTGCACAAATTTACGCTCAGGCTTTCGAAAACCACAAGTCTGCAGGTAAACGGCCTCTCCCCTCCCAGCAGCGCCTCCAGGGGGAATCTCTTCTGCGCGCACTGTTACGTGCACAAGCAGAATGACTCCCCGCATTTCCTTTCTCCTCTCTTCCCGCATTCCTGGGTTCCTTTCCGCCTTAATTCTCCGCAGGCAGCGTTTCGTAGTCTTCGTTTGAAAAGTCAGGCCGGTTGCTGACGTCTATTTTCAGGGCTTGGGAATAGAATTAGTTCGGATGATTGTTGTGCGTTTCCTGCTCTTGTGCTGCGCTGAGCGCCACGGACGCAAGGTTCAGTGACTGCGGGCGGCCGGGGCACATTGGGCGCTCTGCGAGCTGGGTCGGCCCTGCAAATAATTCTGAATGGGTGCAGGTTGTGGTTCCTTCCCGAGGACCGAGATAAACGCGATGCCAATCTTAGTGACCTGCCGCCCCTGCAGGGGAGAACGGAAAAGTCCTCGCCCAAACATGGTGGCACTGGATTGTTTACTCTGGAGATAATATCCCACATGAGGGAGGGAAAACTCCTCTTAATGACCTGCCGCCCCTGCAGGGGAGAAGGGAAAAGTCCAGGCCCAAACATGGTGGCACTGGATTGTTTACTCTGGAGATAATATCCCACATGAGGGAGGGAAAACTCCTCTTAGTGACCTGCCACCCCTGCAGGGGAGAAGGGAAAAGTCCAGGCCCAAACATGGTGGCATTGGATTGTTTACTCTGGAGATAATATCCAACATGAGGGAGGGAAAACTCCTCTTAGTGACCTGCCGCCCCTGCAGGGGAGAACGGAAAAGTCCAGGCCCAAACATGGTGGCATTGGATTGTTTACTCTGCAGATAATATCCCACATGAGGGAGGGAAAACTCCTCTTAGTGACCTGTCGCCCCTGCAGGGGAGAACGGAAAAGTCCAGGCCCAAACATGGTGGCATTGGATTGTTTACTCTGGAGATAATATCCCACATGAGGGAGGGAAAACTCCTCTTAGTGACCTGCCGTCCCTGCAGGGGAGAACGGAAAAGTCCAGGCCCAAACATGGTGGCATTGGATTGTTTACTCTGGAGATAATATCCCACATGAGGGAGGGAAAACTCCTCTTAGTGACCTGCCGCCCCTGCAGGGGAGAACGGAAAAGTCCAGGCCCAAACATGGTGGCATTGGATTGTTTACTCTGGAGATAATATCCCACATGAGGGAGGGAAACCTCCTCTTAGTGACCTGCCGCCCCTGCAGGGGAGAACGGAAAAGTCCAGGCCCAAACATGGTGGCATTGGATTGTTTGCTCTGGAGATAATATCCCACATGAGGGAGGGAAAACTCCTCTTAGTGACCTGCCGCCCCTGCAGGGGAGAACGGAAAAGTCCAGGCCCAAACATGGTGGCATTGGATTGTTTACTCTGCAGATAATATCCCACATGAGGGAGGGAAAACTCCTCTTAGTGACCTGCCGCCCCTGCAGGGGAGAATGGAAAAGTCCAGGCCCAAACATGGTGGCATTGGATTGTTTACTCTGGAGATAATATCCCACATGAGGGAGGGAAAACTCCTCTTAGTGACCTGCCGCCCCTGCAGGGGAGAACGGAAAAGTCCACACCTAAACATGGTGGCATTGGATTGTTTACTCTGGAGATAATATCCCACATGAGGGAAGGAAAACTCCTCTTAGTGACCTGCCGCCCCTGCAGGGGAGAACGGAAAAGTCCAGGCCCAAACATGGTGGCACTGGATTGTTTACTCTGGAGATAATATCCCACATGAGGGAGGGAAAACTCCTCTTAGTGACCTGCCGCCCCTGCAGGGGAGAACGGAAAAGTCCAAGCCCAAACATGGTGGCATTGGATTGTTTGCTCTGGAGATAATATCCCACATGAGGGAGGGAAAACTCCTCTTAGTGACCTGCCGCCCCTGCAGGGGAGAACGGAAAAGTCCAGGCCCAAACATGGTGGCATTGGATTGTTTACTCTGGAGATAATATCCCACATGAGGGAGGGAAAACTCCTCTTAGTGACCTGCCGCCCCTGCAGGGGAGAACGGAAAAGTCCACACCTAAACATGGTGGCATTGGATTGTTTACTCTGGAGATAATATCCCACATGAGGGAGGGAAAACTCCTCTTAGTGACCTGCCGCCCCTGCAGGGGAGAACGGAAAAGTCCAGGCCCAAACATGGTGGCACTGGATTGTTTACTCTGGAGATAATATCCCACATGAGGGAGGGAAAACTCCTCTTAGTGACCTGCCGCCCCTGCAGGGGAGAACGGAAAATTCCAGGCCCAAACATGGTGGCATTGGATTGTTTACTCTGGAGATAATATCCCACATGAGGGAGGGAAAACTCCTCTTAGTGACCTGCCGCCCCTGCAGGGGAGAACGGAAAAGTCCAGGCCCAAACATGGTGGCACTGGATTGTTTACTCTGGAGATAATATCCCACATGAGGGAGGGAAAACTCCTCTTAGTGACCTGCCGCCCCTGCAGGGGAGAACGGAAAAGTCCAGGCCCAAACATGGTGGCATTGGATTGTTTACTCTGGAGATAATATCCCACATGAGGGAGGGAAAACTCCTCTTAGTGACCTGCCGCCCCTGCAGGGGAGAACGGAAAAGTCCAGGCCCAAACATGGTGGCACTGGATTGTTTACTCTGGAGATAATATCCCACATGAGGGAGGGAAAACTCCTCTTAGTGACCTGCCGCCCCTGCAGGGGAGAACGGAAAAGTCCAGGCCCAAACATGGTGGCATTGGATTGTTTACTCTGGAGATAATATCCCACATGAGGGAGGGAAAACTCCTCTTAGTGACCTGCCGCCCCTGCAGGGGAGAACGGAAAAGTCCTCGCCCAAACATGGTGGCATTGGATTCTTTACTCTGGAGATAATATCCCACATGAGGGAGGGAAAACTCCTCTTAGTGACCTTCCGCCCCTGCAGGGGAGAACGGAAAAGTCCAGGCCCAAACATGGTGGCACTGGATTGTTTATTCTGGAGATAATATCCCACATGAGGGAGGGAAACCTCCTCTTAGTGACCTGCCGCCCCTGCAGGGGAGAATGGAAAAGTCCAGGCCCAAACATGGTGGCACTGGATTGTTTACTCTGGAGATAATATCCCACATGAGGGAGGGAAAACTCCTCTTAGTGACCTGCCGCCCCTGCAGGGGAGAACGGAAAAGTCCAGGCCCAAACATGGTGGCACTGGATTGTTTACTCTGGAGATAATATCCCACATGAGGGAGGGAAAACTCCTCTTAGTGACCTGCCGCCCCTGCAGGGGAGAACGGAAACGTCAACGCCCAAACATGGTGGCATTGGATTGTTTACTCTGGAGATAATATCCCACATGAGGGAGGGAAAACTCCTCTTAGTGACCTGCCGCCCCTGCAGGGGAGAACGGAAAAGTCCAGGCCCAAACATGGTGGCATTGGATTGTTTACTCTGGAGATAATATCCCACATGAGGGAAGGAAAACTCCTCTTAGTGACCTGCCGCCCCTGCAGGGGAGAACGGAAAAGTCCTCGCCCAAACATGGTGGCATTGGATTGTTTACTCTGGAGATAATATCCCACATGAGGGAGGGAAAACTCCTCTTAGTGACCTGCCACCCCTGCAGGGGAGAACGGAAAAGTCCAGGCCCAAACATGGTGGCATTGGATTGTTTACTCTGGAGATAATATCCCACATGAGGGAGGGAAAACTCCTCTTAGTGACCTGCCACCCCTGCAGGGGAGAACGGAAAAGTCCAGGCCCAAACATGGTGGCATTGGATTGTTTACTCTGGAGATAATATCCCACATGAGGGAGGGAAAACTCCTCTTAGTGACCTGCCGCCCCTGCAGGGGAGAACGGAAAAGTCCAGGCCCAAACATGGTGGCATTGGATTGTTTACTCTGGAGATAATATCCCACATGAGGGAGGGAAAACTCCTCTTAGTGACCTGCCGCCCCTGCAGGGGAGAACGGAAAAGTCCAGGCCCAAACATGGTGGCATTGGATTGTTTACTCTGGAGATAATATCCCACATGAGGGAGGGAAAACTCCTCTTAGTGACCTGCCGCCCCTGCAGGGGAGAACGGAAAAGTCCAGGCCCAAACATGGTGGCATTGGATTGTTTACTCTGGAGATAATATCCCACATGAGGGAGGGAAAACTCCTCTTAGTGACCTGCCGTCCCTGCAGGGGAGAACGGAAAAGTCCAGGCCCAAACATGGTGGCATTGGATTGTTTACTCTGGAGATAATATCCCACATGAGGGAGGGAAAACTCCTCTTAGTGACCTGCCACCCCTGCAGGGGAGAACGGAAAAGTCCAGGCCCAAACATGGTGGCATTGGATTGTTTACTCTGGAGATAATATCCCACATGAGGGAGGGAAAACTCCTCTTAGTGACCTGCCGCCCCTGCAGGGGAGAAGGGAAAAGTCCAGGCCCAAACATGGTGGCATTGGATTGTTTACTCTGGAGATAATATCCCACATGAGGGAGGGAAAACTCCTCTTAATGACCTGCCACCCCTGCAGGGGAGAAGGGAAAAGTCCAGGCCCAAACATGGTGGCATTGGATTGTTTACTCTGGAGATAATATCCCACATGAGGGAGGGAAAACTCCTCTTAGTGACCTGCCGCCCCTGCAGGGGAGAAGGGAAAAGTCCAGGCCCAAACATGGTGGCATTGGATTGTTTACTCTGGAGATAATATCCCACATGAGGGAGGGAAAACTCCTCTTAGTGACCTGCCGCCCCTGCAGGGGAGAACGGAAAAGTCCAGGCCCAAACATGGTGGCACTGGATTGTTTACTCTGGAGATAATATCCCACATGAGGGAGGGAAACCTCCTCTTAGTAGGAACTCACAGGGCTCTGTAATAATCTAAATAGCCACAGTACTCTGACGCCATTGCTCAATCGTCCAGCATCCTAGGGTCTTGGCTGTGTGAGTTCCTTTGTTTCCACTACAACCACTAACTAATTCCAGAACTTGCAGCCTGCCGCACAGACCCCGCTGCTAGTTTGATTCTGTCAACATGGCTCCATTACTAGTAAGCCCATGTAAGAGCCCCTGTTCCTGCTGGAACTCCAGGTATTATAGAAACTGAAGCCTGTCAGTCAGACTCAAAGGCTAGGCCTTTCTGCCTTCACAGCCGTTCGGACACTCGCTTACCTGCGCTACCTCTAGAACATTTCATATTCCTTGGGGAAGTGCACATTTATCAGGGACCGTGTCTGTGATTTGCAGGTATCACTGGTGCCCAGGGAGAGTCCCTGGGGAAGTGCACATTTATCAGGGACCGTGTCTGTGATTTGCAGGGATCACTGGTGCCCAGGGAGAGTCCCTGGGGAAGTGCACATTTATCAGGGACCGTGTCTGTGATTCGCAGGTATCACTGGTGCCCAGGGAGAGTCCTTGGGGAAGTGCACATTTATCAGGGACCGTGTCTGTGATTTGCAGGTATCACTGGTGCCCGGGGAGAGTCCCTGGGGAAGTGCACATTTATCAGGGACCGTGTCTTTGATTTGCAGGTATCACTGGTGCCCAGGGAGAGTCCCTGGGGAAGTGTACATTTATCAGGGACCGTGCCTGTGATTCACAGGTATCACTGGTGCCCAGGGAGAGTCCTTGGGGAAGTGCACATTTATCAGGGACCGTGTCTGTGATTTGCAGGTATCACTGGTGCCCGGGGAGAGTCCCTGGGGAAGTGCACATTTATCAGGGACCGTGTCTTTGATTTGCAGGTATCACTGGTGCCCAGGGAGAGTCCCTGGGGAAGTGTACATTTATCAGGGACCGTGCCTGTGATTCACAGGTATCACTGGTGCCCAGGGAGAGTCCTTGGGGAAGTGCACATTTATCAGGGACCGTGTCTGTGATTTGCAGGTATCACTGGTGCCCAGGGAGAGTCCCTGGGGAAGTGCAGATTTATCAGGACCGTGTCTGTGATTTGCAGGGATCACTGGTGCCCAGGGAGAGTCCCTGGGGAAGTGCAGATTTATCAGGGACCGTGTCTGTGATTCGCAGGTATCACTGGTGCCCGGGGAGAGTCCCTGGGGAAGTGCACATTTATCAGGGACCGTGTCTGTGATTTGCAGGTATCACTGGTGCCCGGGGAGAGTCCCTGGGGAAGTGCACATTTATCAGGGACCGTGTCTGTGATTTGCAGGTATCACTGGTGCCCAGGGAGAGTCCTTGGGGAAGTGCACATTTATCAGGGACCGTGTCTGTGATTTGCAGGTATCACTGGTGCCCGGGGAGAGTCCCTGGGGAAGTGCACATTTATCAGGGACCGTGTCTGTGATTTGCAGGTATCACTGGTGCCCGGGGAGAGTCCCTGGGGAAGTGCACATTTATCAGGGACCGTGTCTGTGATTTGCAGGTATCACTGGTGCCCGGGGAGAGTCCCTGGGGAAGTGCACATTTATCAGGGACCGTGTCTGTGATTTGCAGGTATCACTGGTGCCCAGGGAGAGTCCCTGGGGAAGTGCACATTTATCAGGGACCGTGTCTGTGATTTGCCTCTGGAACTTCATTTTCGGGATTGATGTGCAATATTCACGAGTACAGCTTTGGGATTTCTTCTCTGCAAGTAACCAGTGACTGGATTTATTTTTGAACCACAGGTGGCTTGTGCTATGCTTTCTTTTTCTGTAAGAAGCAGATGACCTCCATAGGAAGAATGAGTGTCTTCACAGTCTTTACTTCCCCCCCTGTTGGGAAAAGATCCCCGGAGCATGGGTCAGACAGTGACCCCAGCACTCCTGGGGCTACAGCATTTCAGTAGTCACCAACTTTCACCCGCTTTAGCCAAATAAGAAAACACACGGAACCCAAAATGCAATCAGAAATTGGTCGCGTCAGGGCTAATTTATAAACCGACGCGGGTCTGGAAGCTCATTTTTCAGGAGAAAACCAGCGTGGGGTTTTTCCGTAGTGCAGAAGTGAGGGATGTGCAAGTGCACATCACAGCTGCTTCCAAGCAGGTGCAGATCTACCCATGGAAAAGCAGCAGGGGCTCCCTCGCCTCTCTCTGCCCCTGTGCTCGGGGATGAAGCTTTGAACAGGAGCCTCACTCAGCGCCTGTGTATCCCTGGAAGGGTCCACGGTGGCCATCTGGCCAGTCCTGATGAAAAATCTGTAACTTCTCTAAAAAATGGGATGAAAAAAATCCCTTTAATTTAAGATAAAATGACCTTTAAGTCTACTTTATCGAAAATGCAAAACTTGATTTTATTTTTCAGAGCTAATAAAATTACTGTTGGCAATTTCTTTTTAAGTTTTTTCTGCTTTTTCAGTCCAATAAAGCCATAAATTCAGGATTTCAGTCTTTGCTGCTTCTGGAAATTCCTCCCGTTTATAGCTTTGAGTGCAGAGGATGCCCTGAAACAGAGCAGGTACACTCGTTCCTGTCTGCAGTTGCTCCATCAAGCCTCAGCCCAAGGGAAGGCTACCATGATGATAATAATCAGCCTGATACAGCTCCTCAGGGGCTGGGACAAGAAACATAAGCAGGGCCTTTCACTTTCAATTCTGCAAAATTTCTGATGTGCGCAGGTAGCCAAATATTTGGAAATTCTATGTCCTGCTGGAAAGCAGATACTAGGGCAGACTCTGGGAATATAATTCAACCCTGTGTGCGTTTTCTCTGCAGGATTACAAGGCCTGACTGTCATGGGCCTAATCACCAGGATGCTTTACAAGTGAATTTTCAAAGAAGTTATGCATGTGAATGTCACAAACTATCCTACCAATTTTCAAAAGCCATTTATGCACCTAAAGTGCACTTACACATGCATTACCGAAGGACATTTCAATGGCATATATTGTAATAATTTTCTAAAGCCCACCTTACACAGGCAATGTGCATTAACACGTGTGAAACCCAGTTTTAAGTATGTAAATGCTTTTGCAAATCAGGCCTATAGTAAACATCGCCAGAATCTTGGACTTGACTCTGTTATAATCCTTTCTGTATTTTGTTGTTATACTTATTATTTGTCCTCTTTTATTTTCAACACTTGCACAAATTATAGCATCAAAGCATTCTGGATCCGAAGCTGAAACAGCGGCCATGATGCACCCTGGTATCACACAGCCGGGGCTTCATGGCAGTAACAAATGCAGGCTCAGTACATCCTCGGATGCAGAATTTTCTGACATGAAAACTCACGTATGGAGGCTGCCGGTGACAGCCCCCCTCTTCCATTGGACTCCAGGCGTGTGTTGATGCATTCCAGGAGCGGTGCAAGAAGCAGTAAGGGCAGGAGGCCTATCGCATTCATTGCTGCTATCGGCAAAAGAAAGCCCTCCAGATTCAGGTTGGAATTCATGGTCTGGATATAATACCCTGAAGGAACCTGCATTTTAAAACAGAAGGTATCCAAAAATCCCTGACTTTTCCAGATATGACCTTTCTCATGTTAAACGTGGCTGCTGTAATAATAGTTATAGATTCGGCTGGTTTGTGCATGTCAACTAGATTGTAAGCTCAATAGAGTAGGGACTGTCTCTAATGTATACCTCTCCAGGGCTGTGTATGCCTAGCAGAGCTATAAAAATGGTAAATAGTGAATGTTACAGTTGTGCAGCCTCCCTCCACCAGGGATCCTCAGCGAGCACCATGCCCAGCTGTGCATGTTATCTCCTTACTGATCATATGATGCCTCAGTCCCAGCCCTACTTATCCAGCTTGTCTAATCCTTCAGTGCCTCCTCATGGACTCATCTGGGCTCTGACCTGGCTAGCTTTGTCTTGCTATACCTTGCCTTGTGGCCTACCCAGGCCTTACTGCCTTACTGCCTATCCAGGCGTTCTGCTTTACCTAGTGGCCTACTCTGGCCTCCTCTTTTGCCTTGTGGCCTATCTGGGCCTTCTGCCTAGCTCTATAGCCTACCTTGGTTTCCTGCCTTGCTCTGAGGGCTATCTTGGCCTCCTGCTGTGCTCTGTAGCCTACCTTGGCTCCCTGTCTTGCTCTATAGCCTTCCAGGCTTCCTTGCCTTGTCCTATGGCCTTCTAGGCTCTCCTGCCTTGCTCAGTAGCCTTCTGGGCCTACCTATCTTGCCTTGTGGCCTCCGGGCCTACTAGGATTAACTTGCCCAGTCTAATTCTCTATTGGGGTATTTTGTTTCCTGTTGCCTGTCTAGTCCTGTCATTTTCCAGCCCTTCTCCAGTCCTTTCCTTGTCCAGTCCTGTTCTTGTTCAGAGCTATCCTTGTCCAGTCCTTGCCCCATCCAGTCTAGTTCAGTGCCTTGTCTATTTTCCAGGCCTTGCCTTTCTCCTTAGTTTGTGCCCAGCCAGTACCTGTACCCAGCTCCCAGCCATGATGTTCTCCAGGAGGGAAGTCCTACAAGCCCCCAGAACCTGCAACGGAGGGGGACTGGTTAGGCAGAAGACCTGCCCTAGTCTTGCCTTGAAGCCCTGTGCCGCTTCTGCGGGGGGTGCTCCCTGAGTCCAGCCTGCCAGACCGTGAGAGGGAACAATAGGAGGTTAGGGAAAAAGGACGTACAACTTGCACTTTTAGCGTCAGCTAGGAGTAGGACCCTACTCAAAAAGAACCTTTTCTCAATCTGTACCTAAGGAGTACATCTTTACTAAGTCCTAGCGGTCCCTTCATCAGATTTGCGCTTCCTCTGCCTTCTCTTATTCTGAGCGCGCTTTACGGTCCTGCCACCGCCGTAGACAGGAATGTATTTGTACCTTTTAGACTCGGAAGCCCGTCTCTTACCTGCGCGATGCAGATTCTGCAGAGAAGCTGAAGGGTGAAGAATGGAAGAAGCCCGAGGAGAGACCTGGCGCTCTCTACGTGAGCCTCGCTGTACAAGCCACCATTGTGCTCCTTGGCACGGTCTAGCCAGCTGGTTACTCGCCCGCTAAGGTGGCGATACCTGACAGAGCACATCCTCAGCGCGTTGGAAAACACTCCAAAGGTTGTTAGCAGGGACCCTCCTGCAAAGTCAGCACAAGCGCCCGGTCAGCCTTCAGGCATGCGGCATGTAGAAGGTGGGCGTAACAGCAGAGCTGCGCAGACACCAAGAGGAGCACAGAAATGCAACCATAACTGCAAACCTGGAGTGCATTATTTCACTTGCAATGCACTTATGTATAAATCTTTTATTCTGGCAAAAATAGATTTGTGGAATAATTTTGTTAATTAATAGAGCACATGGACACGACATAGAATAGTTTCTGTATTAAAAAAATGTAACTAATAATGCATTCCAACCCAGGCCTGGCCTCACGCACACATGTCCGGGGAGACATGCAATTTATACTGTATCTTACCAGAAATAGTCACATGGTAAAGGGGCAGATTTCAGCTGCTGTAACATTTGGGGGTGCATTGTAATTTTCAAAAGTGAGAGTCTGCCTCTTCTTTTGCTTAGAAAATTCTCTCTGGAAAACCGCCAGAGCACACTACACTGTGTGCAGATAGATTTACACACGGGAGGATAACGTTAAAAAAAAACGTGCCTGTATATGTCCATAAGCAGATATACCTACGTGTTTTATAATCCGTGGGCATGATATACACCGATTTAAAAAACCGCGAGCCTCTACTGCGCAACATACCTGCGTTTGAATGCTTATACACGAACACAAAAAAAATTTAAAATTAAAAAAAAAATATACAAAAAAAGTAAATTCAAGTGGCTCAAGACAGAGAGTGTTAATAAACCCCGTGATTAAACAAATTAAGCAGGCATTACTGTTACACTTTGTCAATAAGTGAACAAATTGTTAAAAACATTTTTTAACGTTTGTGCCTTATGCTTATTTATGAGGGTTTAACATCTATATTAATTATAAAAGTGGCCTTTATGCTTTGCATTTGGTTTTTGCACTACTATAAATGCAATACTATAAATGCACTACTATAAATACTATAAATACTACTATAAATACTATAAATGCACTACTATAAATGCAATGCAATGCATTGAAACCACGTACATCGATGCATTCAATGTGCACACTTTTCTACCTATTTTCAAAATAGACGCATGCATTTTATGTATGAAAGTACAGTAGGAATAACTCGTGTAAGTCCCTATTTACGTACATAAGTTGGCCAATTTTAAAACATGAGCACGTAAATGAAAATAACCAGTTTACCAGTTAGTCAACCAATTCACCCATTGCTTCTCCAGATCATTGAGATCTTCCTGGCCTTTCAGCCTGAATCCCCCCTCCCCATTCACCCAGACCTCCGCCCAGCCAGTGCTACACAATAAACACGTTTTATCACTTTCATCAGATAATGAGTAGGTGTGAAATTACGGACCTAAGCTGACAAATGTTTTTTTAAAATAGCAACTTACATACAAAACTGTTTATCCTGCCCCCGAACACCTTTAGACCACTCCCTTAATACGCGCGTATATGAGTGCGCAAAAGTGAAAATACGCGTGGGTTTTTGGCTTTTATAAAATACAGAATATGCGAGTAGTGGCTACTTATGCACGTACTTCTAATGTTTGAACTTTCACCCCATACTTTTTAAAATCAAAGGCGTGAATTTTCACGTAAAAGTAACCTCAAAAGTCCAGCTCTGCACATAAAACCTTTTGAAAATTCAGCCCTATGGAAAGAATTTTCAAAGGATTTCCACATGGAAAGATGGCAATTTTCAAAGGTTCATTTACACATGTAAAACCCTTTGAAAATTACCTCCAGAAAGGTTGCACATAAGTCCAGTCCTCGCCTAGACTCCATCCCTCTCTGATATGTGGGGGACGTGCGCTCATACAAGGTGCATGTGCATATTTGTTCCTGTATATCGGGTAGGCAGTTTTAAAGCGCTGCCTTTTTTAATGACCCTCCCTCTGTGCATTTCTAAGAATTGCCAGAAAAATGTGGATAATGTCCAAACACCATCAGAAGTTAAAGTAAACAAATAAAATCTTATGAGCTCCATGTTCAAAGGTTTTCTCTGGGAAGCTTTTCGAGTTTACCTGAACAAAACCCGAGATCTGAAATTCCCACCCCACTGAGCAGGTAGGTCATTACCAGGGTAAGAAAGGCAGTGTGGGGGCATTCCAGGGGCTTCATTTTAGTGCCGATATTCGGCCTCTCCCCGGCTGGAGAAATTCCGGATAACTTTAGCCAGGGAAAAATGCTACGGAGGCTGATTACTGACCTGGGAACCTTGATCTGTATAATCTGGATTGTAGCCAGGTGCGTGCAAAGGACGCTCTCTGTGGACTGAGGTTTTAAAGTCAAAATCTTTCCCAGTTTCACTTGGAGAACAAGTGAAACAACTTAGCGACCGGGGAAAGTGGACATTAGGGGGATAATTTTGGAAATGCAGACTTTGCACGAGTTCTTTCCCTCTGAAAAAGATCCCAGGAAAACGACCCGGGCACAATTAAAGCTGCTAGGTTGTGCGGGGCAGGTTTTCAGAGAAAACTCGTGCACGAAAATGCAAACGTCTCCCCAAATCCAGCCCCGTGAATGCCTCTTCAGAAACCGCGGGTAAACCTGTGCACACAGAAGCCCTGAGCACGGACGTTTATGTGCACAAAGAGCGGGTAATTTTGTGAAAGAAATAGCTTTGAACCTCATCTACTGCCCGAATGGGCGTTTTTGTATCTGTTGTATCTTCTGGTTGTTTCCTGGCATGAGGAGACCATCCATGTGGCAGCAGCTGGCAGGGACTTTAGAAGCAGAGTGAGAATTGGTCACCATTATGGGAGACGGAGAGAGGGAAAGGAAACACAGAGCGCTGCAGAAATACTGCAGCAATGCCACACACTCGTGGCAAATAGGGGATGGTGCAGGTTCATAATTGTACAGCATTGCCACATATCAAAATGCTGCCATGTGCTGGGGTGAATGCAGCAGAGTGAATTACATCCGGCGTTGAGCCCAGCAGAAGCCGTCGTGTTTCAGGAGGAAGAAAGAGGAGGACACATGAAGAGGAGCTTCCAGGCTTGAGCTCCGCGGCCTGGGCCTGACCCTGGGCTGAGGCCCAGGTGTTGGGACACGGCCTCCTGGCTGAGGCCCCAGAGTTGGGCCTGGGTCTGGGCCTAGGCCCCGGCGTCAGGCCCCGACCTCCAGTTTGGGTCGCAGCTTCAGGCCTGGGTCTGGGCCTAGGCCCCGGCGTCAGGCCCCGACCTCCGGTTTGGGTCACACCTTCAGGCCTGGGTCTGGGCCTAGGCCCCGGCGTCAGGCCCCGACCTCCGGTTTGGGTCGCAGCATCAGGCCTGGGTCTGGGCCTAGGCCCCGGCGTCAGGCCCCGACCTCCGGTTTGGGTCGCAGCATCAGGCCTGGATCTGGGCCTAGGCCCCGGCGTCAGGCCCCGACCTCCGGTTTGGGTCGCAGCTTCAGGCCTGGGTCTGGGCCTAGGCCCCGGCGGCAGGCCCCGACCTCCGGTTTGGGGTCGCAGCAATCAGGCCTGGGTCTGGGCCTAGGCCCCGGCGTCAGGCCCCGACCTCCGGTTTGGGTCGCAGCTTCAGGCCTGGGTCTGGGCCTAGGCCCCGGCGTCAGGCCCCGACCTCCGGTTTGGGTCGCAGCTTCAGGCCTGGGTCTGGGCCTAGGCCCCGGCGTCAGGCCCCGACCTCCGGTTTGGGTCGCAGCATCAGGCCTGGGTCTGGGCCTAGGCCCCGGCGTCAGGCCCCGACCTCCGGTTTGGGTCGCAGCATCAGGCCTGGGTCTGGGCCTAGGCCCTGGCGTCAGGCCCCGACCTCCGGTTTGGGTCACAGCTTCAGGCCTGGATCTGGGCCTAGGCCCCGGCGTCAGGCCCCGACCTCCGGTTTGGGTCACAGCTTCAGGCCTGGGTCTGGGCCTAGGCCCCGGCGTCAGGCCCCGACCTCCGGTTTGGGTCACAGTGTCAGGTCTGGATCCGGGCCAATGCTCTGGCATCAGGACCTGACCAAACGGATCAGGTAAGGTTATGGTTTTTTGGGGTTAATTTTCGGGTGTTTTGGTTAAGGCCCCAGCTTTGGGCCTCCACCACGACCCTGGCCTCGTGCTTGAGCCTAGGTCGCGCTCCTAGCTTTGGGCCTCATCTTATGCCGGAGCTCGACGCTGGCGCCTCAGCCTAGGCCCAAAAACAGGGCCTCATCTAGGGCATATGCTGAGGCCCCTACTGGGCAAGGCCCTGGCTTCGGGCCTAGACCTAGGCCCGATGCATTTGTTTGTTTCATTGGGGGGGCCCGCAATTTGTTTTGGGGGCCCCCCCGAATGAAATGAATTAGCCTTTATTTGTCGCATTTTGCACTTTTGTGTTAAATGAATGAACATCCCTAGCGTGAAAGGCGTGGAGCATTTCATCTTAAGTAGGCAATGCTGCTGTTCTGTTTTGATTCTGTGCTGTCCTCCTGCTCTGTGTCTCTTCTGTACCTTAACCCTGCCCTTCTGGAGTGTAGTGGCTCTGCCCCTTACGATGGTTAAGGTGTCAGTTGTGTGTGTGATGGGTTTGAGATGTTTCTGGCAGAGTTCACTAAACTGAGTAGCATCCCAGAGTGAGGGCCGGAAAATGAATTCTCCTTCCTGCTGGGAAACGGGGCCTGGAACCCACCCAACCGGAGCCTCAGGGGTAGAGAGGGAAGGCAGAACTCAGAAATAGCAATAAGGTAGGATTAAAGCACATTCAGACAATTGCATATTATTATTAACAAGAAGTTGTAAACAGAAGGCCACAAATACGATGCTACGCAAACACTTTAAAACTTAAGAATCCGTTCTGCAAACACTTGTCAGATGAATACGCCTTCAGCTCTGGCACAGAAAAAAGAATTTGATTCCGTGTTTGAACCTCTTTTCCCAGGTGTTCCCGTGTTGGCTGTTGGCAGTGGTAGATAAGGAGAAATCATTGTTCTCTAGGTGTCTGCCTCTGTACGTCTTTCTTTACGCTGTCTCTCTTCTGCTCCCCGCTTTCTCTTTTAGTTGTCTCAGTGTATGTAGTCTTGTGCTAGGACCTTCTGTTCTCTCTTTTCTGTGTCTCGGCTTTACTCAAAGGTGAAACTTCAAAAGCTGTGCTCGTACAGAATGGCGCTTATGCACAGAAAATAGTGTTGTTGTTGGCGAGTATATTCTGTTTTAAAAACCTCAACATAGCAAGCGAAAATCAGGGTCCGCGAGTGTAAAAAAGGGACGGGATGGGGGTATCAACATTTACGTGAGAAAATTGCTTACTCACAATGTATTCACTCCTGCTCAATATCTGGTGTAAGTGAGCATAAACTTCTTACAAGTGAAAAATGACCGGGTGAGGGGTCTGGTGAAATTCAGGCTGGAAGGCCAGGAGGGTTTTCACAAGCTGGGTGAACCAGTAGTCTAATTGGTAAAAGTGGTTATTTCATTGTTGTGCGCATGTTAGAGACTCCACTCACTTTTGCATGTAAAAGCCAATTTACAGGGGGTAAATGCGTCTAAATAATGCAAGTAAAATCTACTCACATATCCCTTGAAAACTGGAAGTACAAGTACATGGGTGTAACACTTGTGCACACTTATCTGGCTAAACTTATCCAGCTAAGTAGTGCCTTTGCCACTACTTAGATAAATGAGAACTTACCCGGCTATATTCTGATTTATCTGGATAAGTAGCAGCACTTATCCGGCTATATTCTGATTTATCTGGATAAGTAGCAGCACTTATCCGGCTATATTCTGATTTATCTGGATAAGTAGCAGCATTTATCTGGCTATATTCTGATTTATCTGGATAAGTAGCAGCACTTATCCGGCTATATTCTGATGTATCTGGATAAGAAGCAGCACTTATCCGGCTATATTCTGATTTATCTGGATAAGTAGCAGCACTTATCCGGCTATGTTCTGATTTATCTGGATAAGTAGCAGCACTTATCCGGCTATGTTCTGATTTATCTGGATAAGTAGCAGCACTTATCCGGCTATGTTCTGATTTATCTGGATAAGTAGCAGCACTTATCCGGCTATGTTCTGATTTATCTGGTTAAGAAGGAGCACTTATCCGGCTATATTCTGATTTATCTGGATAAGTAGCAGCACTTATCCGGCTATATTCTGATTGATCTGGCTAAGTAGCAGCACTTATCCGGCTATATTCTGATTTATCTGGATAAGTAGCAGCAATGGCTACTTAGCCAGATAAGTATGAAAAGAGCTGCTTGTCTGTCTAAGTAGCGCGTTTTGAACTTATCTAGGTATGTAATTATCCAGCTATCGGTTTTAGCAGGATATGAATCGCTTTGAAAGAGCACTGGAATCACAGGTCATTTTGCCCCTTCAAAACCCTCAAAAACCCCATCTGACTCCAGGTTAGAGGTTTTGGATACCCTCTCACATGTTCCCTATATTTATTTTGAGTTGTTTTTAGTGTTTTAATGTTTAATTGTGCCATGATAATTAAAGTTCACTTGGGCTTATCAAACATTCATGAGGGCTTTATTTAGTTCCCCCATCCTCCGATTGTGTATTTTGTAAATTTTATTTAATTTTTGATTTGCCTGTTTTTTTTCACTCTTTAATCCTATTGTGGTTCCAGCACAAAACAGGAAGTGACATCATTCACTTCTTGAAATCATGCTGCCTGCACTTCCTTTTTGGCTGGGGGCTTGCCTAGGACCCCCCCAGACGCCAAAATAAGTGTTACGCTTGAGCTATGGTCCGGTGTCGTGAACACCACCCAAAGGGGTGGCTCCATGTGGAGAGAGACAGGGATGGCTGTGAATATGTGGGGCAGGGTATTGGCTGGGACAAAGTCCAAGTCCAGGCTGGGACTAGGCAGGCGGCAGGCAAGCAGAGTCAGAGTCCAGGCTGGGTCAGGGCAGGCGGCAGGCAAGCAGAGTCAGAGTCCAGGCTGGGTCAGGGCAGGCGGCAGGCAAGCAGAGTCAGAGACCGGGCAGGGTCAAGGAACCTTATAGCAAGGTAGAAAGCCCGAAGGCCACACAGACACACACGGAAGGGCAGAGGACCCGAAGGCCACACACACACGGCAAGGCAAGGCAGAGGGCCCGAAGGCCACACACACACGGCAAGGCAAGGCAGAGGGCCCGAAGGCCACACACACACAGCAAGGCAAGGCAGAGGGCCCGAAGGCCACACACACACAACAAGGCAAGGCAGAGGGCCCAAAGGCCACACACACACGGCAAGGCAAGGCAGAGGTCCCGAAGGCCACACACACACGGCAAGGCAAGGCAAAACAGAAGGCCTGAAGGCCACACAGAAGGCAAGACAAGACAGAAGGCCCGAAGGCCACACACACACAGCAAGGCAAGGCAAAGCAAGACAGACGGCCCGAAGGCCACACACACATGGCAAGGCAGGGCAAAGCAAGGCAGAAGGCCCGAAGGCCACACACACACAGCAAGGCAAGGCAAAGCAAGGCAGAAGGCCCGAAGGCCACACACACTGCAAGGCAAGGCAGAAGGCTAGAACAGGGAGCCCAAGCGAGCTCGATGCCGAAGCACCGAGGGAACTGCCAGGCAGGGTTATAAGGGGAAGCCCAGAACATAGAGAAAACAAGGAAGATGGACTGGGCCAGTCAGGAGAGCCTGCTCTTGAGGGACCCCTGGTGGTGAGGCGGTTGCACAGCAGCCATAGCTGTAACAGTTACCCCCCCCCTCAAAGCCTCCCCCTCCTCCTGGGTCCCATCTTTGCAGGGGGTACTCAATAATGAGGTACAAACTGATGCCATAGGCAGCTCCAACTTTTTGGTGCAAAAGAAAAAATGAATGCATTTGTTTACAAGATATTTGTTAAATTCCGGCCTCCCAGCTGCTGCTGTTGCATGCTAAAACTGTTATAGACTTCTCACCTTTCTTGGGCTGGTAAATGAGTTCATTGCGCACCATGTGGATGGTGATCAGGGCCATCACCACGGACACGACAGGAATCAGGAAGCCAAGGTTCTTCGCCACAGACTGCTGAACGTAAGCGATGCCCACAAAGACAATGAACGAGCCGAGGCTCACCAACCAATGGAACCTAAAGCAAGCCAGCAGCAAATAATGCGTTTAACGGACAAGCCAAGTGAACGGCACTTACGGCAAAAGAGCATGCAGTGGGAAACGTTGACATCTGGTCCAGATGTAGAGAGCCATATTGAGTCAGATTACGAAGCAAAGGCTGATTTATGAAGTTTATTTAATGGATTTTATCTTCTGCCTCTGGCCAGGGTGGATTACACTCCTAAATCTTTTCATTTG
The DNA here is from genome assembly GCF_901001135.1 of Rhinatrema bivittatum. Classification (NCBI taxonomy): domain Eukaryota; kingdom Metazoa; phylum Chordata; class Amphibia; order Gymnophiona; family Rhinatrematidae; genus Rhinatrema; species Rhinatrema bivittatum. The sequence continues at coordinate 478,177,521 of NC_042618.1, forward strand.
AGCAAGCATCTCTGTTTGCTCGGAGTTGCTTGGCAGCTTGCCTTGGTTTGACTCCAAGGGCCTGATTTCTTTCTGGTTCACATGGAGTTCAGACTGAATGCCTACTCACTCGCTCACTCCCGAACTAAACCTTCTGCTAGCGTGGTTAATTTAATTTCAAAGCACCAAGGCTAAACTACCAACCAATCACTACAACGTTTACTTCTTGTTAAACTTTTATCTTTCCTCTTACTCTACTCCCAGTTAGAATAACCCCTGTTTTATTGTAACTTTTTCTTCCATGCACTTGTTATTATTATGTAATGTATACTCTTATGTTTTAGCTATGTACGTTATAATGTATTGCTCACCCCTTGTTTTATGTAAACCGACATGATACGAACTTCCGTGAATGCCGGTACAGAAAAACACAAATAAATAAAAAATAAAAATAAAATGCAATGACCCACTGGGATTCTGCTGGGAGGTATTTTTGCTTCTCTGTGTCTCCCTCGCATGCGACACAGAGAAATGTCACTTTGAATAAAAACACCGCTGATTAAATACAAGTGGGAGGGACTCAGACACCAAGACAATAAAATCTCCCAAGCTGGCTTTCACCAATGAGTGCTGCTCAGTCCTAGCCCTCGGGGCCTCCGCTCATCAAAATGAGGTTGCAAATTAAGGATGAAGACAAAGAACAGAAGGAAAAGTACAATTTTACGTCCTTTGGGCAGGTGAGAAGGTGGAAGGTGCTCCCTTCCCAGCTCAGAGCTGCTTTATATGACTCTTTGGCACTTGGATGAGATCTAAACCATTTACTGGACTTTAACTTAATATTCACCTCTCTGCCAGAAATGTCATCAGGGATTCAGTCCCAATCCAGTGCCAAATGCTGATCTTAAACTCCAGATGGCTAAGCTAGAGCTCCTTACCTCCCCCCACCCCCCAAATCCACTTCCCCTCTTTCTCTATTTCTGTGGATAACAGGATCGTCCTCCCAGTTCCCCCAGCCTGTAACCTTGGGACCATCTTCCACTCCTCTCTTTCCTCCTCTACACACATCCAAAACACTGCTAAAATGTGTTTCTTTCTTTATAACATCACCAAAATCTGTCCCTTCCTTTCTGAGCACACAACCAGAACCCTTTCCTCTCTCTCATCTCCTCCTGCTTACACTATTACATCCTGCTCCTCACAGCTCTCCCAGTGATCCATCTCTCTCCCTGCAATCTGTCCTAAATTCAGCTGCACGACTTATCTTTCACCAAAGTCACTGCACCCATACCAGAACCCTTTCCACTCTCTCATCTCCTCCTGCTTACACTATTACATCCTGCTCCTCACAGGTCTCCCAGTGATCCATCTCTCTCCCTGCAATCTGTCCTAAATTCAGCTGCATGACTTATCTTTCACCAAGTCACTGCACCCATACCAGAACCCTTTCCACTCTCTCATCTCCTCCTCTTACACTATTACACCCTGCTCCTCACAGGTCTCCCAGTGATCCATCTCTCTCCCTGCAATCTGTCCTAAATTCAGCTGCATGACTTATCTTTCACCAAAGTCACTGCACCCATACCAGAACCCTTTCCTCTCTCTCATCTCCTCCTCTTACACTATTACACCCTGCTCCTCACAGGTCTCCCAGTGATCCATCTCTCTCCCTGCAATCTGTCCTAAATTCAGCTGCATGACTTATCTTTCACCAAAGTCACTGCACCCATACCAGAACCCTTTCCTCTCTCTCATCTCCTCCTGCTTACACTATTACATCCTGCTCCTCACAGGTCTCCCAGTGATCCATCTCTCTCCCTGCAATCTGTCCTAAATTCAGCTGCACGACTTATCTTTCACCAAAGTCACTGCACCCATACCAGAACCCTTTCCTCTCTCTCATCTCCTCCTGCTTACACTATTACATCCTGCTCCTCACAGGTCTCCCAGTGATCCATCTCTCTCCCTGCAATCTGTCCTAAATTCAGCTGCACGACTTATCTTTCACCAAAGTCACTGCACCCATACCAGAACCCTTTCCTCTCTCTCATCTCCTCCTCTTACACTATTACATCCTGCTCCTCACAGGTCTCCCAGTGATCCATCTCTCTCCCTGCAATCTGTCCTAAATTCAGCTGCATGACTTATCTTTCACCAAAGTCACTGCACCCATACCAGAACCCTTTCCTCTCTCTCATCTCCTCCTGCTTACACTATTACATCCTGCTCCTCACAGGTCTCCCAGTGATCCATCTCTCTCCCCTACAATCTGTCCTAAATTCAGCTGCATGACTTATCTTTCACCAAAGTCACTGCACCCATACCAGAACCCTTTCCTCTCTCTCATCTCCTCCTCTTACACTATTACATCCTGCTCCTCACAGGTCTCCCAGTGATCCATCTCTCTCCCTGCAATCTGTCCTAAATTCAGCTGCAGGACTTATCTTTCACCAAAGTCACTGCACCCATACCAGAACCCTTTCCTCTCTCTCATCTCCTCCCTCTTACACTATTACATCCTGCTCCTCACAGGTCTCCCAGTGATCCATCTCTCTCCCCTAACAATCTGTCCTAAATTCAGCTGCACGACTTATCTTTCACCAAAGTCACTGCACCCATACCAGAACCCTTTCCTCTCTCTCATCTCCTCCTGCTTACACTATTACATCCTGCTCCTCACAGGTCTCCCAGTGATCCATCTCTCTCCCTGCAATCTGTCCTAAATTCAGCTGCATGACTTATCTTTCACCAAAGTCACTGCACCCATACCAGAACCCTTTCCTCTCTCTCATCTCCTCCCTCTTACACTATTACACCCTGCTCCTCACAGGTCTCCCAGTGATCCATCTCTCTCCCTGCAATCTGTCCTAAATTCAGCTGCATGACTTATCTTTCACCAAAGTCACTGCACCCATACCAGAACCCTTTCCTCTCTCTCATCTCCTCCTCTTACACTATTACATCCTGCTCCTCACAGGTCTCCCAGTGATCCATCTCTCTCCCTGCAATCTGTCCTAAATTCAGCTGCACGACTTATCTTTCACCAAAGTCACTGCACCCATACCAGAACCCTTTCCTCTCTCTCATCTCCTCCTCTTACACTATTACATCCTGCTCCTCACAGGTCTCCCAGTGATCCATCTCTCTCCCTGCAATCTGTCCTAAATTCAGCTGCATGACTTATCTTTCACCAAAGTCACTGCACCCATACCAGAACCCTTTCCTCTCTCTCATCTCCTCCTGCTTACACTATTACATCCTGCTCCTCACAGGTCTCCCAGTGATCCATCTCTCTCCCTGCAATCTGTCCTAAATTCAGCTGCACGACTTATCTTTCACCAAAGTCACTGCACCCATACCAGAACCCTTTCCTCTCTCTCATCTCCTCCTGCTTACACTATTACATCCTGCTCCTCACAGGTCTCCCAGTGATCCATCTCTCTCCCTGCAATCTGTCCTAAATTCAGCTGCATGACTTATCTTTCACCAAAGTCACTGCACCCATACCAGAACCCTTTCCTCTCTCATCTCCTCCTGCTTACACTATTACATCCTGCTCCTCACAGGTCTCCCAGTGATCCATCTCTCTCCCTGCAATCTGTCCTAAATTCAGCTGCACGACTTATCTTTCACCAAAGTCACTGCACCCATACCAGAACCCTTTCCTCTCTCTCATCTCCTCCTGCTTACACTATTACATCCTGCTCCTCACAGGTCTCCCAGTGATCCATCTCTCTCCCCTACAATCTGTCCTAAATTCAGCTGCATGACTTATCTTTCACCAAAGTCACTGCACCCATACCAGAACCCTTTCCACTCTCTCATCTCCTCCTCTTACACTATTACATCCTGCTCCTCACAGGTCTCCCAGTGATCCATCTCTCTCCCTGCAATCTGTCCTAAATTCAGCTGCATGACTTATCTTTCACCAAAGTCACTGCACCCATACCAGAACCCTTTCCTCTCTCTCATCTCCTCCTCTTACACTATTACATCCTGCTCCTCACAGGTCTCCCAGTGATCCATCTCTCTCCCTGCAATCTGTCCTAAATTCAGCTGCACGACTTATCTTTCACCAAAGTCACTGCACCCATACCAGAACCCTTTCCTCTCTCTCATCTCCTCCTCTTACACTATTACATCCTGCTCCTCACAGGTCTCCCAGTGATCCATCTCTCTCCCTGCAATCTGTCCTAAATTCAGCTGCATGACTTATCTTTCACCAAAGTCACTGCACCCATACCAGAACCCTTTCCTCTCTCTCATCTCCTCCTGCTTACACTATTACATCCTGCTCCTCACAGGTCTCCCAGTGATCCATCTCTCTCCCTGCAATCTGTCCTAAATTCAGCTGCATGACTTATCTTTCACCAAAGTCACTGCACCCATACCAGAACCCTTTCCTCTCTCTCATCTCCCTCCTCTTACACTATTACATCCTGCTCCTCACAGGTCTCCCAGTGATCCATCTCTCTCCCTGCAATCTGTCCTAAATTCAGCTGCATGACTTATCTTTCACCAAAGTCACTGCACCCATACCAGAACCCTTTCCTCTCTCTCATCTCCTCCTGCTTACACTATTACATCCTGCTCCTCACAGGTCTCCCAGTGATCCATCTCTCTCCCTGCAATCTGTCCTAAATTCAGCTGCACGACTTATCTTTCACCAAAGTCACTGCACCCATACCAGAACCCTTTCCTCTCTCTCATCTCCTCCTGCTTACACTATTACACCCTGCTCCTCACAGGTCTCCCAGTGATCCATCTCTCTCCCTGCAATCTGTCCTAAATTCAGCTGCATGACTTATCTTTCACCAAAGTCACTGCACCCATACCAGAACCCTTTCCTCTCTCTCATCTCCTCCTGCTTACACTATTACATCCTGCTCCTCACAGGTCTCCCAGTGATCCATCTCTCTCCCTGCAATCTGTCCTAAATTCAGCTGCATGACTTATCTTTCACCAAAGTCACTGCACCCATACCAGAACCCTTTCCTCTCTCTCATCTCCTCCTCTTACACTATTACATCCTGCTCCTCACAGGTCTCCCAGTGATCCATCTCTCTCCCCTGCAATCTGTCCTAAATTCAGCTGCATGACTTATCTTTCACCAAAGTCACTGCACCCATACCAGAACCCTTTCCTCTCTCTCATCTCCTCCTGCTTACACTATTACATCCTGCTCCTCACAGGTCTCCCAGTGATCCATCTCTCTCCCTGCAATCTGTCCTAAATTCAGCTGCATGACTTATCTTTCACCAAAGTCACTGCACCCATACCAGAACCCTTTCCACTCTCTCATCTCCTCCTGCTTACACTATTACACCCTGCTCCTCACAGGTCTCCCAGTGATCCATCTCTCTCCCTGCAATCTGTCCTAAATTCAGCTGCATGACTTATCTTTCACCAAAGTCACTGCACCCATACCAGAACCCTTTCCTCTCTCTCATCTCCTCCTCTTACACTATTACATCCCTGCTCCTCACAGGTCTCCCAGTGATCCATCTCTCTCCCTGCAATCTGTCCTAAATTCAGCTGCATGACTTATCTTTCACCAAAGTCACTGCACCCATACCAGAACCCTTTCCTCTCTCTCATCTCCTCCTCTTACACTATTACATCCTGCTCCTCACAGGTCTCCCAGTGATCCATCTCTCTCCCTGCAATCTGTCCTAAATTCAGCTGCACGACTTATCTTTCACCAAAGTCACTGCACCCATACCAGAACCCTTTCCTCTCTCTCATCTCCTCCTGCTTACACTATTACATCCTGCTCCTCACAGGTCTCCCAGTGATCCATCTCTCTCCCTGCAATCTGTCCTAAATTCAGCTGCATGACTTATCTTTCACCAAAGTCACTGCACCCATACCAGAACCCTTTCCACTCTCTCATCTCCTCCTGCTTACACTATTACATCCCTGCTCCTCACAGGTCTCCCAGTGATCCATCTCTCTCCCTGCAATCTGTCCTAAATTCAGCTGCACTGACTTATCTTTCACCAAAGTCACTGCACCCATACCAGAACCCTTTCCTCTCTCTCATCTCCTCCTGCTTACTCTATTACATCCCTGCTCCTCACAGGTCTCCCAGTGATCCATCTCTCTCCCTGCAATCTGTCCTAAATTCAGCTGCACGACTTATCTTTCACCAAAGTCACTGCACCCATACCAGAACCCTTTCCTCTCTCTCATCTCCTCCTGCTTACACTATTACATCCTGCTCCTCACAGGTCTCCCAGTGATCCATCTCTCTCCCTGCAATCTGTCCTAAATTCAGCTGCAGGACTTATCTTTCACCAAAGTCACTGCACCCATACCAGAACCCTTTCCTCTCTCTCATCTCCTCCTGCTTACACTATTACATCCTGCTCCTCACAGGTCTCCCAGTGATCCATCTCTCTCCCTGCAATCTGTCCTAAATTCAGCTGCACGACTTATCTTTCACCAAAGTCACTGCACCCATACCAGAACCCTTTCCTCTCTCTCATCTCCTCCTCTTACACTATTACATCCTGCTCCTCACAGGTCTCCCAGTGATCCATCTCTCTCCCTGCAATCTGTCCTAAATTCAGCTGCACGACTTATCTTTCACCAAAGTCACTGCACCCATACCAGAACCCTTTCCTCTCTCTCATCTCCTCCTGCTTACACTATTACATCCTGCTCCTCACAGGTCTCCCAGTGATCCATCTCTCTCCCTGCAATCTGTCCTAAATTCAGCTGCAGTGACTTATCTTTCACCAAAGTCACTGCACCCATACCAGAACCCTTTCCTCTCTCTCATCTCCTCCTGCTTACACTATTACACCCTGCTCCTCACAGGTCTCCCAGTGATCCATCTCTCTCCCTGCAATCTGTCCTAAATTCAGCTGCATGACTTATCTTTCACCAAAGTCACTGCACCCATACCAGAACCCTTTCCTCTCTCTCATCTCCTCCTCTTACACTATTACATCCTGCTCCTCACAGGTCTCCCAGTGATCCATCTCTCTCCCTGCAATCTGTCCTAAATTCAGCTGCACGACTTATCTTTCACCAAAGTCACTGCACCCATACCAGAACCCTTTCCTCTCTCTCATCTCCTCCTCTTACACTATTACATCCTGCTCCTCACAGGTCTCCCAGTGATCCATCTCTCTCCCTGCAATCTGTCCTAAATTCAGCTGCATGACTTATCTTTCACCAAAGTCACTGCACCCATACCAGAACCCTTTCCTCTCTCTCAATCTCCTCCTGCTTACACTATTACATCCTGCTCCTCACAGGTCTCCCAGTGATCCATCTCTCTCCCTGCAATCTGTCCTAAATTCAGCTGCATGACTTATCTTTCACCAAAGTCACTGCACCCATACCAGAACCCTTTCCTCTCTCTCATCTCCTCCTGCTTACACTATTACATCCCTGCTCCTCACAGGTCTCCCAGTGATCCATCTCTCTCCCTGCAATCTGTCCTAAATTCAGCTGCACGACTTATCTTTCACCAAAGTCACTGCACCCATACCAGAACCCTTTCCTCTCTCTCATCTCCTCCTGCTTACACTATTACATCCCTGCTCCTCACAGGTCTCCCAGTGATCCATCTCTCTCCCTGCAATCTGTCCTAAATTCAGCTGCATGACTTATCTTTCACCAAAGTCACTGCACCCATACCAGAACCCTTTCCTCTCTCTCATCTCCTCCTGCTTACACTATTACATCCTGCTCCTCACAGGTCTCCCAGTGATCCATCTCTCTCCCTGCAATCTGTCCTAAATTCAGCTGCACGACTTATCTTTCACCAAAGTCACTGCACCCATACCAGAACCCTTTCCACTCTCTCATCTCCTCCTCTTACACTATTACATCCTGCTCCTCACAGGTCTCCCAGTGATCCATCTCTCTCCCTGCAATCTGTCCTAAATTCAGCTGCACGACTTATCTTTCACCAAAGTCACTGCACCCATACCAGAACCCTTTCCTCTCTCTCATCTCCTCCCTGCTTACACTATTACATCCTGCTCCTCACAGGTCTCCCAGTGATCCATCTCTCTCCCTGCAATCTGTCCTAAATTCAGCTGCACGACTTATCTTTCACCATAGTCACTGCACCCATACCAGAACCCTTTCCTCTCTCTCATCTCCTCCTCTTACACTATTACATCCTGCTCCTCACAGGTCTCCCAGTGATCCATCTCTCTCCCTGCAATCTGTCCTAAATTCAGCTGCACGACTTATCTTTCGCCAAAGTCACTGCACCATACCAGAACCCTTTCCTCTCTCTCATCTCCTCCTGCTTACACTATTACATCCTGCTCCTCACAGGTCTCCCAGTGATCCATCTCTCTCCCTGCAATCTGTCCTAAATTCAGCTGCATGACTTATCTTTCACCAAAGTCACTGCACCCATACCAGAACCCTTTCCTCTCTCTCATCTCCTCCTCTTACACTATTACATCCTGCTCCTCACAGGTCTCCCAGTGATCCATCTCTCTCCCTGCAATCTGTCCTAAATTCAGCTGCATGACTTATCTTTCACCAAAGTCACTGCACCCATACCAGAACCCTTTCCTCTCTCTCATCTCCTCCTGCTTACACTATTACATCCTGCTCCTCACAGGTCTCCCAGTGATCCATCTCTCTCCCTGCAATCTGTCCTAAATTCAGCTGCACGACTTATCTTTCACCAAAGTCACTGCACCCATACCAGAACCCTTTCCTCTCTCTCATCTCCTCCTGCTTACACTATTACATCCTGCTCCTCACAGGTCTCCCAGTGATCCATCTCTCTCCCTGCAATCTGTCCTAAATTCAGCTGCACGACTTATCTTTCACCAAAGTCACTGCACCCATACCAGAACCCTTTCCTCTCTCTCATCTCCTCCTCTTACACTATTACATCCCTGCTCCTCACAGGTCTCCCAGTGATCCATCTCTCTCCCTGCAATCTGTCCTAAATTCAGCTGCATGACTTATCTTTCACCAAAGTCACTGCACCCATACCAGAACCCTTTCCTCTCTCTCATCTCCTCCTGCTTACACTATTACACCTGCTCCTCACAGGTCTCCCAGTGATCCATCTCTCTCCCTGCAATCTGTCCTAAATTCAGCTGCATGACTTATCTTTCACCAAAGTCACTGCACCCATTCCAGAACCCTTTCCTCTCTCTCATCTCCTCCTGCTTACACTATTACATCCCTGCTCCTCACAGGTCTCCCAGTGATCCATCTCTCTCCCTGCAATCTGTCCTAAATTCAGCTGCATGACTTATCTTTCACCAAAGTCACTGCACCCATACCAGAACCCTTTCCTCTCTCTCATCTCCTCCCTCTTACACTATTACATCCTGCTCCTCACAGGTCTCCCAGTGATCCATCTCTCTCCCTGCAATCTGTCCTAAATTCAGCTGCATGACTTATCTTTCACCAAAGTCACTGCACCCATACCAGAACCCTTTCCTCTCTCTCATCTCCTCCTGCTTACACTATTACACCCTGCTCCTCACAGGTCTCCCAGTGATCCATCTCTCTCCCTGCAATCTGTCCTAAATTCAGCTGCACGACTTATCTTTCACCAAAGTCACTGCACCCATACCAGAACCCTTTCCTCTCTCTCATCTCCTCCTCTTACACTATTACACCCTGCTCCTCACAGGTCTCCCAGTGATCCATCTCTCTCCCTGCAATCTGTCCTAAATTCAGCTGCATGACTTATCTTTCACCAAAGTCACTGCACCCATACCAGAACCCTTTCCTCTCTCTCATCTCCTCCTCTTACACTATTACATCCTGCTCCTCACAGGTCTCCCAGTGATCCATCTCTCTCCCTGCAATCTGTCCTAAATTCAGCTGCACGACTTATCTTTCACCAAAGTCACTGCACCCATACCAGAACCCTTTCCTCTCTCTCATCTCCTCCTGCTTACACTATTACACCCTGCTCCTCACAGGTCTCCCAGTGATCCATCTCTCTCCCTGCAATCTGTCCTAAATTCAGCTGCACGACTTATCTTTCACCAAAGTCACTGCACCCATACCAGAACCCTTTCCTCTCTCTCATCTCCTCCTGCTTACACTATTACACCCTGCTCCTCACAGGTCTCCCAGTGATCCATCTCTCTCCCTGCAATCTGTCCTAAATTCAGCTGCACGACTTATCTTTCACCAAAGTCACTGCACCCATACCAGAACCCTTTCCTCTCTCTCATCTCCTCCTCTTACACTATTACACCCTGCTCCTCACAGGTCTCCCAGTGATCCATCTCTCTCCCTGCAATCTGTCCTAAATTCAGCTGCACGACTTATCTTTCACCAAAGTCACTGCACCCATACCAGAAACCCTTTCCTCTCTCTCATCTCCCCCTCTTACACTATTACATCCTGCTCCTCACAGGTCTCCCAGTGATCCATCTCTCTCCCTGCAATCTGTCCTAAATTCAGCTGCACGACTTATCTTTCACCAAAGTCACTGCACCCATACCAGAACCCTTTCCTCTCTCTCATCTCCTCCTGCTTACACTATTACATCCTGCTCCTCACAGGTCTCCCAGTGATCCATCTCTCTCCCTGCAATCTGTCCTAAATTCAGCTGCACGACTTATCTTTCACCAAAGTCACTGCACCCATACCAGAACCCTTTCCTCTCTCTCATCTCCTCCTCTTACACTATTACATCCTGCTCCTCACAGGTCTCCCAGTGATCCATCTCTCTGCACTGCAATCTGTCCTAAATTCAGCTGCATGACTTCTCTTTCACCAAAGTCACTACACCCATACCAGAACCCTTTCCTCTCTCTCATCTCCTCCTGCTTACACTATTACACCCTGCTCCTCACAGGTCTCCCAGTGATCCATCTCTCTCCCTGCAATCTGTCCTAAATTCAGCTGCACGACTTATCTTTCACCAAAGTCACTGCACCCATACCAGAACCCTTTCCTCTCTCTCATCTCCTCCTCTTACACTATTACATCCTGCTCCTCACAGGTCTCCCAGTGATCCATCTCTCTCCCTGCAATCTGTCCTAAATTCAGCTGCATGACTTATCTTTCACCAAAGTCACTGCACCCATACCAGAACCCTTTCCTCTCTCTCATCTCCCCGTCTTGCACTATTACATCCTGCTCCTCACAGGTCTCCCAGTGATCCATCTCTCTCCCTGCAATCTGTCCTAAATTCAGCTGCATGACTTATCTTTCACCAAAGTCACTGCACCCATACCAGAACCCTTTCCTCTCTCTCATCTCCTCCCTCTTACACTATTACATCCTGCTCCTCACAGGTCTCCCAGTGATCCATCTCTCTCCCTGCAATCTGTCCTAAATTCAGCTGCATGACTTATCTTTCACCAAAGTCACTGCACCCATACCAGAACCCTTTCCTCTCTCTCATCTCCTCCTGCTTACACTATTACATCCTGCTCCTCACAGGTCTCCCAGTGATCCATCTCTCTCCCTGCAATCTGTCCTAAATTCAGCTGCATGACTTATCTTTCACCAAAGTCACTGCACCCATACCAGAACCCTTTCCTCTCTCTCATCTCCTCCTGCTTACACTATTACATCCTGCTCCTCACAGGTCTCCCAGTGATCCATCTCTCTCCCTGCAATCTGTCCTAAATTCAGCTGCATGACTTCTCTTTCACCAAAGTCACTACACCCATACCAGAACCCTTTCCACTCTCTCATCTCCCCGTCTTGCACTATTACATCCTGCTCCTCACAGGTCTCCCAGTGATTCATCTCTCTCCCTGCAATCTGTCCTAAATTCAGCTGCATGACTTATCTTTCACCAAAGTCACTACACCCATACCAGAACCCTTTCCTCTCTCTCATCTCCTCCCTATTACACTATTACACCCTGCTCCTCACAGGTCTCCCAGTGATCCATCTCTCTCCCTGCAATCTGTCCTAAATTCAGCTGCATGACTTATCTTTCACCAAAGTCACTGCACCCATACCAGAACCCTTTCCTCTCTCTCATCTCCTCCCTATTACACTATTACATCCTGCTCCTCACAGGTCTCCCAGTGATCCATCTCTCTCCCTGCAATCTGTCCTAAATTCAGCTGCATGACTTATCTTTCACCAAAGTCACTACACCCATACCAGAACCCTTTCCTCTCTCTCATCTCCTCCCTCTTACACTATTACACCCTGCTCCTCACAGGTCTCCCAGTGATCCATCTCTCTCCCTGCAATCTGTCCTAAATTCAGCTGCATGACTTATCTTTCACCAAAGTCACTGCACCCATACCAGAACCCTTTCCTCTCTCTCATCTCCTCCTGCTTACACTATTACCCTGCTCCTCACAGGTCTCCCAGTGATCCATCTCTCTCCCTGCAATCTGTCCTAAATTCAGATGCATGACTTATCTTTCACCAAAGTCAATAATCCCACTTGTGAATTCACTGCATTGGCTCCCTATCTGCTTCTGCTTACAGTTCAAGTTCCTGTTATTCACCTTCACGAGCTTTCGCTCTGTAGCGCCTCACTATCTCTTCTCTCTACACCCCTCCTCATGCACTCCGCTTATCAGGCAGGTCTCTCCTATGCAATGCCTTCTCCTTCACCGCTAACTCCTGACCTGGTTGCACTGTATGCTTGGAATAGACTTCCCGAGTTAGTGTGTCATGCTCCATCTCTTGCCTTATTCAAATCCCATCTGAAAAGTCTCTGCTTTTAAATCATAACTCCTGATTATCCTCTTTATAATCTTATTTTAACTATTTTCTTAATAAATGAAATTCTCAAAGTCTCTTTTTGCTTGTATGTTTGTCTTGATTAGATTGTAAGCTCTACTGAGCAGGGACTGGCTCTTACGTGTTTTGCACTGCGCTGTGTATGTCGCATGCCGCTCTAGGAGGGGTAAGCAGCAGTAGTAGTGGTAGTGGAAGGACCACCATTAGAACACAGGAGCTAGCCTGGGAAACTCCCAGAGCTGAGCCGAGCTCCAATCTGAGAAGCCTCATTTTAGTTGTAAGAAGAACCCAAATCACTGGATGATCTCTAATTTAATTTGTTTAATCACCCATTTGAAACTCAGCGGTACAGCAGGTTCTTCTGGTGTATAACTGCAGTGGTGGGGTCACAGGAAAACCTCACACAGAACAATGCACCCCTCTCTTATTACTGCTAATGCGTTCTGGCAAACTTGTGAACATTGCTATGCTTGTAAATGAGAACCAATCCCAGATGTTTGTAGGCTTGGTTCAGTGGGCACACTTAGGTTTTGTCTTACAACACGCAGAAAATTTGGATTGGGATGCCACAAAATATTGTTCAATTAGCCTTGACTAAAGAAACACACAAATGAAGGTTGCTAGGGAGCTTTTGGTAGCCGAGCGGCTACGGGAGATCCCTGACCCGTCAGGATTCGGGATACCCCATGGGGCGGTTATTTAAGTTTTAGGAGCATTCCCTCTACAGTTGAAAAGCGACGGGCGTTAAACGTTATCCTACCCCGAGTGGACTTGCGGCCCCTTCGTCTGGAGCAGGATGGCTTGCTGTGGCGGGGTCTGCTTTGGGGATCACTTATTTTACGCAGCAGCAGCAAAGCAACGATGCCGGCTGTGGGAAGTGGGGAAAAGGGCAGCTAGCAGGAGGCCTGTTTCAAAGCCAGGTCCCCAGTGCCAACTTCCACGACAGCTCTTAACGCAAGATGAAAACACTCATAGTAATAATAATTAGGCAGATAATACTGCAATAATAATTAGGCAGAGTACGAACCAGTTGAAAAAGGACAGTAATTCCTTTTGTCCATAACCCTGAAGGTTGTAAGCACCGAGCGGACAGATTATAGCTCGTATTCCTCCTGTGCCAAGAGAAGCCGCCATCAGAGCGATGTAGAAGAGGATATTCTGCTCCCTTTCAGCCAGGGTGTGAGCGACATGGTGAGCGTCCAGGTAAAAGTCTTCAAAGGGAAAAGCAACAACTGGTAGCATGGCAGTACCTGCAAAGGGGGAACACGGATAAATATTGTTTTCATGACCCCCCCCTCACACACACACACACACACACACACACAAGCTATCTTAGTCCACTGCCTTCCCCACACACAGCACAAGTGCTGCAAGTAGAACCAGTCAGCGGAAAGTTGGTACACAAAGCAATGTGACGTGCTAGCATGGGCTATAGATGTTCATTCTTCCCCAGGCTCATTCTGTCCACAGTTTCTAGAACTACCCGCTTTGCCCAGGCTGATCCAGTCCTGGTTCGACCCCACTGGATGCTGGGACTCGTAGTTCTGATTTCTCCAAGGAAAGTCCGCATGCAGATATTGGTGACATGGTAACATTTTGGATGCTTAAGGAAGCTGCGTGAATGCCAAACAGCTAAGGCTGAATCCGCCTTGATAAAAGATGCTGCTGCACCTCAGAAGTTCTGCACTTGTGCTAATTAAACCTTGCTATGCATGATATCCACAACATAACATAAGATATGCCATGCTGGGTCAGACCAAGGGTCCATCAAGCCCAGTATCCTGTTTCCAACAGTGACCACACCAGATCACAAGTACCTGGCAATTACCCAGACATTAGATAGATCACAAGCTACTATTGCTTATTATGGATTTATCCTCTAGGAACTTATCCAAACCTTTTTTAAACCCAGTTACACTAACTGCTGTAACCACATCCTCTGGCAATGAATTCCAGAGCTTAACTATGCGCGGAGTGAAAAATAATTTTCTTCGATCTGTTTTAAATGAGCTACTTGCTAACTTCATGGAATGCCCCCTAGTCCTTTATTATCTGAGAGAGTAAATAACCGATTTACATTAACTTGTTCAAGTCCTTTCATGATTTTGTAGACTTCTATCATATCCCCCCTCAGTCGTCTCTTCTCCAAGCTGAACAGCCCTAACCTCTTCAGCCTTTCCTCATAGGGGAACCGTTCCATCCCCTTTATCATTTTGGTTGCCCTTCTTTGCACTTTCTCTGGTGCAACTATATCCTTTTTGACCAGAATTGTACTCAGTACTCAAAGTGGGGTCTCACCATGGAGCGATATAGAGGCATTATGACATTTTCCGTTTTATTAACCATTCCCTTCCTAATAATTCCTAACATTCTGTTTGCTTTTTTGACTGCTGCAGCAGACTGAGCCGATGATTTTAAAGTATTATCCACTACGATGTCTAGATCTCTTTCCTGGGTGGTAGCTCCTAATATGGAACCTGACATAGTGTAACTACAGCAAGGGTTATTTTTCCCTATATGCAGCACCTTGCACTCGTCCACATTAAATTTCATCTGCCATTTGGAAGCCCAGTCTTCCAGTCTTGCAAGGTCCTCCTGCAATTCATCACAATCCACTTGAAAATTAATTACTCTGCATAATTTTGTTTCATCTGCAAATTTAAACACCTCACTGGTCGTGCCTCTTTCCACATCACTTATAAATATATTAAAAAGCGCCTGTCCAAGTACAGATCCCTGAGGCACTCCACTGTTTACCCTTTTCCACTGAGAAAACTGACCATTTAATCCTACTCTCTGTTTCCTGTCTTTTAATGAAAAGAAAATCCGGATTACAGGTCCATGAGTGCAATGGTGTACACAGGACTGGATCAGCTTGTTTGGGTATTCCTAGTTGTTTCTGAATCCTTTCCTTCATTCCAATTACTGTTAGATAAGGAAGAATATCCAGTGCAGGCTAAAGCAATCTACTAATCCCGTGAAGGGCACAGTAAAGTCATCTATTGAATCAGCACCTACCTAAAAAATGAAGAAAAGCACAAATATACACCACCTTGATCCTTCCCATGCAGGATTCGGCAAACCATCCCACCAGCACGGGGGTCATGGTAGAAGCTCCAACAAAGCACAGGTTCAGAGCAGCAGCCTGGTGGTTTTGGTAGCCAAGCTTGACAGTGCAAAAGAGAATGGTATTGCAGACAATCCCAAAGAAGGCAAACCTCTCACAGAGCTCCACCAGCAGCAGGCACATTACCACTTGGACCTTCTTCTTTGGCCTGGAGGATCTGCTCTGCTTCCTTTCTGAGTCCATCTGGCGCAGAAGGCGTTTCTCCTGGAAATCGGACAGCTCTATGACCGCCATCCTCGAGTGGCTGCACTAGCAGTCCCACAGCCTCTGCTTGTGTTTCCCTTCTCTGCTGTAATTAACACTGGGAGAAGACTTTTGCCTTGAATTCCACACAGTAGTATTACAATCTCCTCAGGGCTTCTCACGCTCTGGTGCCACCATGTCACACCTATGATCAAAGAGCACAGGAGACATTGCTGTTTTCAGCTTCTGGAAGCCCAGCTGTTGTGCACTGGATCTGTGGAGTTAACTTCCAGTCTATAATTAAATAGCACAATTTTTCTGTTAAATTATAATAACGTAATTGATTAAGAAATTCAGTAGGGCGCTTAAGAAATGACTATGTCTGCAGGCTTCAGGTACAAATTAAATACAGAGGATGAGGAACCATGAAATATTTTTGGTGTGTAGTGCTAATAATATGCTGCAGTTTTAATTAAACTTTGTGCTAGAAACCAAAATGAAGGACATAAAAAACAAATGGGTTGTGGCCAGGTGCACTAATTTTCATCGTACTCACAGTTCTAGTTAGTGTACACAGAGGTTCAGATAAGAAAGTTAATTGGAGTGTTATTGCATGATGCATAGATTGAGGAAACTGAATTTATAACATTTGCAATCTCGATGTTTTTTTTTGCAAATGCATTGCCATTTTATACTCATTTTTCCATCTTCCCATACTGGCTTCATTGTATATTCATGTCCCTTGGCTGCCGAAAGGGGTTATCTCTGTTGCTATACATGGTCGACAGCTCTCCTTACCTTTGTCTGAATGTATCATGTTTATTATGATGATGACTGAGGCTGTAAGAACGCTTTATCACAAGAGTGCCAACAGGCTCAGCACCCCAAGAATACTCTTCTAGGGGGAAAAAACAGGTTCTGCTCCTGATCTTTGTAGGAGTGTCTGGGTCTGGGGCAGCAGTCAGAGCTTTAACTGTCATCAAGATGTCCAGACACAAACATCAGACCACCATTCAACTCTGCTGCCTGCATGCTCCAAAGCAGTGGTTATCAACCTTTTTTCTATCAGGACTCACCTGACAGATAAGGCTCACATGCATGATGCATTGAATACTTGACCTTCTTGGGGATAAATGTAAACATATACGCTGCATCCACAAGAACCCTCCCACATACACACACAGAATTAGAACATTTCCCCATACCAATCTGGGTGTTATCTCAGTATTAGCAACACAAACTCTCTTTACTATCAGGCGCATTGTAAAATATAAAACCAGAAAAAATGCCTACTCAGCACACGTGCAGCAAACCTGCCATCCCATAGCAGTGTAGGGAGATATCTCATGTTCTACCACCGAATCACCAAATATGAATCATAAAAGCTCTTGGCGATCAACTTGCAAACTAACTCAAAGCATATAGTGCTGCTTCCAAAGGAAAGCCACTTTTGCTGTTTTTGATTTGCAAATGTCATTGTTTCACCACCCGAGTGCTAAGGGTGCCTCACTAGGCATGCAGGGACACTGCAATGTTTAGCCTTCACGAGGGATCACTGTTCTTTGACCTGGTTTTGACTGGTGTCATCTCAACACTTCACTGTAAGTTTTTGTTCAACATTTGGGTTCCATCCCATGGCAGGTCAGGGATAAACAAGGAGGGCATGCACGGTGCTGGAGGTTGATCTACAAAAGTAACATCTGAATGACAGTAGAACAACACATGGAGAAGATGTGAAATCTTACAAGATGGTTATTGTGTTTATGCAAACATCAACTAAGAAGGATTATTCTTGGTAACTTATTTTGTTAATTCAAAGGGTTTGAATGAATAATATCTTATTAATGTCAAATTCTTGTACTTCTAAGAAGTAGAAAGGCTGCATACACTAGGCATTGGAGGCGTTTCAGTCTGTTTATTATCATCGCATCATTTCTCTGTGAAGTCTGGCTCCAGTCATTCCGCATGGAAAACAATTAAGGGAGTTCCTCAGGGGTCAGCCCGTTCCCCCATACTGTTAAACTGCATATGTTGCCATTATGTTCCAGCCCACATGGAGGACATACAGATATACAGTTACTTTTCCCAGTTGGATCTTCCTCTTCTATTGAAGGTAATGCCATAATTAAATGTCTATCTGCGATCAAATCTTGGTTAGTCCAGAATGGCCTCTGCCTACATCTTGCCAAAACTGAAGCTTTATGGATCAGTAAGTCGGCGTTGCCATCCGGTTTGAACCAGGATATTGTGGAGGGTTCTCTGTTTAACTTTCCTGACGAGATATTGGCTTTTGGTTGACTCTGCTTTTTCTTTAAAGCCTCAGTTACAGGCCATTGTCAAATCAGCATTCCTTAAACTTAGAATGCTTCGCCCTTTTAAGTACCTAATTCCAGCTTCTGATTTCCGTTCGGTTATTCAAGCCTTCATTCTAATTATAACTGATTATTGCAACTCTTTATATATAGGTCTGCCAAAATATATGGCACACTCTCTGCAGTTAATACAAAATGCAGCGGCATGTTTATTGATTCCTTGCTCTACAAGGGATCAGATTACTCCAGTGCTCCAGCAGCTGCACTGGCTCCCTATTCCCCAGAGGATCCAGTTTAAAGTTTTTACATCTCTTCAGGAAGATGGCCCAGTCTACCTAACCAGTAGATTAAACAGATACACTTCTTCATGCAACTTGCATTCTGCCGATAAAAACCTTTTGGTAGTCCCCCCCACCAAAAGTGAAAAATATCAGATTACTCATACGTAATTTGTGGTCCCACCTTAGGGAATTGTTACGCCAGTCGGTCATAGACGGCTGCGACCGCTGTTGCTCACCTCCTTCTTTATAGCTTTGATTCCGTTGAGAACACTTGCGGCCTCTGCCAGCTATCGCCGGCCTGCCTACCGTTCCCAGGCCTCCCTGGACGCAGCGGACCCTGCCGACCGCCACTTGCCCTCGGAATCCCTTAGGCGCGCGTGTGCGCGCACGGGCCAGTCTTAAGTACATCATGCCGGGAACATCGGGGGCATCCCCTCCGGATGACATCATCCTTCCAGGACATTTAAGGCGGCTGGCCCTGCCTATCTACGACTTGGCAACGAGTTCCCTCATTGCTGAATCCGCTTTGCTCACTACGGACTTCCCGTTCCAGTTCCTACTCCTTTGGCATGAGACGCTCTGGATACCCGCTCCTGGGGGGCCCTTCCTCGTCTCTGGCTATCCGATCCTCGGAGGGCCTTTCACTTTGGACTACTGCTTGCCCCGTTCCCCGGGGTTTCTCCTGGAACCTTTGCTACTGTGAGTACCTCCGCTTTATGGACCACTACTGTACCATCTCTAGTGAGGAACCCTCATCAGTGTAGCCCTCACTGCGGATCACTACCATACGATCTCTAGTAAGGAACCCTCATCGGTGTACCCCTCGCTGTGGATCACTACCGTACCATCTCTAGTGAGGAACCCTCATCAGTGTAGCCCTCACTGCGGATCACTACCATACGATCTCTAGTAAGGAACCCTCATCGGTGTACCCCTCACTGCGGATCACTACCGTACGATCTCTAGTAAGGAACCCTCATCGGTGTACCCTTCGCTGTGGGCCACTACCGTACCATCTCTAGTGAGGAACCCTCATCGGTGTACCCCATGCTGCGGACCACTACCATACCATCTCTAGTGAGGAACCCCCATCAGTGTACCCCATGCTGCGGACCACTATTTTGTCATCTTTACATGAGGACCCCTCATCGGTGTACCCCTCGCTGCGGACCACTACCGTACCGTCTCTAGTGAGGAACCCTCATCGGTGTACCCCTCGCTGCAGACCACTACCTTTTCATCTCTAGTGAGGAACCCTCATTGGTGTACCCCTCGCTGCGGACCACTACCATACCATCCTCTAGTGAGGAACCCTCATCGGTGTACCCCGCGCTGCGGGCCACTACCATGTCATCTCTTCTGAGGACCTCTCACTGGTGTGCTCTGCTCCACGGACCACTACCGTATCATCTCCACTGAGGAACCTCATCAGTGTACCCCGCTCCGAAGACCATTGCCGTATCTCCACTACAGAGGTTTTCCCCTTGGGTATACCCCACCACACAGACTCTGTGACTTTCTCCTGCACTCCCCGCTTCACGGGCAGTGCCTCTCTATTTCACTAATAAAGACTCTTTTCCATAACTGTGTCTGACGTCCGCTGAGACCTCGCCTCCCGACAGTGAGGCTCACAGGGCTCCTCCCTGTGGGTGGTACCATCTCTCACCTCGGCCCAGGTTCCACATACCTACAAATCCTAACAGGAATGGTCCGCCTAATGAGTTGCGGGAGATTACAGACTACAATCTTTTAAAGAAAAAATTGAAAACTTATTTCTTTAAACTGCCATTCACCTGACCTTAAGGTACCTACTTGTTTTATTTATGTGTTGTTTTGACTGTTATGAGTATCTGCATCCTGTTATGAGTATTTTGATGTCAATTGTTTTAATTTATGTTTATATCACTGTGACTGCCTATCATGGTTGTTCTTCTGGGCGGTATATAAGACATTTTAATAAATAAGAAATAAAATAAGTAAGAGCCTGATTCACTAAGGCTCTTCTCCCATTCTGTGTCTATGGGAGTAAAGGTGCTGTGAGGCCTTCATCTCCTTGCCCTCAGTACAGTTGTGAAATCTGCTAAGAGTAAATTCATCACTTCTCCATGACGGAACAATGGGTTTCATTGCCGCATCCCCCACAGGTTCAGCTTGGTTTTTTTCTGTCGACCTTCGTAGCAGAAATGCGAACAAAACAGAAGTGAATCAGAATTGACTTTCCATGAAACAATCAATAACATTTTTTTTTTCCATGACACTGATTCACTTCTGTTTTGTTCGCATTTCTGCTATATTGGATCCGCTTCCGAGCTGTTTTTTGGGACCTTCATAGCAGGACATTCAATTCTAAGAATGGCACCAGCTCCAGTGTGTGACAGTTTATTGCCAGGAAGCAAAACAATGAAAGGAATAATAAAATATATCAGCACACCTAGGAGGAAAATCCTAAGCCAGGAAATAGACATGTTGATGCCTTGCTAAAGTTAATATTTGAGCTTTGGTATAAAGGTGGTACTCATCTAATTCCCTTCCAGAAAGGAATGTACATCTTGAGATTAGAAGACTGGGAAAAGAATCATAAACATATAAGCATAGAAGAGACGGCAGAAAAGGACCTAATGGTCCATCCAGTCTGCCCAGCAAGCTCCCCTACTTATCAGTTTCCCCTACTTATCAGTTACTCAGATCGCCAAGGTCAAGGCTCTTGGTTGCTGTTTGAATCCAATTTCCTTTCACCCCCTGCTGTTGAAGCAGCAAGCAATGAAGGAGTTGCATCAGAAGTGTAGTATCAGGCTTTTTGGTTAAGGGTAGTAACCGCCGCATCCAGCAAGTTACCTCCATAATTATTTGTTTTCCCAGACTACAGTTCAATGTCCTTGTTGGTTCCTGTCTGAATCCAATTCCCCTTTTCCCACTGCCTTTGAAGCAGCGAGCAATGATGGAGTTGCATCAACAGTATAAAGGCTTATTTACTAAGGGTAGTATCCACCACACCAGCAAGTGACCCACATGCCTCTTCATTCCCCTCCCCCTTGCCTTTAGAGATCCACAGTGTTTATCCCATGTCCTTTTGAAATCTTGCATCATTTTTGCCCTCACCACCTCCTCCAGAAGGGCATCCCAGGCATCCATCACCCTCTCTGTGAAGAAATATTGATTCTGAGTCATCCTCCCCAAAGTTTCATTTTGTGAACCATAGTTCTATTGGTTTCTTTCCAGCAGAAAAGGTCTGTTGTTGATTGTGCATCATTAAAACCTTTCAAGTATCTGAAGGTCTGTATCATATTTCCTCTGCTCCTTCTCTCCTCCAGGGTGTACATATTTAGGTTCGTCAATCTCTCTTCCTAAGTCATTTTATGTAGACCACCCCATCATTTTGGGTGCCCTTCTCTGGACCGCCTCCAACCTGTCTCTATCCCTTTTGAGATACGGTCTCCAGAACTGAGCACAGTACTCCAAGTGAGGCCTCACCAAGGACCTGTACAAGGGGATTATCACCTCCTTTTTCTTACTGGTTCTTCCTCTCTCTATGCAGCCCAGCATTCTTCTAGCTTTAGCTATCGCTTTGTCACATTGCTTCGCCTTCTTTAGATCGCTAGACACCATCACTCCAAGGTACCTCTTTTGCTATGGGCACAGCAGTGCTTCACTCCCATTGCATACAATTCCTTCAGATTATCACATCCCAGATGCAAGACTCTACACTTCTTGGCATTAAATCCCAGTTGCCATACGAACTTTACTTTCTATCCTTTCCACAATGTCGCTCACAAAACTGTTGAATAGAATCAGTCCCAACACCGATCCCTATGGCACTCCACTTAACACCGTTCTCTCTTCAGAGTAGACTCCATTTACCATCACATTCTGTCTTCTATCCGTCAACCAGTTTGTAATCCACATCACCACCTTTGCGCTCACTCCCAAGCTTCTCATCTTGTTCATGAGTTTTCTATGCGGGACCATGTCAAAGGCTTTACTAAAATCCAAGTAAATCACATCAAGCGCTCTTCCCTGATCCCATTCTCTAGTAACCCAATCAAAGAAATCAATCAGATTTGTCTGACAGGACCTTCCCCTGGTGAATCCATGCTGTCTTGGATCGAGCAACCCACCAAATTGTAGGTAGTTCCCTCTCCTTTCTTTCAGTAGAGTCTCCATTACTTTTCCCACCACTGAGCTGAGGCTAACTGACCTGTAATTTTCAGCCTCCTCTCTGTCCCACTCTTGTGAATTGGGACCAACACCGCTGTTCTCCAATCACTCGGCACCACTCCCGTTTCCAGGGATCTATTGAACAAGTCACTCAGCAGACCCACCAGCACACCTCTGAGTTCCCTAAGTATCCTTGGATGAGTCTCATCAGGCCCCAAGGCTTTGTCCATTTTCAGTTTTCCTAGCTCTTCCCATACATTCTCTTCTGTAAACGGAGTTTCATCAAATCCACCCCCATCCACAGCCTTGTTAACCAGCGATGGTCCTTCCCCAGGTCCTTCCCTAGTGAACACTGAACTGAAGTATTCGTTTAATATTTCTGTCTTTTCATGGTCTCTTTCCACACATTGCTCCTTTTAACCTTCAGTTTCACTATACCACTTCTTTCTCTGATGTATCTGAAAAAAGTTTTGTCACCTCTCTTTACCTCTTTTGCAATCCTTTCTTCCACCAGACATTTTGATTTCCTGTTACCTTTTAACCAGATAATCTTCCTGTGTTCCTCGTTTTGGGATCCTTTATATTTCTTGAACGCTGTTCTTTATATTTCTATTTTATCAGCCACCTCCTTTGAGATCCAGTTATTTATTTATTTTATTTATTTCGTGATTTTTTATATACCGCGGCACGTTAATAACATCACCTCGGTTTACAATAAACAATAAATCAGCAACAAGCTTTACAGTCAATAAGAATTCAGGTGTACATAAAAAATATCAATTAAGAATAAATTAAGAACCAATTAAGAACAATTAACAAATAAACTAATGATAAACATATTCCATAGTTAATGGCGAGTCTAATAATTGGGAGGAAAGAGCTCGATCAAGTAAAATTTAGCAGCGGGGAATAAATAAATTGGCGTGTGGCATTGGATCAGAGAAACATAAGCAATAACTGGCATTTCAGGAAAAGAGATGGTCATTGAGTGTAAGCTTGTTCGAACAGCCAGGTTTTGAGGTTCTGCTTGAATTTCTTATGGCAGGGTTCTAGACGCAGGTCTGTGGGCATTTTGTTCCAGAGGTTTGTTCCCGCAATCGTGAAAGAGCGGTCTCTTGTAGCAACGTGTCTGATGTGTTTAAGGGAAGAAGAAACGAGTTTGGCTTGGTGTATTTTTCTTATTGGTCTCTTTGATGTGTGGAAGATAAAATGATCGGAGAACCACTGCATATCTTGGTTATAAATCGACTTATGAATGAGGGAGAGAACTTTGAATAACATCCTAGATGCTACAGGCAGCCAGTGAAGGAACATGAGCACTGGTGTGATGTGTTCATGGCGGTGAGTATTAGTAAGTAAGCGTGCTGCAGCATTTTGTAGCATCTGTAATGGTTGTATGGTGTTTTTAGGGAGACCTAGTAGTATGGAATTGCAATAATCCAATTTTGACAATATTGTAGCTTGTAGCACTGTCCGGAAGTCATGTGGATGTAGAAGTGGTTTGATTCTTTTTAGCGTATGTAGCTTGAAGAATCCGTTTTTGATTGTAGCCGTGATGAATTTCTTTAATGAGAAATGATTGTCGATGATAACGCCAAGGTTGCGGACTTGCTGTAAGTTGAGAGAGTCCGAAGGTGAATGTAGATTAGGGTTAGAGGAGATGTTATGAAGAGAAGAAGTTATGTTTCCTATTTCTCTTCCTTTTGTTTACTTTTCTAACATAAAGATTAGTTGCCTTTGTGATTGCTCCTTTTAGTTAGGTGCACAATTTTTCCACCTCTCTAATTTTCTCCCAGTCTTCAAGTTCCATCTCCAGGAATTTTCCCATTTCAGCAAAGTCCATATTTTTGAATTTCAGAACTTGGGCCTTGGCATGACTTCTCGGTATCCTATCTGTGATATGAAACCATACCATCTGATGATCACTGGTGCTGAGGTGGGCGCCCACCCTGACATCAGAGACATTATCTCCATTAGCGAGCACTAAATCGAGTATAGCTCCTTCTCTCGTGGGTTCCATTACGATATGTTTGAACAGAGCCTCTTGCAGGGCATCCACTATCGCTCTACTTCTGGTAGATTCTGCAGAAGGGATTCTCCAGTCCACATCCAGCAGTTTAAAATCTCCAACAATCAACATAACTCCTCTCCTTTCCTTCCCACCTTTTGGATGTCTTCAATCAGCTCTCTGTCTAGTTCTTCTGTTTGAGTCGGAGGCCTGTAAACCACTCCAGTAAAAATGGATGCACCATTCTCTTTTTTTAGGACGGCCCATACCGCTTCTTCTCTACCCCTCATTCCTTGCAGCTCCGATGCTTGGATATTGTTTCTGACACAAAGAACTGCTCCTCCCCCTTTCCTATCCTCTCCGTCCTTCCTTAACAAGTTGTAGCCTGGTATTGCCGTATCCCACTCATGAGAATCCGTGAACCATGTTTCTGTGACAGCAACAACGTCCAAGTCCGCCTCCACCATCAGGGCCTGCAGATCTGGGATTTTATTGCCCAGACTTCGAGCATTTGTGCTCATAGCTTTCCAGCTTTTCTCGTTCAGGTTACTGCTTTTCTTGGACTTGTTTTTTGCCTTCTTCGGCTGACTTTTGTTATCCCCATCATCCTTTTCCTTTGTTTTTGTGTTTGTTTTTGTTTTTATTTTTGAAGGAAAGTTTCATAAAGGCTTTATACCCCGCAAAAAATGAGAACTTTCATTCAGAGCTGGCGACAAAACCAACCTCTGGAGAAAATTAGCATTTGCTTAGCACCCAAAGCTGTGCAGTTGCCATGTTAGTCTGCTTGGATGCTTGTGGTGCAATCTGCAATTTATTTGTGTATCTGGACAATGTCACTGATGTAGGGAGCAGAAAATGTATGCACTTAGGCCATAGAAAGGTCTCGTTCACCTTTATCTTTACTCGCTGCTGGAATTATTCTAAATTTCAATGTAACTAAAAGTGCCTTCTAAAAGCCACCAGATGTATACACGTTAGCAGTGAGATCACTAATGGTGTATGGTTAATGTCATCTTTATCTTCGTACAATCCTATTAAAATTACTAGTTTTAATTTCAAAAATTGCACTTTAGGATGCAGGAAAGGTAAAGATGAATCATAAAATGGAGAAATATAAAACCTACAATCTCTCTAATCTATTAAGCAGCAAGTGGGAAGAATGGAAATTATCTCTCTTTTTGTTACACTAATGCACTTTGAGATAATTGTCATAGAAAGTGAACCTTTTAGGGTAGAAAATACCTGCACATGGAACAGAGGGAGTTCTGAAGATGGAGCTGCAGGATGTGAGAGCTGGCAGGAGTCCAGAGCTGTGCTCTTACACTCTGCGAAGCCGAGGACTAACGAGCCCTGATGAAGTGGGCATTCTGACAGGCTCGGTTCCTTGTCTGGAAGGAAGTCGGGACCCACTGGGAGGAGTGTGGCCATGCGCTATAGAGGGATGCACCGCCTTTGCTACAGCGCCCCCACAGGTTCTGCAGGAGCTTTTCCACAGGCCCAAAGCCTTGACTGCGGAGTCTTCATCATCTACGAGATTTATTTCAGCTCACACTCAGTGCTTGATATTTCTCTCTTATTGTGTGATTTTTGTTGGGAGGAGTTTCACTCATCCTTCCTACTCGAGAGAGAAAGGAGTGAAGATTTTAGTCTTTGTCCTACCTTAGCCAACCTGGCGATTGTTTGATGAAGGGGTGGTTAAGTAGCTGGTAACTGTAAACCACGAGATATTAAATTCATGAAATGAAATGAGGAAGAGAGCTATTGTATTGGTGTTCTCTAAAATCAGAGAGCTAAGGAGGTGCCTTCAAGGAACAACAGGGAAGAGGAGTGGGCTTGCTATTGCACAGACTTAACACCAATTTTGAAAAGTCTGTTTTATGAGAGAGAGAGAGAGAGAGAGAGAGAGAGAGAGAGACTGGCCATAATGCCCTCTCCCTAGATAGGTATTTGTATCCCTATGGGAGGCCCACCTAGTAACTCAGGGAGAGGTTTAGGTATTAGTGTAGGGGGTTAGGGGCCACGTTGACATTCAACGTGAGACATACGAACAGAACAGTGGTCTCTTGTGAAGATTTGATGACCTTCGGAGTGAGGAAACTCACTCCAAGATGATATTTGTGCAAGGTTCTCTCCACCTAGCTTCATGGACACTCTACCTGGGTAATATCAAGCTAGGTGGAGAGAACATTGCCCAAATCTCATCTTGCAGTGAGTTTCTACTGCATGTTTCTTAAACAGTTCTAAACCTGAAATAAATCTAGTAAGATATTTAGATCTCATTTATTTTCACAAAGGGCTTGTTTATTGTGTAGACTCAACTTGTCTTTAATTGCAGCTGTACCACTAAGCTGTAAGGTATTGGGTGTGGCAGAAGACGATGTCACTTGCAATTCTAGAACTTCAATTTTCTGATCAAGATCTGAAGATTTAGCCGAAGCCTCAGGAGTATTGACAAAGCTGAGGGACTACTTGAGCTACAGAAGATTCCAAGCCGGTCACTGCCTTCCATATGTGAGCCCCCTCTTACTTTGGGGACACGATCAGAGTTGCAGAGGCATGTGAGTACCACAGGTAAAGTCCACCATGGATCACCATTTGGGGACCAGATTGTCTCTGGGAGGCCCAAGGGAAGACTTACCACACAACAAAGTCCAAGGCCCACACCGTTAGTTGATTCCAAAAAGAATGAATTTTATTTGTAGATCCAAGAGACAGGACAGCAGGAAACAATAGAAGAATCTTAAGTTGAACACCTGAATCCAGATTCTGCATTTTCACACTCTTCTGTGAGCAGGAGGAATCCTACTCAAATTCTACTTTAGCCCCAAGGCCTTCAGGGCAACATCATCCTTAGAAAGTTCTTTTACTGGAGCTTTCCCATTCAAGGAGTCTACCCGTGCTCTTAGTAGGGTGGTAGGCCACTAGCAGGTCTCAGCAGGGTTCCCAGACTTGAAGTCTTCCTTCTTCCTTGTTATAGAAACCTTTGCATGCCTCACAAGCCCTCTCGAGACAACCTTCCCAGATGCCAGGGAGCATCTTATATAGACTTTTACTACCCCAGTCCCCGTGGAAGAAATGTACTTCCCCTTAACATCATCCTAATCTTCTTCCTCTGTCTCTCACTCTAAATAAGCATTACCTCATCCTCCTTATTGCCCCTCCTTACAGAGGGCAAGAGTTCTGCATTTGACAGCAGGAACCATCCAGAAAGCTCTAGAACCTACAGAAGAACATTAGTGAACTTGGGTAGGGTTACACATACATCTCTCAGAGAAATTTCTGCAGGTTCAGAAGTTTCATTGAACGCATCATTAAGGTTAGGGATCTTGATGGGTACCACAGGATTAGGAATAGGACCCTGATTAAAAATCGGGAGATCAAAAACAACATTATTCAGAGGTATAATAATCATTTTCTCATTTGGAGAAGTCCCAAGAGGAAGAGCTCGAAGGGAGCAAGATCACTAACAACTCCATGATCTAGATCCGATAATATGTCTTCTGAGAGGCCCAGATTAACCACCGACTTTCTCCTTCAACCCTCATCAGGAACAAGATGGGTTAAATTAGGTGGAGGGAGAATATTCGGATTTAAGGAAGTGACATTGGACCCAGAGAAATCAAGTTGAGTAGAAACATGATGGATAACATGCGATCCATAGGACCCCTTACTGGAATTGATGCCATTGGGATTGACTCTATCTTCTCCTTTCTTTTTCTGCCCATGGCACAGATGAAAACTGGTGCAAAGAAGCACGTCCCCTTGGTGCACAGCTTCAGCACACTGGTGGCAGTGCTCAGCAAGCCACCATTTACGAGGGTTCCCCAGGCGCTTAGGATGATGTCAGTACCAGCAACGTGCAGCCAACAGGGACCACCTCTCCACATCCAATTGCCTCATGATCACGGACAACGCAGGCAGGCAAGATTTCCCCAGATATTGCTGCAAGCCGCTGCTTATGAGGGTTCCCCAGGCGCTTAGGATGACATTAGACCAAGCGCCATGCTGCTGAGGACTGCCTCTCCACCTCCAACAGCCTTGGGAGCACAGAAAACGCAAGCAGGCAAGATGTTCCCAGCTATCTCCGAAATCTGCTGCTTGTAAGGGTTCCCCTGGTGCTTAGGATGATGCCAGTGCAGGGAATTTTGAAGTTATAAAGTATTGGAACCTGTTAAACCAGGAAAAGTGAATTCACTGTGTGCGAGACAGAAAGCGCAGTATATCTGACACTGCATTCCTTTAAGCAGAAGAATGAGGACATTTGGGGAGAGCTAAATGATATGAAAAACATTGTTCTGCGAGAACCTGACTGAAACTGAACAGAGAAAATATCGCCAAATTTGATAGGAGGACTGATGGAGAAAACGTAGCACTCTGAAGCTATTATAAGAGAGCTTTGCTGACTTCCAGTGCTGGCAGGAATATGACCCATGGTTTGCACAGTGTATGCTAAACAGGAAAGTGCGCCTCTGAGGCTTAATTCACCTTGGCTAGGAATAATTCAAAATAGAAGCAGGGCAACACTTATGTTATTTTTGTTTTCTTAGCTAGAACGCATCTCCTCTAAGGCATCCTGATGAGGGAGAGAACATGCTTGGTCTAGAGTGTAGAGAGTTTTAAAAATTGGTTATATTCAGAATAACGAGTCAGGTCACTTCACTGATCTTCAGCGGTGAGAATCAAGAGACTGGAGAAAGGCCAGGCTTGTGAACCCTCGGACCGACGGGAGGATGGTATACCTTTGGAGGTGAATCCGTAGGTTCTCCCGTCGGATGGCGAGGCAGAGCAGAAGATGCGACCGGCTGACCCTTGGCACTGGGGACTGAGGTGACCGTGGAGACAGATGTCGAGGAGAGGAACAAGTCTTCGCCACTGGAAGTCCGCAGTCCCCCCGGGAGGAGCCCGTAGGGACCCGGGCCGCTGGGACTTAAGTGGGCCCTTGGAGACGATGGTCTAGAACAGCGGTTCTCAACCTGTGGGTCGCGACCCCGGCGGGGGTCGAATGACCAAAACACCGGGGTCGCCTAAAGCCATCGGAAAATACATATTTCTGATGGCTTTAGCCGCTGAGAAGTCGCGCTACCGTCTGCAGCAGCGCTATTCAGCTGGAACGCACGCCGTTATGGATGCGCGTTCCAAACTGAATGCCTGCGCGCATGCGCAGACGTGATTGCATCATCCTTCCGGGGCCTAAGGGGCGGGGGAAGCGGGGGGAACGCTCCACAGTCCATAGCAGCGCATTATATGTGTCCGGCGCTTGCTGACGTCATCAGTGGGCGGACGCAGCAAGCGCCGGAGGACAGAAGCCTAGGAGGCGGAGAGGCAAGAGGCGGAGAGCCAAGAGAGCCTGCGAGACAGCCTACTGGTGTAAAAAAGGTTAATAATGTAAAAACAGTACACACACCATACACACAATACTGTGTAAGTGTAAGGTGCTTTGTGTGTAATCATTACACAGTACACAAAGCAGCTTACACTTACACAAAGCACCATACATTTAAAAATGTGAACTACATCGGTCTTATACTATAAGAGACCACTATAAGATGTAGTTCACACTGTTCCCCGATGTATAATTATGTTTGATTTGTAGCAATGAGAATACATAATGCATATCAGGTATTTACATTCCGAATCATAACTGTAGCAAAATTACAGTTTTGAAGTAGCCACCAAAATTATTTTTTGGTTTGGGGTCACCGCAACATGAGGAACTGTATTGCGGGGTCACGGCATTAGAAAGGTTGAGAACCACTGGTCTAGAAGAAGTCCAAGGTCAAGTGCCAGAGGGTCGTCGCTTACCAGTCCGAGGTCACACACCAAGGCATCGCCGCTTGCCAGTCCGAAGTCACACACCAGGAATCACCGCTAGCCAGTCCGAAGTCAGGAACCAGGAACAACGATCCAAAGCGCAAGAAGACTCTCAGAAGCAAGCAGACTTAAACAGCGCTACAAGAGACGTTGCCAAGTCAAGGAATGAGCAGAGGAAGCCTCCCTTTATACTTCCTCTATTCTGGCTCATAGGAAACAGCTGTAAGTAGTTAAATGGGCCAGGCCCCTTTAAATCTAGAGAGGAGGCGCGGCCTCGCGCCTAAAGATGGTGGTGGCCATCTTGGATTTTTGCTCCGCAGAAGAAAGACTGCCGGACGCCATGAGGGAGTAGCAGGGACGGCTCCCCACCCGGCGGCCATCCCGGGGGCCCACGCCAGAGCGAAGGGCACAGACTCAGGGGCTTCCTTAGAAGCTGCCGTGGCGGGTCGCCACGGCGGGTAAGGTAGGGGGCCACGGCTGTGGCCGTCCACGGCTGCGGAATACAACACCATGAGGATGCTGCCCAGCTATGATTGGTCCAATGCACCAGAGAAGACCAAAACAACCTGCAAGAGATTACGTGAGAAAGCTGTGTGCTCACAAATCATGACACTGCATCACAAATGTGAGTTTACTCAACTTTCTGAACTCCAATCCAGAACTCTGGTATACACACCACACATGATAAGATGTATTCGATAAATTAAAATGCTAACACATTCTTATCTGTTCTGAGGGTATGGGTTAAATAATCATGCAGAAAGGTCAAATTCAGAGAAAGTAATGAAAACTATGGACTGTAAATTCTGTTAAGTTTTTAAAAGTGCATGAGAGAGAGGGTGACTGCCCTCCCGCATGTGTGTGTTTGTGTGAGAGAGAGAGGGTGTCTGCCTGAGAGGGAGCATACCTCTGTCTGTGTGTGAGAGACAGGACGTCTGCCTGCGTGTGTGTGTGTGTGTATATGTGTGAGAGAGAGAGGGTGCCTGCCTGAGAAGTAGCATACCTCTGTGTGAGAGAGTTTGCCTGCCCGTCCGCATGTGTGTGTATGTGTGTGAGAGAGAGGGTGCCTGCTCGCCCACATGTGTGTGTATGTGTGAGAGAGAGAGGGTGCTTGCCTGAGAGGGAGCATACCTCTATCTGTGTGAGAGAGAGGAAGCCTGCCCGCACGCATGTGTGTGTATGTGTGAGAGAGAGAGAGGGTGCCTACCTGCCCACATGTGTGTGTATGAGTGAGAGAGAGAGGATGCCTGCCTGAGAGGGAGCATACCTCTGTCTGTGTGTGAGAGAGAGGAAGCCTGCCTGCATGTGTGTGTATGTGTGAGAGAGAGAGGGTGCCTGCCTGAGAGGGAGCATACCTCTGTCTGTGTGTGTGAGAGAGAGGAAGCCTGCCTGCCTGCATGTGTGTGTATGAGTGAGAGAGAGAGGATGCCTGCCTGAGAGGGAGCATACCTCTGTCTGTGTGTGTGAGAGAGAGGAAGCCTGCCCACGTGTGTGTGTATGTGTGAGAGAGAGAGGGTGCCTGCCTGAGAGGGAGCATACCTCTGTCTGTGTGTGTGAGAGAGAGGAAGCCTGTCCACGTGTGTGTGTATGTGTGAGAGAGAGAGGGTGCCTGCCTGAGAGGGAGCATACCTCTGTGTGTGAGAGAGGAAGCCTGCCCACGTGTGTGTGTATGTGTGAGAGAGAGAGGGTGCCTGCCTGAGAGGGAGCATACCTCTGTCTGTGTGTGTGAGAGAGAGGAAGCCTGTCCACGTGTGTGTGTATGTGTGAGAGAGAGAGGGTGCCTGCCTGAGAGGGAGCATACCTCTGTGTGTGAGAGAGGAAGCCTGCCCACGTGTGTGTGTATGTGTGAGAGAGAGGGGATGCCTGCTTGAGAAGGAGCATACCTCTGTCTGTGTGTGAGAGAGAAGAAGCCTGTCTTGTCTGCGTGTGTGTTTGTGAGAAGAAATCGAGAAAGTTTGTGCATACCCCCTCCACAGCTAATCCACAACAAGCTTGGGCTGACTGAAAATCAAAAGTTCACAGATATGGAGGTCGGGGGATTTTTCCCTCCTTATTAGTTTTAATTATTGGATATTTGGTGAGTCTGCTATTTTGAAATATTTTATTACTGTTTGGAAATATTTTAAATTGTTATATGTGTTCTTAATTTTTGAATGTTATATTCATCAGCTGTTTGAAAATATTCTCTTTATAAGTGAAACCCATTAATCCACCTCCCAAGGGAGACGGAGGTTAAAGAGCATGCCCTTATTATAGTTATTAGTGATAGGAATATGCCAGCTCTGGAAATCCCCAGCCCTTATTTCCAGTTATTAGGGATTGGAATATGCCAGCTCTGGAAATCCCCAGCCCTTATTATAGTTATTAGTGATTGGAATATGCCAGCTCTGGAAATCCCCAGCCCTTATTTCCAGTTATTAGGGATTGGAATATGCCAGCTCTGGAAATCCCCAGCCCTTATTATAGTTATTAGTGATTGGAATATGCCAGCTCTGGAAATCCCCAGCCCTCATTTCCAGTTATTAGGGATTGGAATACGCCAGCTCTGGAAATCCCCAGCCCTTATTTCCAGTTATTAGTGATAGGAATATGCCAGCTCTGGAAATCCCCAGACCTTATTTCCAGTTATTAGGGATTGGAATATGCCAGCTCTGGAAATCCCCAGCCCTTATTTCCAGTTATTAGGGATTGGAATATGCCAGCTCTGGAAATCCCCAGACCTTATTTCCAGTTATTAGGGATTGGAATATGCCAGCTCTGGAAATCCCCAGCCCTTATTTCCAGTTATTAGGGATTGGAATACGCCAGCTCTGGAAATCCCCAGCCCTTATTTCCAGTTATTAGTGATAGGAATATGCCAGCTCTGGAAATCCCCAGCCCTCATTTCCAGTTATTAGGGATTGGAATACGCCAGCTCTGGAAATCCCCAGCCCTTATTTCCAGTTATTAGTGATTGGAATATGCCAGCTCTGGAAATCCCCAGCCCTTATTTCCAGTTATTAGGGATTGGAATATGCCTGCTCTGGAAATCCCCAGCCCTTATTTCCAGTTATTAGGGATTGGAATATGCCAGCTCTGGAAATCCCCAGCCCTTATTATAGTTATTAGTGATAGGAATATGCCAGCTCTGGAAATCCCCAGACCTTATTTCCAGTTATTAGTGATAGGAATATGCCAGCTCTGGAAATCCCCAGCCCTTATTTCCAGTTATTAGGGATTGGAATATGCCAGCTCTGGAAATCCCCAGCCCTTATTTCCAGTTATTAGTGATAGGAATATGCCAGCTCTGGAAATCCCCAGCCCTTATTTCCAGTTATTAGGGATTGGAATACGCCAGCTCTGGAAATCCCCAGCCCTCATTTCCAGTTATTAGGGATTGGAATACGCCAGCTCTGGAAATCCCCAGCCCTTATTTCCAGTTATTAGTGATAGGAATGTGCCAGCTCTGGAAATCCGCAGCCCTTATTTCCAGTTATTAGGGATTGGAATACGCCAGCTCTGGAAATCCCCAGCCCTTATTTCCAGTTATTAGTGATAGGAATATGCCAGCTCTGGAAATCCCCAGCCCTCATTTCCAGTTATTAGGGATTGGAATACGCCAGCTCTGGAAATCCCCAGCCCTTATTTCCAGTTATTAGTGATAGGAATATGCCAGCTCTGGAAATCCCCAGCCCTCATTTCCAGTTATTAGGGATTGGAATACGCCAGCTCTGGAAATCCCCAGCCCTTATTTCCAGTTATTTGTGATAGGAATGTGCCAGCTCTGGAAATCCGCAGCCCTTATTTCCAGTTATTAGGGATTGGAATACGCCAGCTCTGGAAATCCCCAGCCCTTATTTCCAGTTATTAGTGATCGGAATATGCCAGCTCTGGAAATCCCCAGCCCTTATTTCCAGTTATTTGTGATAGGAATGTGCCAGCTCTGGAAATCCGCAGCCCTTATTTCCAGTTATTAGTGATCGGAATACGCCAGCTCTGGAAATCCCCAGCCCTTATTTCCAGTTATTAGTGATAGGAATATGCCAGCTCTGGAAATCCCCAGCCCTCATTTCCAGTTATTAGGGATTGGAATACGCCAGCTCTGGAAATCCCCAGCCCTTATTTCCAGTTATTAGTGATAGGAATATGCCAGCTCTGGAAATCCCCAGCCCTCATTTCCAGTTATTAGGGATTGGAATATGCCAGCTCTGGAAATCCCCAGCCCTCATTTCCAGTTATTAGGGATTGGAATACGCCAGCTCTGGAAATCCCCAGCCCTTATTTCCAGTTATTAGTGATAGGAATATGCCAGCTCTGGAAATCCCCAGCCCTTATTCTATTCTTTGGTTTCCTTCTTTAGTGTTGCACTGTGTGCAGGTCATTCTGGCTTCCTAGGTTTCCAGTTCTGTTTTTGTTTCCATGTTTCTATTTCTAATTTGTGGTCTCTTTTTCTGTATTGGTAAGAATCAGTGCATGTTCTGCATGTGTGACAGAGGTTAGAGATTTTACTACTGTTTACTTTCTGTAGGCTGTATTGATGTTCTAGGGCTCTGCTATATCTGAAGTGCTTTCTTTTCATTGGTAAAGCTGTTGCTTTTTCAGTCTTGGGAGTCAGGTGTTACTGTATAGCAGGTTTGCAAGGGAGGCTTTGTGTTGTGCAGGGAGTTTGTGTTGCTGTTACTGAGAGGACACCAGAATTAGAAAATGTATTTATTGGTTTTTATATATCGCGTCGGTGTACAGGGAACAAGAACATATGCCAGGGCGTAGTTGTTATGGCCGCCGGCCGCGGCAAACCGCGACCGGGGCCGACCATCATGGCCGCCGGCTGTGGCGGTCCGCGGCCGGGACCAGTAACTCACCCGCGACATCGGGAGGACCCGGAGGCTCCTGATGGAGCAGGGAGCTCCCTCAGACGTTCTTCTTGCGGCCTCGGCCGCTGCCCGGTCCAGCCGCGGAGCCCAGCGGGGCTGAGATGACTCCTCCTCCTTCCTGGCTGCTTAGGGCTGCGCGCGGGGCTGAAGAATAGATTTAAAGGGGCCACGACAGGAAATGTCGTGGCTCCCTTCTGAAGCTGCTTCCTCTTTTCGGGTATTTAAGGCAAGGTCTGCCTCTCAGACCTTGCCTTGGTATTGAGGCTCAGTTCCTGGTTTCCTGTTTGGTGTTCTGGATCCGCTTCTCGTCCTGCTTCTGCTCTTCTCCCCGTTGGATTGATTCTTTGGCTCCTGACCTTTGGACTGGTGTTGGTGACTTCTCTGGCTTCGACGTGGACTGGCTCTGGACCCTTCTCCCTCTTGTTCCTGGATTGGCTTCGGACCATTCTCCCGTCTGCTCCTGGATCGGCTCTCGACCTCTCTCCGGACTTCGACCCTTGGATTGGACTGGGACCATTCTCCAAACCTACTCCCCAACCTCTCACGACCTGCTGGAGGCGCCAGCCGTCTGGAAACCACGACCTGCAGGAGGCGCCTGCATCCAGACCATCTTCATTCTTCAGGGAGTCTCCTAAGTCCCAGCGGCTGTGCCCCTTCGGGCTCCTCCTGGGGGGGTCGCGAGCTTCCAGGGTGAAGCCTTCAGCTCTACCTCTCCAACAGGCCTTGCCCTCCGACGGTAGAGGCCGCCAAGGGTTAACTCCCCCTCTCGGCAGCGCTGACTCTACTTCGGAACAGGGGTCCACTCTCCAAATGGTAACAGTAGTACATTAAAGAAATAAAAGATATGAAGTTAACCAAGTAACATGTAGAATAAAGAAGATAACATGGGTAAACTAGTGTCAAATTTAAGTAACATTTGGAGGGAGAGGATAAAGAGAGGCAGGGTCACTTATAAATAACATGAGGGAAGAAGGAGAGAGAATGGCTGGGTAGAGTGTAAATAAGGAAAATGATAAATAACAGAAAATGATTTTGTATGGTAAGTTTGTTAGTGCAGGGCATTCTTACACAATGCGGGGTGCAGGGTTTATCTCTCTGTTCTGTGCTATAAGGAGGGCAGAAGAAACAGCAAGGAAGGCTGTCTAACAAAGCCGTGAGGGCGACAAAACAGGATTAGCAGCCAGATGTCCAAATGCTTTCTTTTATTGGGTGGTAACACGAATATATGAACAATGCCCAATGTTCATATATTCGTGTTACCACCCAATAAAGGAAAGCATTTGGACATCTGGCTGCTAATCCTGTTTTGTCGCCCTATAAGGAGGGCAGACTTCCCTCCCATATGGATGAAATGTTGTATTGAAGGCTCCTGGAGCTTTTATAGCGGCTGAAAGGTGGGGCCAGGGAGGTCTGACTTGCGCTAGCAGAAGCTGCTGGTTCAATCAGGGGCAGCCACATTGCCCCCTCCCCCCCCCCCCAAATCTTAAAAGGAACAGCAGTGAAAAACTGTTAATAACCCCCCCTCAGGGGCTTCCTGTAACCGGGAAAACTCAGGTGGGGTCTCCCCAGGAGCTGAGAGCTCTTTACTGCCTCACGAGCCCTCCCCCATCTGCAGTGCTGGCAGGCGACGCCATCGTGCAGCCACCCCCGGGGTGCGGGTGGGAAGTGTCCACAGAGACGCCACTTTGTCATTTATACTTTTAGTACATATTTATCTATCTATCTATCTATCTATCTATTTATTTAATCAAAGTGTGAAAACATATCTGGCAAATCCACATCTCAGCGCGACCAGGCCGAGAGCTGTTTAGCAGTGAAAGGGTTTTATTTCCCACATAAAAGATAACGAGAGGGAGGGAGGGGGGAGGAGCGGATTACTGAGGGCGTTTGCCAGAAGTAAACTTTGCCCGCGGCCACGCCCCTGCCCTCTTTGCTCCGGTTCTGCCGCACGGAGGGTGATCGCCGCTGACCTTGCAGGGGCTGTGAACGGTAGGGACCCCCCCGATCCTCCCAGGCCAGGGGCGCGCTCTGCCCCCTGTATAGCGGGGTCCCCTCACTTTGAGAAGGAGGAGGAGGAGGGGGGTAACCGCCAGGCTCAGTGCGGGCTCTCGGCGGTTCTTCTGGGAAATAAAGTGCGCAGGGCATAGCGAGCGCCCCCGGAGGAGGAGCTCTCGGTGGCAGGGACCCGCGGAGCCGCGGCAGCGGGCGCTGCTGGACTTTGGTAGCCGGGAGAGGCTTGGGGGCGAGCAGGGAGGGAGAATTTGTGTTGCGAGCTCAGCGTCCTCCCCCCCCCCCCTCCCGGAGCCCCGTCTGGGGGTCCTGCACCCCTGAGCGGCCGAGGCGGGGGCGCCCTCCAGTTTTATTGAATGTTTCGTTGCAGGTGACCTTTTGATTTGGGGCACGGGAAGGCCTCCTGCAGGTTTATTGCCCATCGTAGTCGAAGTGAGCCGGGGCTGCTGCCCCTTGCAGGCGTCAAACTTGAATTGCATAAAGCCTGCCAAATTCCTGCGCTGCCGAAATGCGGAACTATCAGGCGAGAAGCCGTCCTTGGCAGTCTTCCTTCTGCTCTGTGCAAAAGTTTAAAAAAAAAATACCCTCGGCGGCCGATTATGTGAGGATTTATTCCACTGTGTAAACTCGTATCCCCGCAGATTTCTCAAAATGTAAATAGAGTAGGACGAACAGCAGAGCAAACCCAGGGAGAAAGTGTAATAAAGAGGAAGGTGAGCTAGGAATAAGACCTTTAGAGATGCAGGGCCAGCGTTGGATTTGTTCACCACCCCAAACGTTTCAGGGTTAGGGCCGCATAGGATGTTGCAAACCACCAGTAGGGCCTAGGGTTGTGTTTCTTTTTTTAGTGGCCCCCTCTGATTTTGCAGAGGTAGGGAGGGCCCTTTCACTGCTGGTGAAGGGAGAGCGCAGGGGTGGGGGCCCCATCAATATTAGTAATAATATTTCCAGCCTGCTTGGAAGTTGGAGACAGTGCCACATCCCTGGGAGCCCTGCCCCTGAGGTACGGATTCTCCCCTCTTCCCCTTTCACTCCTATCCTCCCCTCCCATCTCATTCATTCCTTTCCTGCTCACTGACTCCCCCTCCACACCTTCCCTCTTTCTCCTCCCTTCACTTACTCCTCCCCATTTCCCTCCCTTTGTTTGCCTCTTCCCTCTCATCTCCCCACCCCCCTTCTCCTGCAGCCACAGAAGGTACAGTAGGGTGGGCCAGAAAATTGAGCTTCGTGGGCCGGCTCTGGCTTGGGGACCCCCTGCCGTAGACCATGACGTCCGATCCTCTGGTTTCAGAAGCGGAGATCCAGCCGGCGGATCCACGCACAGAGCTGTGCTGCATGGTTTTGCTTTTTTTGAAATTGGCTCCTTTGGAACCAGGATTGAGATTTGAATCCAGGAACCTTTTATTTGCAGCTACCTGGGGAATTTCCCCGCAGTTCTCTGTCCCGTCACAATTTGCCTAGCATCCTCCGTCGGGGGCTTCGCACCAGGGCTGCTCCTAGAGCCCTGCCCTCATGGCCCTTAAATGTGACCACCAGGTGGTGCCCTTGTGTAATGCCCACAGCACCCTCCCCCCACGGTGGCTGCAAATGCTGACCCAGGGTGCTGAAGGCCTGTGCTGGGGATCGAACCCAGGTCCCTCTGCATAGCAGCGGGCAGCACTGTCGCTAAGACACTAGATTGGCTCCTGTGTGCTCTTTTTTTTTGTCATGGTTCTGTACAAATTAGAAGAAGAAATTGTTTGCAAGGGCCAATTTTCTCCTATGGAAGAGCTGAAATTGAAGTAGGAAACATTAAAAGGTCAGTGCTCAGTGCCACTTGCCAGCAGAGTTCAGCCTCAGCTGGACAAATGGAGCAATTTGTAAGTCCCATTTCTGTGGCTGAGTTAGCCAGGTCTGCCTCAAATGGTATCCGGCTAACGTGGAGCGTTCTGGGCCCAAGTCAGCTATCTGGTTAGGCCGCTTTTCAGCCTTTATTTCTGTGGTTTGGATAGACAGAAATAAAGGTTAGCAAGGTTTCAGGCGATAGCTTTTTATCCTGTTTCTCAGGATAACTTTGGGACAGGCAAAGAGCAGCCTAAAGCTTATCCAGCTCGCTCTAAAATAGTTGGGGATATTTGGCAGCGAACCTGTGCCAGTGAATATCTCTGCACTGTTAACTGGAAAGGTTTAGCTGGATAGCAGGTGAAAATGGACCCCCTAGAAGTCCTGTCTCCTATAGAAAAGTGCCCAGCACTCGCTGTGGGTGACCTTGAGCAGGTCACTTAACCACCCTGCGAGCAGACTTTGCTTGTGTCGTCTGCCGTGGGGATGCGTTCCTGCTTGGGGTAGCTTCTGAGATCTCGTCCGATCGGGGGCCCGTGTGCCGGGCACGAGAGTCTTCGTCCCCAGGTGGGATTAGGCCGCTGTTGGTGCTATAAACGTTTTTCAGCGCCACCGCGCTTTGCGACCTTTCTCCCTCCGCTTTCGTAGCATCGCCTGGGTCGCACAGAGTGGGGGGAGACGCAGCACAGGAGGCCCCTCGCTCAGCTTTAGGATCTGCTTCATTGGGCTTTTTTTGTGCGTTAATATTTTTAGAAAAGTTCTTGCTTCTCTCGCGCTCTGCGCAGTGCGCGAGGAAGCTGGTTTTGCTCGTCTCGTCTTACCCCTCTCCCTTTAAATTCTTTTTTTTTTTTTTTTGTTTTCAGGGGTTGAGCAGGAGGTGCAGACAATGGCTGAATCAACCAAGTTAATGGACAATGAAGTCTTCTTGGCGTTTGCCACTTACTCTACCATCGTCCTAGCAAAAATGATGCTGATGAGCGCAGCCACGGCGTACATGCGACGGACGAGGATGGTAAGAGGAGCTCTGAGCATCATAAACCGTCATTTGTAATGGTTTTCCTTAGCCTGCTCGGAGGAAGCTTTTACGCTGTGATCCCGGGCCACCATGGAAGGAGTTTGCAGGCTTGGTTTGCCCTCTGACCTGTTGGGACTCTTACAAAAAGAAGTCAGTGGGTCAGTTTGTGACCGCACTGGGCGAGGACGCTGTGGGTTTCGGGGATCCCTTTCTCTGCAGGGGGGAGGGGGATTGCCTTCCAGCCGAGCTGACTTTGCTCTGTTAATGTGCATTTGTGCTCTGTTCTGTCTGCGGATCTCCAGTTTGGCTGGGCTGGGGTAAGGAATGTCTCCCCCCGGTGCGCTTGTGTTTGTCTGTCTGTCTGCCTCTGCCTAGTGGCCTTGTGGCTTGTTGCCGAGGCCCTGTATACTACACCAGCATTGTGCACAACCCTTGAGCCGAGGTTCTGGCTCTGGGTGTGCGGCTTCATGCCAGCAGTGGGACTGTAAGAGGGTCCCCATCTCTAGGGGCTGCCCACTGCTCAGTTACAGACCCTAATAGACATCGACTCTGTCCCCCTTTTCAATGGGATGGCAAAAGGATGTGAAGGAAGAGACGCCCCTGCTCCTGCAGCCCGGCACGCGATGGATGCACCCAACAGTTGATAAGCAGGCTTCTCTGTGCAGGGCGACCTGTAAAGGTCACCAGGGCAGGGAGACACTCGTGCTGCTGGGTACTGGGGCAGTTCATGCAAAAGAGACGCACAAGAGCCAGAGTTCTGCCAGGAAGGTGCTCCGTGCCAAAATGCAGCTGTGATGTAGTGCGGGGAGTACCAGTGTTGGCGTCAGCATGGCCTCTTCTAAACGTGATGACATTGTAGCCATGAATGTAATAGTTGCAGTTGTGATTCGGTAGCCGCTTGGCCCCGTATCTTTCCTGTTCTTGAAATAGCTGTATGGACGGGCTCTTCCCTGTACGTACCAGGATCAGTCCAGACCGCTGGGTTGTGTCTCCCTTCCAGCAGATGGAGTCAGAGAAGAACTCAAAAGGCACCTCCCATATACCCTGGTGTGCCACCTGCGGTCCCTCAGTATTTTCTCTGACTCCAGCAGAGGAGGTCGGCAGAACCTGTGGTCCTGATCCTAACATATGATTTCCTTTTTAGTTATTCTCTCCTTTCCCTTTGCATTATAGCTTTGGCTACATCAAGTTTGTTTAAAAAAAAAAAGTTTTTAGTTGTCATTTTTGCCCAGTGAAGACAGTGTTCTCCTCCCAAGGCAGCTGCAGCCTGGCTGGACGTACGGCTGGGGCTGGACACCCCGATGGCCAAATCCCCGCAGGCACGATTTACTCCGGTGAGCGGGGGATTAACCGGTGGGCCGGTCCCTTCCCCCCTGTGTCCCGAGTCGTTGCATTCCTCGGGTGAGCTTGGCGCTCTCGCCTTCCCAGAGCTCCGGAAGGCCGTGTTTTCGGCGGTTCTCACTGTCTTTAGATAACTTTAAATAATTTTATTTCCTTTACCGCCGGGATGCCGCGGGGGTTTTCGTGCTCCGCCTGTGGGGGCTCGGGGCTGCGTCTTTCACGCGACGCTGTGTGTGCGCCCGCTGCCTCCCCGGGGGAGAAGGCCCGTCAGGGGAGGGTTCCGTGGCGATTTTGGCGCGAAGGTCCGACCGGCGATCTCGTTCCCGGATCGCGCGGGAATGGCGGCCATTTTGTCCGTCCCCTGTCTTCCTGCAGGGGGAGGGGAGTCCCCTCCTCCCTTGTTAAGCTGCGCGGTGCGGGCCCGCCTCACCTCCGAACACGGCCCTTCCTCCTCGGAACCCTTAAAGGACCAGGTGCCTCTTTCGTCCAAACTTATGTTGTTGATGCACAAGGCCTTCTTGGAAGCCGAGGCACAGCAGCAGGACACTGAGCCTCCACCCGCAAAGATCGCTAAACGGCCCACAGCTCCCAATGTCCCTTTGGCCCCTGCGGGGGCTGTGGATCCCTCCCGGGACCCGCTCCTCCCAAATCCAGACGGGGATGTCGAGTCCACCCCGGTAGAGGGGCACGATCCCCGTGTTTTCCGCTTATTTAGGAGGGAGGAGCTGGATCCTTTGATCCCTCATGTCCTGGTGGAGCTGGACGTTGAGGCCCCGCAACCCAGCACGGAGCCTGTCAAGGGGAATCCGGTCCTCTCGGGGTTGTGGGCCCCTCCCAAAACGTTTCCCTTTCATCCGATGCTCATGGAGCTAGTGACCCGGGAGAGGAATCTCCTGAGGCGACCCTGCGGGTGGGGAGGGCGATGGAAAAACTGTACCCATTGCCCGATGAGTCCTTGGACATTCTCAGGATCCCCAAGGTGGACGCGTCTTGTCTCCACTGTCACTAAGAGGACGACCATTCCCATGACTGGGGCGACTGCTCTTAAAGATTTACAGGATAGAAGACTTGAGGTTCTTCTCAAACGGATCTGTGAGGTGTCAGCACTGTGTGTTCGGGCGGGCAACCCTTGGGTGGGCACAGCAAATGCTCACCTCTCAGGAGTTGCCTCCGGATGAGGCTGACCAGGCGAATAGGATGGAATCCGCGGTGGCTTACACTGCGGATGCTTTATATGATTTGCTCCGGGCTTCTTTGCGCAACATGGCTACGGCAGTTTCAGCCAGGAGGCTTCTCTAGCTTCGAAACTGGTCAGCTGACGTTTCTTCCAAGACCCAGTTGGGCAATCTTCCTTTTAAAGGGAAATTGTTGTTTGGGGATGAGCTGGAAGCCCTCATAAAGTCTCTGGGAGAGAAAAAAGTGTATAAGTTGCCGGAGGATAAGCCCAGGTCCTCCAGAGCCTTTCGTTTGGCACGTTCCCGGTTTCGGGGACAGCGCAGCTTTCGGCAGGCTAGGGCTCCCGCCTTTCCCACCCGGCAGCAGACTCAGAGATCTCAGTCTTGGCCTACTTTCTTTCGCGGCCACAGGCCTTTTCGTGACGGAGGCTCTCAAGGAGCTGCGGGGGGAAAGCCTTCCCAATGAAGGTGTGCAGACCCTCTCCCCAGTTCCAGTGGTGGGCGGCCACCTCTCACAATTTCTCGAGGACCTGGTCAAGATTACATCAGACCAGTGGGGGTCCGTGTAATGGAAAGTGGCTATGAGTTGGATTT
Organism: Rhinatrema bivittatum; assembly: GCF_901001135.1. Taxonomy (NCBI): domain Eukaryota; kingdom Metazoa; phylum Chordata; class Amphibia; order Gymnophiona; family Rhinatrematidae; genus Rhinatrema; species Rhinatrema bivittatum. The sequence continues at coordinate 478,220,858 of NC_042618.1, forward strand.
TACCTGCCTGTTACGGGATCTGTTCCTGGTGTCACCCTGTGGGTCTCGAGCCAAGCGAGAAGTGGTAAGTCAAACCCTGGATAGGTTAAAATCCCTGGGAGCCATAGTGCCAGTCCCTCCGGAGAAGCACAGGTCAGGCAGGTACTCCATCTGTTTTGTCCTCCCAAAGAAGGAGGGATCCTTTCGTCCAATTTTGGACCTGAAGAAGGTCAACCGGGCTCTTCGGGTACCTCTGTTCCGCATGGAGTCTCTCCACTCAGACATTGTGGCCGTCCACTCAGAAGAATATTTGGCCTCTTTGGACCTAACGGAGGCGTATCTTCAAATAGGGATCCGCGAGCATCATCAAAGATTTCTCCAGTTCACGGTTTTGGGGGAACATTATCAGTTCCAAGCGCTCCCGTTCGGATTGGCGACAGCTCCGCGAGTCTTCACCAAGGTGACGGCTCCGGAGTCTTCATCCAGGTAGGGGTGAACTAAGATGCCCTCAGGCGGGCGGGGATCTTAGTTCACCCCTACCTGGATGATTGGCTCATATGGGCGAAATCGGAACACCTCTGTCGGATGGCAGTACGCATAGTTTTGCTCCGACTCCAATCTCTTGGGTGGTCAACTTTGCCAAGAGCCAGTTGATCCCGTCGCAGGTCCTGAACTTCTTAAGCACATGGCTCGATACATCAGTCGGCAAGGTCTTCCTCACCCAGGAGAGGATGATCAAGTTATTGGCGCAAATCCTTCGGCTCTTGTCGCTACCACTTCCCCCCGGTGTGGGATTATTTGCAAGTACTTGGTTAAATGGTGTCTACTCTGGAATTAATTCCCTGGGTGTTTGCGCATATGAGCTCTTTACAGAAGGCGCTGCTTTCTTGTTGGGATCCAAAGTCAAAGGAGTTCCAGCTTCGCTTGCCCCTCTCGGAACCTGCCAGGTCCAGTCTCGATTGGTGGTTGATTCTGACCCACTTGCAATGGGGGATGGACCTGGAGGAACCACAGTGGGTGATCGTAATGACGGATGCTAGCCTCTCTGGCTGGAGAGCGGTCTGCCAGTCCAAGACTGCTCAGGGCCGATGGATGACTTATCAGGCAACATGGTCCATCAATCGATCGGAGACCAGGGCGGTGCGTCTAGCGTTACGCGTCTTTCTCCCTCTGGTCAGTCAACGGTCGGTGCGAGTATTGTCTGACAACGCAACGACCATGGCCTACATCAACCATCAGGGAGGAACCAAGAGCCGGCTAGTGGCCTTGGAAGCCAACTGCCTCATGGCCTTGGCAGAGTGCCATCTCTAGTCCGGCTAGCGGCCTTACACATAGCCGGGATAGACAATGTTCAGGCGGATTTTCTCAGTCGCCAGCATCTGGATCCCGGCGAGTGGAAGCTGTCTGAAGCAGTCTTCCAGCTCCTCACTCGTCGCTGGGGTGTTCTCACCTGGACTTGATGGCAACTCAAAGAGATGCAAAGGCGGCTCGGTTTTTCAGTCATCGGAGAGATCACGGGTTGGAAGGGGTGGGTGCCCTCGTCCTTCCGTGGCCTCGCGTTCAGCTGTACGTGTTTCCCCCCAGCCACTAGTGGGCAAGGTCTTGCGTCGTATAGCAACACACGTAGAGTTAGTCACCCTCGTAGCTCCGGAGTGGCCCCGATGGCCGTAGTTTGCCGATCTGATCAACTTGGCGATCGATGGTCTGGTTCGTCTCAACCATCTTCCGAATCTTCTTCGACAAGGTCCAATATTTTTCGATCGCGCAAATCGCTTTTGTCTTGCGGCCTGGCTTATGAGAGGAGACAGTTGAGAAAAAGGGTGTATTCTGATTAGATTCTCTACCCTCCCGCAAGCGTGGAAATTGTCCACTTCGCTTGCCTTTGTTTGAGTCTGGAGGGTTTTCGACTCTTGGTACCTCGGGTTGAATGTGTCCCTGCGTTGGGCTTCGGTGGCTCATATTCTAGCCTTTTTGCAGGATAGCCTGAAGAAAGGTTTGGCTTGCAGTTCTCGCTGGGTGTAGGTTGCGGGCCTAGGGTGTCTGTGGGGCAAGGTTGACTGTTTTTCACTGGTAGCTCATCCGGACGTATCACGTTTTTTGAAGGGAGCTAAACACTTGAATCCTCCGATCAGAAAGGTCTGTCCTTCGTGGAGTTTAAACTTGGTTCTCCATGGCTTATGTCAGGGGTCGGGAACCCATGGCTCGCGAGCCAGATATGGCTCTTTTGAGGGCTGCATCTGGCTCGCAGACAAGTGTCGCCATACTTCGCGGCTCCCCGCTGACCCAGCTGCTCCCCGGTCCTCCGCCGCCCGGGCTTAAAATGCTGTCAGCCCAGGCGGAACGCGGCAGGACAGCTGGAGTCAGCGGCACCGGCGCGCTCTCTTCTCCCCCCCCCCCCCCCGCGGCCCGGAAGAGGAAGTGGAGAGCACCGGGTGCCTGCGCGGGAAGAAGAGACCACACTAGCGTGGTCTCTTCTTCCGCGCAGGCACCCGATGCTCACCACTTCCTCTTCCGGGCCGCGGGGGGGAGGAGAAGAGAGCACGCCGACTGGAGTCATCCGGGTGCCTGCGCGGGAGTCATCGGGTGTCAGCCGGGTGCCAGCGCTGGAGTCATCGGGTGCCTGCGCGGGTCTTCCCGCGCAGGCACCCGATGCTCTCCACTTCCTCTTCCGGGCCGCGGGAAGAAGAGAGCACGCCGGTGCTCTCTTCTTCCCGCGGCCCGGAAGAGGAAGTGGAGAGCATCGGGTGCCTGCGCGGGAAGACCCGCGCAGGCACGCTAGTGTCCGACGGGAAGAAGACTGCAGCGCGGCTCGGAGGAAAATGAAAATCTTCAACCGCGGCCGATGGGACTCCGCCTTCGCCTCCGCGAGGGCTGAAAATGAAGGAGGTTAGTGTTGGGAGGTGGCTGCTGCTGCTGCCGCGAGTTCCCGGGGGGGGGGGGGGGAGGGGGAGAGAGAGAGTGAATGAATGAGCGAGCAAGCATGTGTGTTTGAGATCCTGTGTGTGTGAGTGAGAGATTGCATGTATGTGAATGATTGAGAGCCTGTATATGTGAAAGAGAGTATGTCTGTGATTGCGATCCTGCCTGTGAGAGAGAGAGCATGAATGTAAGTTTACCATTGGGAACCTGTATGTGTAAGTTTGTAATTGAAAACCTGTTTGTTTGAAAGAGTATGTGTGTATGATTGAGATCCTTTGTGTGTGAGAGAGATCATGTGTATGTATGATTAAGAGCCTGTGTGTATAAGTAAGAGAGAGATCATGTGTGTCTGTGTCTGATTGACAGCTGGTTTAGGTGATGGAGCATGTGAGTATGTGATTGAGAGCCTGTGTTTAAATGAGAGAGAGAGAGCATGTGTGTCTGTGTGATTGAGAGCTGATTTAGGTGAGGGAGCATGTGAGTATGTGATTAAGAGCCTGTGTGTAAATGAGAGAAAGAGAGGACATGTTTGTAAGCATGTGAATGAGAGTCTGTGTGTGAGAGAAAAAGACAGCATGTATTTATGTGATTGAAAGCCTGTGTGTGTGTAAGCGTGAAAAGATAGACAGCATGTGTGTAAATGTGTAATTAAGAGCCTATATAAGTGAGAGAGAAAAAACATTTGTATATGTGAGTGACTGAGAGCATGTGTGTATAGGTGTGTCATTGAGAGCCAGTGTGAGAGAGAGCGCTGGTATGTGACTGAGAGAGGAGAAAGTTCCAAGCAAACCACCCCACCTCCTGCTAATTCAGAACAATCTCAGGACACCTGGATATCAAACGTTCCCAGGTATGCAGAGCAAAAAAATTTTTGTATCCTTATTATTTTTCATTACTGGATCTTTGTGTCTGCTATTTTGAAATATTTTGTTGGTATCTGGAAATGTTTTATATGAGTTTTTAATTATTGGATATTCCACTCATCAGCTGTTTCGAAATATGTTCTTTTTGTTAGTACAGTTTTACTGCTGATGATTTTATATTTCTTGATTTGTTTTATAAGGATGTGTGATGTTTCTTTTTTCCTTTGTTACACTGCATACAGAGACTCTGGCTTGTTGCAGTTTCCAATTCAGTTTTTGTCTGCATGCTTCTTGTTATGCGTTTTGGTCTCTTTATTCTATGTTAGGTGAGGGACAGCACGTGATTCAGGTGAGGTTTTCTGCTGGCGTGTAGTTTCTGTGTAGGACTCTATAGCAGCCTGACTTGGTCCGTTTTCCTAATAGGAGATGTATTGGTGTCTTAAGGCCTGGTGTAATATTTTCAGAGACTTATTGTACTTTAAAAGTGTGATCTTACATAAAATGCACACATTTACTTGTATTTAGTTTTAAACATATTGTATGGCTCTCATGGAATTACATTTTAAAATATGTGGCGTTTATGGCTCTCTCAGCCAAAAAGGTTCCTGACCCCTGGCTTATGTGGTCTTCCATTTGAGCCTCTCAAGCAGGCCACGTTGGAAGGACCTGACTCTCAAAATGGTTTTCCTGGTGGCGAACACCTCCGCAAGGCGGGTCTCGGAGCTTCAAGCTTTGTCGTGTCGAGAACCGTATCTCCGTATTTCGGAATCGGGAGTTTCTCTGCAAACAGTGCCATCTTTCCTGCCAAAGGTGGTGTCGGGATTTCATTTGAATCTGATGGTAGAGTTGCCTGCTTTCCCAAATTTGGATCCTCGTTCTCCTACGGATAAGGATCTGCATAAATTGGATGTGCGGGTTCTCCTTCGCTATCTGGAGGTGACCAATGCCTTTCGGTTGTCTGATCATTTGTTTGTCTTATGGAGTGGCCCTAAGAATGGTCAGAAGGCGTCCAAAGCTACTGTGGCTAGGTGGTTGAAGGAGGCCACTACCTCCAATTATATCTGTATCGGCTGCGCAATACCGGAAGGTTTGAAGGCGCATTCCACCAGATCTCAGGCGGCTTCTTGGGCGGAGAGCCAGTTTGTTTCACCGCAGGAGATTTGTAGAGCAGCCATTTGGAAATTGTTGCATACCTTTGCTAAGCATTACTGTGTGGACGTTCGGGATCTGGATGTCGACTGCTTTGGCAGCAGCGTTCTTCGTGCAGGACTCTCTAGGTCCCACCCCAATTAGGGCAGCTTGGGTACATCCCAGCGGTCTGGACCGATCCTGGTACGTACAGGGAAAGGAAAATTGGTTCTTACCTGCTAATTTTCATTCCTGTAATACCAAGGATCAGTTCAGACACCCGCCCTTAGAGCTTGGAGAGTCCCGTACCTATAGTGATTTTTTATTCTGCAAAATTATTTATCGTAATGACAATTTGCATTGCATAGGAAGGTGTCTTCCTTGTACATATGTTCTGCGTTTTACAGTTTCTTTCGGTTGGCCGAACAATTTGATGTAGCCATTGGTTTTTTACATTGGTTTTTACGTTCGGAGTTTTATCCTCACATTTGTTGTTCTGCTATGGGATGGATAATACTGAAGGATCGCAGATGGCACACCAAGTTAACAGGTCGATACAATACGGTGCGCTTCGACGGAGCGCACTGTTAGCCTGCTATTGGATGCGCGTTTTCCCTTACCCCTTATTCAGTAAGGGGCGGAAAACACACGTCCAACCCGCGGCACCTAATAGCGCCCTCAACATGCAAATGCATGTGGATGGCCCTATTACGTATGCATGCGGGATACAGAAAGTAAAATGTGCAGCCAAGCCACACATTTTACTTTCAGAAATTAGCGCCGACCCAAAGGTAGTCGCTAATTTCTTCTGGCACCGGGAAAGCGCACAGAAAAGCAGTAAAATCTGCTTTTCTGTGCACCCTCCAACTTAATATCATAGCGATATTAAGTCGGAGGTCCCGAAGAGTAAAAAAAAAAAAAGTTTAAAAAAATTTTTTAAAAAATTTGAAGTCGGCTGGTGGCTGTCGGGCCGAAAACTGGACGCTCAATTTTGCCGGCATCCGGTTTCCGAGCTCGAGAACAGACGCCAGCAAAATTGAGCATCTGCTGTCAAACCCGCTGGCAGCTGCCGCTCCGGTCCAAAAGGAGGCGCTAGGGACGCGCTAGTGACCCTAGCGCCTCCTTTTCCCCGTTTCTACCGCACCACCTAATTTGAATACTGCATCGCGCGCGCCGGGAGAGCGGGCATTCGTCCGCTCTCCCGCGGACTTTACTGAATCGGCCTGTAAGAGAGGGTGCCTTTTCAGTTTTTGCTCTGACTCCATCTGCTGGAAGGGAGACACAACCCAGCGATCTGGACTGATCCTTGGTACCACAGGAATGAAAATTAGCAGGTAAGAACCAACTTGCCTTTCTTCCTTTTAGACCTTATTAAAAGCAATGATGGCTTCGTAGCCCGATCGCTGTGCCCGGTGCTGCCGGTGACTCCTGGTGCCATCTCTGGTCTGTGATACTCTGGCGGGGGAGCAGAATGACCAATGCCATAGGAGCGCTCCCTACTGGTTGAACATCAGCACTTGGGGGGCTGGTTTGGACCTTCCCATGTCCTGTTGGCCAGGAAAGGACCCGTGCAGTCATCCTGAGGAGGGAAGGAAATGAGATGGCCCCCCTTAATTAACGATAAACACTTTCCATTTCAAGTTATAAGAGCTAAGTTACAGTACTGCCAAGGGCAGTACAAAGAAGGATGCGCCTTACCAGGAAAAGCTCTGCCCTCAAACATTCACCTGGTTTAGAAAGCCCTGCTTCAATCGTTTTAGTTTAGTTGCTGACTCTCTGCCTTTCGAAGGGACACCTCCAGGTCCTTGCTCATTCCTGGGGCTCTGCCTCGTGGGGAGCCCTGTGGGATGAACTTGAGATGATATCAGCTGAGTGGATAAACCCGAGGAAGAGTCCAGTAATTTGCAAGCTCCGGGTGTCCAGCTGCCGACATCTTTGTATTTTATGAGGATTTGCCATACTGAGCTGTGCACGCTTGGACCTCCGTTCTCTCCCTTCCGAGCCCTCGCTTCAGTGGCCCCGGTGGTGCTCTAGGCTCCGCCTCCTGCAATGTAATGTGGAGGGGGCGGGGCCTGTGAGTGCGCACTGCTGCTGCTGCTGCTGGAAACAGAGGTTCTGGAGGTGGGGGAGCAGAGCTTGGAGTGTGGTTAACTTCCCAAAACCTTTGAGAGGTTTAAGCAGGGCTTTATGTACAAGGTGAATTTTTTTGCTGTGCTGTGGGAAGGTTTGGGGACAGAGCTTTTCTGAGTTTCCTGTCTAGCTTGTCTTCGTTTATGCATATTAAAATGTGTTGGAGAGACTGCTTGTAATGTCGGTGGTGTCTCTTATCTCCTGTGTCTAGGCGTTCGCCAATCCAGAAGATGCTGCTATGTTCGGTAAAGGCGACAGTGCTAAAAGGCCCTGAGGGTAACCGAAGAGGTAGAGCGGGTTCGCAGGTGAGAAAGCAAAGCCTTAGCTGTGCCACCAGCAGCTCCGAGAGGAGATCCCTAGGACTTCAAGCTGGCTGGTCGGATCTCTTCCTTCATCACGGTGTCCCATCACATTGCACATGGTAGTCTCTCTCTCTCTCTCTAATAGCCCGGTCTCTCGTGAGCATCTTAAGCTATCTCTTGCCTTTGGGTCACCAGGGTCCTGGCCAAATTGACAGCTGCCTTGCAGTATACTGAGCTCTGCCTAATGACTGGTAACTACTTAAGCTACTGAGCTACCAGATAACGTATCCCAGCACACACACGGCAAAAGAATTCAGAGGGAAAACCATGGGAACTGGCCTTGAAGTCCTAGGTCTAGGTCAGTTTTCTCGGTGGAGAAATATAAACAGTGGTGTGCCTCGGGGATCTGTACTTGGACCAGTGCTTTTCAATATATTTATAAATGATCCGGGAAACTACAGACCAGTTAGCCTGACTTCAGTGCCAGGAAAAATAGTGGAAAGTGTTCTAAACATCAAAATCACAGAACATATAGAAAGACATGGTTTAATGGAACAAAGTCAGCATGGCTTTACCCAGGGCAAGTCTTGCCTCACAAATCTGCTTCACTTTTTTGAAGGAGTTAATAAACATGTGGATAAAGGTGAACCGGTAGATGTAGTATACTTGGATTTTCAGAAGGCGTTTGACAAAGTTCCTCATGAGAGGCTTCTAGGAAAAGTAAAAAGTCATGGGATAGGTGGCGATGTCCTTTCGTGGATTGCAAACTGGCTAAAAGACAGGAAACAGAGAGTAGGATTAAATGGGCAATTTTCTCAGTGGAAGGGAGTGGACAGTGGAGTGCCTCAGGGATCTGAATTGGGACCCTTACTTTTCAATATATTTATAAATGATCTGGAAAGAAATACGACGAGTGAGATAATCAAATTTGCAGATGACACAAAATTGTTCAGAGTAGTTAAATCACAAGCGGATTGTGATACATTACAAGAGGACCTTGCAAGACTGGAAGATTGGGCATCCAAATGGCAGATGAAATTTAATGTGGATAAATGCAAGGTGATGCATATAGGGAAAAATAACCCTTGCTGTAGTTACACAATGTTAGGTTCCATATTAGGTGCTACAACCCAAGAAAGAGATCTAGGTGTCATAGTGGATAACACATTGAAATCGTCGGCTCAGTGTGCTGCGGCAGTCAAAAAAGCAAACAGAATGTTGGGAATTATTAGGAAGGGAATGGTGAATAAAACGGAAAATGTCATAATGCCTCTGTATCGCTCCATGGTGAGACCGCACCTTGAATACTGTGTACAATTCTGGTCGCCACATCTCAAAAAAGATATAATTGCGATGGAGAAGGTACAGAGAAGGGCTACCAAAATGATAAGGGGAATGGAACAACTCCCCTATGAGGAAAGACTAAAGAGGTTAGGACTTTTCAGCTTGGAGAAGAGACGACTGAGAGGGGATATGATAGAGGTGTTTAAAATCATGAGAGGTCTAGAACGGGTAGATGTGACTCGGTTATTTACTCTTTTAGATAATAGAAAGACTAGGGGGCACTCCATGAAGTTAGCATGGGGCACATTTAAAACTAATCGGAGAAAGTTCTTTTTCACTCAACGCACAATTAAACTCTGGAATTTGTTGCCGGAGGATGTGGTTAGTGCAGTTAGCGTAGCTGGATTCAAAAAAGATTGGATAAGTTCTTGGAGGAGAAGTCTATTACTTGCTATTAATTAAGTTGACTTAGAAAATAGCCACTGCTATTACTAGCAACAATAGCATGAGAGAGACCTAGTTTTAGGGTTCTTGCCAGGTTCTTATGGCCTGGATTGGCCTCTGTTGGAAACAGGATGCTGGGCTTGATGGACCCTTGGTCTGACCCAGTATGGTATGTTCTTATGGGTACAATGAGTGAGACAATCAAATTTGCAGATGACGACAGAAAATTATTCACAGTGCACTCACGATGTTCCCTAATAGCATCTGAAACGAGGGCAAATCTTAAACTGCAACAAATCATGACCTGAGTATAAAATCGGCTCAACTGTAAGGTCTGAAATAATATATCCTGCAGTAACCCAAGAGTCGGAAACAGAAATCAAATCAAGGGAATGATGAGCACGATGCCTTGGGATATTAACAATTTGAGACAAATTAAGGGCAGAAAAAGTAAAAAAAAAAAACCCCAAAAAAACACCTTGCAAATTGTCGTCCCGGTTTACTATGCAGATAAGTATTAAAGTCCCCAAGAATGAAGCAATGCTCCTTGCACACCGTGTAGCGTTAAAATCAGCTCTGCTGAATGAATTAGAGCTCTCGGGGCCTGGAGGCCCAGTGTTGTCCTTTTAATATCCTGATAGAGGTATCGCCACCTAGAGTAGGCGTAGCTGGCGTATTCTGACCTGGAAGTGGGATGCGATGGCAGACGAGGACTGTAGGTGCCAGGAAGGCTCTGCCTGGTGTCAGTGCCACAGGCTCCTCTGCATCTCTGCCACGTCTTTGCAGGTAAAGCTCATCTGTAGTCACCCTCTGCCAGCTGTCCCTTCCCTTGGAGGCGCTGCCGTGCATCTGGGAAGAAACTTTCTTAATACTTCTCCTGACACTTCCCTCTTTTTGATTTTCGTATCCTGACCTTTTGGTCTAGAAGTTTGTTTCCAGTGAAAAAGTTTGCTTCTTGTGCATTTATACTTTTTGAGGTATTTAAATGTCTCCATCATGGCTTTTCCTGCACACCCGGCAGCAGTTTGCTAGGCCTTGTCTACTCTCTGTCTGCTTTTAGCCTCCAGAGCTGCCTTTGACACTTCAGAAGTCTCATGAATGCCTTATCTTCTGCTGCTAATGCCGCTTCGTATTCACCCGAGCTTGCCTTGTGGCACGTTTACAGCCTTGATCTGATCTGATATTAGGTGCCCGTCGGTATCGCACCCTATTACATCCTTCTCTGCAGGACTCTGTCCTTTTTAATTGTTTGCATTGAATCTTAGCTGCCAACTTCTTGAGCATCCTCAGATTTTCTTAGACTGTTCCATATTTTATCCGTGCTCTCAGGAAAATCCTCTTAATATCTGGAGAGTGCAAACCTTTCCTCCTAATTCTTGTACAGTATTAGGAAAATATTGAAAGAAGACATTACCCAGACCAGATTCCTGATCAGCCCTCAGTCTTTGGCATGAATTCCACTTACAAAGTGCTGGTGGTGCTGGTATCTGACATGCAAACCCGTTCCTGATCCGGTCAAGCACCCTGGAGCCCCCTATTCCCCCCCCCACTCCCAGACTGCTCTGTCCATTCACGAGCTGCTTGGGTGGGATGGTGTCTCGTGCTTTACTGCCGCATCCAGTGCATGCTTCGCATCTAATTCGTTGGTTACTGAATCAGAAAAACCAGATCAGATTTGGATCGTAATAAGCATGCTGCTTTGGATCTTGTAACCTGCTGGATTCTAGATATTGTCCTGTCCTTTTCTTTAGCGTTTGCGTAAAGTTCATGTTTGAACTTTGATTTCGGCCTCCAAGATGGATTCTGGTTATTGATTGTTTTGTGTGTTGTCTGTCGGGCCATTTTGTGCTGTATGCAATTCCAATTATTGTGTTTTGTTTTATTTTGTAAATCGCTGTGGGTGAGCAATTTAAGAGATTTTAATAAAATACAAAAATACTTAAGCAACCAGTGAAGCCAGAATAAAGGGCCTGCACAGTGTTAACTTCCTCCCTGGTTCCCTTTCCATAAAGAGGGGCAACCTTGGCAGTCTTTGGCCCTCTGCAGTGATTTGTCTCGGAGTCTCTGAACAGCGCTGCCACTTGCGGTGCCAGAACCTCTCTGAGCTCTGTTAATATCCTAGATTATATCCCATTTGGTCCCTTTGCTGCCTTCTACTTATCTCTTGTGCTAATCCAAGCAGAGCCCTCTACCATTCTGTGTGCCAGGCAAATAGAGATCCTTAGGAAGGGAATGGAGAATAAAACGGAAAATAACATAATGCCTCTGTATCGCTCCATGGTGAGACCGCACCTTGAATACTGTGTACAATTCTGGTCGCCGCATCTCAAAAAAGATATAATTGTGATGGAGAAGGTACAGAGAAGGGCAACCAAAATGATAAGGGGAATGGAACAACTCCCCTATGAGGAAAGACTAAAGAGGTTAGGACTTTTCAGCTTGGAGAAGAGACGGCTGAGGGGGGATATGATAGAGGTGTTTAAAATCATGAGAGGTCTAGAACGGGTAAATGTGAATCGGTTATTTACGCTTTCAGATAATAGAAGGACCAGGGGGCATTCCATGAAGTTAGCAAGTAGCTCATTTAAAACAAATAAAAGGAAATTATATTTCACTCAGAGCATAGTTTAAGCTCTGGAATTCATTGCCAGAGGATGTGGTTACAGCAGTTAGTGTAACTGGGTTTAAAAAAGGTTTGGATAAGTTCCTGGAGGAGAAGTCCATAAACTGCTATTACGGTAATGAATAAGCAGTAGTAGCTTGAGATCTATCTAATGCTTGGGTAATTGCCAGGTTCTTGTGGCCTGGATTGGCCTCTGTTGGAAACAGGATGCTGGGCTTGATGGACCCTTGGTCTGACCCAGTATGGCATATCTTATGCTCTTACCCAGTCTATTCTTTGGTGAGCCCTGAACAAAAGTGTTACATTTTTGTTTTTTCTCGGTCCCCCTCCAGATTCCTTCATTTGACCTCTGTTTTACAGTCCCCTCTTGCTGACACAGACGCGTCTTACTCCTGTCACCTCACTTTATGCCTCTGCTGTCCTGGTCACCTTTGCAGCCGTTCTTCCCTGGCCGCCTCTGTTCTCTTCCGCATGCTCTTAACATTTCCAGCTGCCTCTCTTCAACCCCATAGTTGTCTCCTTTTCCTCTTCCTTTTATTTTCTGTTCTAATATAAAGGTTTGCTCTTGCCCTCTCAGTAGTGCCTCTTGGTTGAATCCCACTGTTTTCCTGTGTCACAAGAAGCCCTTCCCCGTCAGAGCCTCTTGAAGTGCTCTCCCCTACCTTAACAATGTTGGGACTCTTGAAAGTCAAGAGCCTGACCCTATGCATGACCCATCTCTGCCTTTGCTGCGTGGTCTGATCCCCAGCGCTGTGTAACCACCGCCATGGACACTGAAAACATTTCTCAGGCTGTAAGGGCCCCATCTCCATGTGGGTGGCGTTACCCTGTCCCGAGAGGAGTTCAGGATCCAGCAAATTAACATCTCCCCCGCGTCTCCTGCACCGTGGCCTCCGTCCTGCCGTGCCACCTGTACTGGAGGACTGAGGAGTCCCAGGGACCCCCTGCACCAATGTGTAACCAAGAAACACAGGCCCTGGTGTTTGCTAAACCCTTGAAAGCCTAAATTATATTCATCGGTTTTCCATGCTTTTGTTGTTGAGGGAACTGGAAATGGTAAAAGGCTGAAGTAGGTGTACAAATGAGAGCGTCCGTGCAGGAAAGGCCACGGGGTTACGTTAATTCACAAAGGAGGAAGGTGCAAAATTAAGATTAAATAAAGAAACACTAAAGTGCACTAAAACCTCAAGGTGAGAGAGATTTTTGTCCCACGGAGGTTTGCAGAAACGTTTATCCTCTGCCCAGGTGAGGCCCGAGAGCCCCTGCTCCATGGTGTTGCTCTCTGGTCAAGACAAACGCACAGGACGAGCAGCGTCTCTGGGCATTTGCTATACGGGAGAGTTTAGGAGTTACGGCCTCCAAGGGTGAGCTTTTAGGCTGGATTTGAATCTGAGTAGGGAAGTCTCTTCCAGACAGAGGGCATTGCAGGGGGAAAGTGCGGATTGAGGAGATAAGTGACTTGCCCGATGTGAGAGTCTTGATGTAGAAAAAAGCAGATACTTATCACAAAACGTTGAGAGCGATTGTTAAGGTTTCAGCTTGAGGTTCGGGGACTGTGGCTCTAATTACAAATATAACCAAGGGATAAGCAGATGGAGAGGGCTTTAGGTTGCCTGCTCGGTCACTGACCTGCCCACTGCATGTGAAAAGGGTCTGAGTGAGAAACGAGACCAGCACATGGGTTTCCCGTGTGTATGGGGGGGCCAGGGTTTATCTGAGCCCCACCCAACAGCTGCTTAAACCAGAAACCGAGAGAGTAAATCGAGTGACCGTTCCTTCAGGATCATTTTAATTGCACCTCCGAGCAGGAGACTGTTAACCCTGCTCAGCAGGGACTCCCTGGATAATGCACAATCTGAGAGGGCGATGGTCTTCCCCTATCCCCAATCTGAGAGGGTGGTGGTCTTCCCCTACCCCCCAAAATGTCTCTGCAAGGTGGACAAGCATTTACCATATTCATGAAGGAGGTGGCTTCTGGTTAGCGTGGGCGTGCTGAGCTCGAGGCGTTGGCACTGGGCTTGGGACTCGCCTGGCAATGAGAGGCTTGGTGGGTGAAGACAGAGACTGGAGATAAGGAAGAAGCTTTCCTAGCAGACAGGAGAAGAGTTTAAGAAACGGGCGAGTTCATGGGGGAGAGTGGTGCTAAGCGTGCCACGTGTAACTCTATTTATTTATTTTCCTGTCTTCTGTAGGTGCCACCTCAACGACCTGGAGAACATCGTCCCCTTCCTCGGCATCGGCCTGCTGTACGTGCTCTGCAGCCCCGATCTCTACCTGGCGTTGATGCATTTTAGGATCTTTGCAGCGAGCAGGATCTACCACACCATTGTTTACTTAGCTGCTCTTCCCCAGCCCAACAGGGGTTTGAGCTGCATCGTGGGTTACTGTGTGACCTGGTCGATGGCCTACACGGTGCTGAAGACCATCTGCTACCTGTAGCTCCAGGCGGGCCGGGCCTCGGCCTTCCTCCGCTGGTGCTCTTGTCTGCGTAGTAGTAGTAGTAGGTTGCTGGTGAAGTTGGATAAGAGGGCGTGTGCCGTGACTCGTGCCAGCGGACGGTCTCGGCTGTTAACGCGTCTTCAGCAGTTTTGCATTGGTTAAGGCACAGGGATGGTTTTTGCTGTTTTTTGTTCTTTATCTGTTTCTGGTGAGTTGCACTTATTAAAGAGGATGAAGAATTGCACTCTTGACGTTTACTGCATTTTGGAGGCTTTTGTTCGCGCATTAGATATTTTTCCCCCCCTCTCATTGAATCACTGCAACGTTTAAATAAAGTCACTGGGACAAAATTTTACCATTAACTGCTCCTTACACTTAGGGACATCCATTTTCAGTTTTTATTTGTTATAACAAAAATAAAAAATCAGAGCAAAGATGACTTTACAATACACAGGAGCAAAATCAGGGACAAGTCATTCTGTCCCCTGGACATAAAAGCTGACAACGAAGGTCCCTCCCTCTTAGGTTAGGGGGGGTGGGATGTAGAGGGAGAGTCTCTTTTTACTGGTGGGTCAGTGAGTTAAAATGCAAATTCTACATCTTTCCCGCCGGTTGCAAAAAGTGAGAGATTTTAGATCGGGTTTTAAATTTGCTTAGACCCCTGCTGACCTTGACGTGAACCGCAGGGGTCGAGGTACAAAACACAGAGTCTCAGCAGTGTTTCACCGCCGTCTCGAGCCCAAGGCCCACCTGCCTCTTCATAAAAACGTTATGCGGCGGAGCAGGCCCTGCCGCCAGGGCGAGGACTCGTGGCAAAAAGCACTAAAAGGCCTCCCCGTCTCTGTGCCAGACTGTAAGAGCGTGGAAAGGCCTGCAGCTCCGCCTGCCCGTGTCCCCCTGGCCCAGCTCCCTCCGTACACGCGAGAGGCGAAACGGCTGCCAGACCATCCTCCCAACCCAGGCGCGCAGAGCCAGAGCTGATTTGTCTGGCTGGGCTGAGGCCTGCTCGTTGTATTCTTCAGTAATGCCCTAGACTGCCCCCTCCCCCCCCCCGCGTGATGCATCAACGGGCTCGAGGCTCAAAATATTCCTTCCCCATTATTAAATATAAAATTGCTCTGTCTGTCCAGCGCCCCAGACATTACCGCCCCCTCCCCCGCAAGCTGAAATGTGTGGATCTCCCCCCCCCCCCCTATTTGCTCCCGGCAGCCCCCCTGCAGCGTCTGGTTGGTGCCTAATTACAAAGCAGTCATTTAGCTGAATAAAAAGGGGCGTTCCAGGGAGGGGCTGAGTTTCATAGCGAATGCTGCGCAGGAGCGGCTGGGAGCGGGTAAGTGAAAACCGGGGGTGGGAGGTGAGGGAGGGGGGTCCATGTGCTTTTCAGTTTACAGGAGGGGGGAGGGGGTGAAAGTGAAACTTTTCACTGCACAAGGGGAAAGTGAGTGGAAGGGGCTGATAATGTCTGGGGCGCTGGGCAGAGAGCAATTTTATATTTAATAATGGGGTAGGAATGTGATATCCTGGATGAATGTCGGTATATAAAATTTTTTTAAATAAATAAAGAAGGAATACTTTGAGCCTCGAGCCCATTGATACATTGATACTACATTTATGCTGATGATATCCAAGTAATCTTACCCATTGATGATACAATCGAAAAGACCCTGAACATAGCTAATATGTACCTGGATATCATCAAACAATTACTAAATCAGATGGAACTAGTGATTAACATAGAGAAAACAGAATTCCTACTCTTGGAACGCAAAAACATTGAAATCATCCAAAACCCTATCACACTCAAAAACAACCAAAAAATCCAACTAACTGAGAAAGTGAGAAACCTCGGAGTAATAACTGACACAGAACTGAACCTAAAACAACACATATCATTAAAAGTAAGGGAAGGATACGCCAAACTCATGACCCTCAGAAGACTAAAACTTCTACTGACAACAAGTAACTTCCGTTCAGTGTTACAAGCTCTTGTTTTCGCTAGCACAGATTACTGTAATGCCCTCCTACTTGGTTTACCATACACAACAATTGGACCACTCCAAATACTGCAGAACACGGCCGCCAGAATTCTGACGGGAAAAAGAGACCACATCACGGAAACCCTGATGGAATTACACTGGCTACCCACTGAGCAAAGAATACAGTATAAAACCCTTTGTACAATACATAAGTTAATACACAATGAAAAAGCTGATTGGCTGAATACAGCCCTCCACGTATATGTCCCTAACAGAAACCTGAGATCAGCTAATAAAGCCTTACTGTCCATCCCCTCAATCAAAACAGCCAAACTAACCCAAGTAAGGGAAAGAGCGCTCTCCTTAGCAGGTCCTATGCTATGGAACTCCATGCCCGTCGAGATCCGCTTACAAAGAGACATCAAAACCTTCAGAAAACATTTAAAAACATGGCTATTTAAACAGGCATACAACAAAGAGAACTGGGGAAAAGAGAAGCGATTGGCAGCACACCCTAAACACACTACCCAAACCAACACGGGTACATATCCTATTTTAATCTTTAATCTCAAATATCTAGAATAAGATGACATAGATTCTCTTTTATTCCTGCTCAAAATAAATGGACATAACATAACACATCCAATTATGAGTTTTTTATTACTACTTTGTTACCGTAAAGTCTTGGCACATGTATAATGATAGAATTCATAATCATTTCCAATATTAATATTTGTGCCTTATTGTAAACCGTTACGATGGTACCTAACTTAGTGACGGTATAGAAAAGTTTTTAAATAAATAAAATATAAATATTAACATTTTTTGACTGACAGTGCTGCTTACTCGCGTGTGTTTTAACGTCCTGCGTAGCCAGATATCTTTATCTGGCCACATAACTCCAGCTAACTTTAGGCCAGCTCTGCAGCACACCTAACATAGCCGGATATCCCCATTATAACCTCAACCCCTCCCTGTAACGCACCTTTTTTTTTTTTAGCTGGCTAAACTATACCCAGATAACCGTTGTACTTCTCCAGCTATAATGTGCCAAATTTGCTATTTAGACGGCTAACTTTTGAGTTATCTGTTTAAATGGTTTTGAAGATGAACCTCAACTTGATAACTGGAGGGAGACACTAAATAAATCTACTGCGACAGCATTTAACTTTAAAAAAGGTGATGATGATAAAATGAGGAAAATGGCTTGGGAAAACTGAAAGGATGGGAGTTTACATCCAGCATGGGACGTTGTTTAAAAATCCCATCTTGGAAGTCCAGATCAGATGTATTCCACACCTTGTTCAAAGGAGAGGTGAGAGAGGCTACAATAACTAAAAGAACAGCTTTCAAGAGATGGAAAAGGGATCTGAATGGAGAAAACAGGAGACAGCATAAGCACTGGCAAGATAGATGCAACGTATGGATAAGGAAGATAAAGAGAATTTACCATGGAAGCGAAAACTCATAATAAAACCTTTTTCAGGTGCATTTGAACTAAAAAGCCTGTGAGGGAGTCAGTTGGACCATTAGATGATGAAGGGGTAAAAGAGGCACTTGGGGATGACAAAGCCATAGCAGAGAGACTAAATGAATTCTTTACTTCGGTATTCACGGAGGAAGATGTAACAAACAGAAACATGACGGCAGAAAAAGACCGTACGCCCCATTCTGTCTGCCCATCCATCCAATTATTTGTAAAATACCTGTCCCTCCCTCAGAGAGCCCCTGCATTTATCCCAGGTTTGCTTGAATTCAGATACTGTTTCTGTCTCCACCACCTCCTTGCATTCGCCACGCTCTCTTTAAAGAAATATTTACTAAATCTACCCCCTTTCACCCTCATCTCATGACCTCTCATTCCAGAGTCTCCTTCCCATTGTAAAAGGCTCCTCTCCTGTGCATGGAAACGTCTGAGATATTTGAATGTCTCTATCCTATCTCCCCTTTCCTCCAGGGTGTACAGGTTTAGATCTTTAAGTCTATCCCCATGTGCTTTAGAAGGAAGACCACTGCCCATTTTAGTAGCCCCCTCTGGAGCGACTCCATCCTGTTTATATCCGTATGAAGGTGGGGTCTCCAGAACTGTACTCAGTATTCCCAGTGAGGTCTCACCAGGGACCTGTACAGGGGCAGTGTCCCCTCCCTTTCTCTGCTAACCCTTCCTCTCCCTGTGCAGCCAATCATCTTTCTGGCTTTTACCATCGCTTTATCCACCTGTTTGGCCTCCTTAAGATCATCAGATACAATCACCCCAGATCCCGCTCTTCCTTTGTGCTTAGAAGAATTTCACCTCCAATACTGAACCTCTCCCTTGGGTTTCTGTGCATCCTGAATGCATTACTCTGCATTTTTTAGCATTAAATCTTAGCTGTAAGACCTTAGACCATTCATCGAGCTTCCCCCCTCATGTTTCCACTCCTTCCTGCTGTCCACTATAGATTGTAGCATCATTGGCAAAAAGCCAAAACCTTTCCCGGCAACCCTTCTGTTATGTCGCTAACAAAATGTTGAAAAGAAGCGGATCAAGGTTCAATCCCTGAGGCACAGCGCTAGTGACAGCCTCTCCTCAGAGAAAGCTCCATTTACCACTCCCCGTTGTCACCTCCCACTCAGTCACTCACTCTAGGATCCATAGGAAGCGCGCACAATTTGTTATAAGTCTTCTGTGCGGAACCGGGTCACCCAATCAAAAAAACTGATTAGATTCATCTGACAAGATTTACCTCTGGTAAAACCCTGCCGCCTCGGACCTTGCAATCCGTTGAATTCCAGAAATTGCACTCTCCTCTGTCTTAGCAGCAATTCCATTAGGTCGGATTAACTCCCAGCCTCCTCCTTACTTCCACTTTTATGAATAGGAACCACAGTCCCCCAGAACTACTCCAGACTCTAAGGAAGCATTGAAAAGGTCACCAGCGGAGCTGCCAGGACATCTCAAAGTTCCCTCGGATGTGTCCCATCCAGCCCCATCGCCTTAGCTACTTTAAGTTTGGTTAGCTCCTCACATTTAAACTGTTCTGAAAATCAGTTGAGGTTTTCCTCACTTCCAGTCTTATTTGTGTTTGCTTCATGTGGTCCTGCTCTAGGGCCTTCCACAGTGAACACTGAACAGAAAGATTTGTTAAGCAATTTTGCTTTTTCCTCATCAGCCTCTACATATTCCTCACCTTCACCTTTGATTCTCGCAATGACACTTTTGCACTTCCTTCTAATTCTAACAAAATCTCTGGTTCCCCTTTTTACCTATTTGCTATTTTTTCTTCTATTTGAATTTTTGTGTTCCTGACCACTTTCCTAGCTCTCTTAATTTTTCCAGATATTGTCGCCTGTCTTCTTCTTTCTATGATCTCTGGTACTTTATAAATGCTAACCTTTTCTCCTTTACCCTTTCAGCTACTTCTGCAGAAAACAATAATGGTCTTTTTTTTTCTCTTTATTTAAATTCCTAATAAAATGATACCCATGCCAGAAATGATATTCAGAGGTGATGATTCAGCAGAACTGAAACAAATCTCAGTGAACCTGGAAGATGTACTAGGGCAAATTGACAAACTAAAGACTAGCAAATCACTTGAACCAGATGGTATACATCCCAGAGTGCTGAAAGAACTGAGAAATGAAATTGCGGACCTGCTGTTAGTAATTTGTAAACTACCATTAACCATCTATGGTACCTGAATACTGGAGGTTTGCCAATGTAACACCAATTTTTAAAAAGGGATCAAAGGGTGATCCAGGAAATTACAGACCCATGAGTCTGATGTCTGTGCCAGCCAAAATGGTAGAAACTATCATAAAGAACAAAACTTGAAGATATACATAAGCATAGGGGTAGATTTTCAAAGCGTTGCGTGCGTAAGATACGCGCGCAACCCCCAAAAACCTCCCCCTGCCTCCCCCTGTGCGCGCCGAGCTTATCTTGCATAGGCTCGGCGACGCGCACATGTCCCGGGGCTTGCAAAAAGGGGCGTGGTGGGGTGTGGCCTTAGCTTCCAGGCACAGCGGCCATTTGCCGCTGTGCTCAGGATCATGGGCCAGCGCGCCTTCTTCAGCAAAGGTAAGGGGGGGTTCTAGGTAGGGGAAAGGAGGGGGAGGTGCGGGAGGGCGGAAGGAAAGTTCCCTCCGAGGCCGCTCCGATTTCGGAGCGGCCTCGGAGGGAACGGAGGCAGGCTGCGCGGCTCGGCGCGCGCAAGTTGCACAACTGTGCACCCCTTTGTGCGCGCCGACCCTGGATTTTATAACATGCACGTGGCTGCGCACGCATGTTATAAAATCGGGCATAGATTTGTTCGCGCTGGGTTGCGCGAACAAATCCTCGCCCACGCGCAGGTTTTAAAATCTGCCCCATAGTGTAATAGAACAAAGCCAACATGGGTTTAACCAAGGGAAGTCTTGCCTCACAAATTTTTTTGAGGGCATAAATAAACGTGGATAAAGGTGAGCCAGCTGGTATAGTGCATTTGAATTTCCAGAAAGCATTTGACAAAGTCCCTCACGAGAGACTTTTTAGGAAATTAAAACGTCACGGGACAGGGGGCAGTGTCCTATTGTGAATTGCTAACTTGTTAAAAGATAGAAAATAGAGAGTAGGGATAAATGGAAAATCTTCCCAACGGAGAAAGGTGAATAGAGGAAACCCCCAGAGATCTGTTCTGGAGCCACTGATTCTTAATATATTTATAATTAATGTAGAAATGGGAATAACAAATGAGGTGATCAAATTTGCTGATGACACAAAATTATTCAAAGTTGTTCAATCGCAAGAGGATTGTGAAAAATTACAAGAGGACCTTGCAAAATGGGGAGACTGGTAATGCAAATGCAATTGAACGTGGACAAGTACAAAGTGATGCATTTAGGGAAGAGTAACACAAATTATGGTTACACAATGCAAGGTACTACATTAAATGTTGCCACTCAGGAAAAGGATCTAGGTGTCATCGCTGAAAATACGTAGAAATCCTCTGCTCAGTGTGCAGCCGCAGCCAAGAAAGCAAATAGGATGCTGGGGATTATTAGATTATTAGAAGCTCTTCTGCAGCCAAGTCCATTTGCAAAGCATGTGAAGCAGCATCACCCAGTAAAAGAGAAACATGAGGGTAACCTGCACAGCACGGTTCATACTACCATAAGAAGCTTGCTGGGCAGACTGGATGGAGCATTTGCTCCTTTTCTGCCATGCATCATTACTATTTTACTATGAAAGGAATGGAGAATAAAACAGAGAATATCACACTGCCTCTGTATCACTCCATGGTGCGACCTCATCTTGAGTATTGTGCTAAGTTCTGGTCACCACATCTCATGAAAGATATAGCAGAATTAGAAAAGGTACAGAGAAGGGAAACCAAGATGATAAAGGGGATGGAACAATTCCCCTATGAGGAAAGGCTAAAGAGGTTAGGACTCTTCAGCTTGGAGAAGAGATGGCTGAGGGGAGGTACGAGAGAGATATAAAATAATGAGGAATGGAGCAAGTAAACAATCAGTTATTTACTCTTTCGAAAAGTACAAAGACCAGGGGACACACAATGAAGTTACTGGGTAATATGTTTAAAAGTAATAAGAGAAAATATTGTTTTATTCAACACATAATTAAACTCTGGAATTCCTTGCCAGAGGATGTGGTGAAAGCTATTAGTATAGCTGCGTTTAAAAAAGGTTTGGACAAGTTCCTGGAGGAAAAGTCCATAAACCATTATTAAGGTGGAGTTGCAGAAATCCACTGCTTATCCCTGGGATAAGGAGCTTGGAATCTCTCTACCCCTTGGGATCCTGCCAGGTCTTTATGACTTGGATTGGCCTCTGTTGGAGACAGGATACTGGGCTTGATGGATCTTTGGTCTGACCCAGTCTTGTGTTCTTGTGTAACAGTGGATTTGGCCTTTCTGCTGGTGTAAGCGGTGGGGCAGGAGTGACTGCCAATTGCTTCTTCCCTGTGAAGAAGTTTTTCATTTTGGGGGGGGCTCAGAATCGTAATTTATTTTTTTTAGTTGTGGTAGACTGGTGACAATATTATTATTATTATTATTTAATGGTTTCATTTCTTTTTTATTATGTGAGATTTCAAAATACTTCAAGTGAATAATGCACCAAACAATCGCAAATCACTAAGAACATAAGACTTGCCATACTGGGTCAGACCGAGGGTCCATCAAGCCCAGCATCCTGTTTCCAACAGAGGCCAAGCCAGGCCACAAGAACCTGGCAATTACCCAAACACTACAGAGCTGCATATAACAGGAAAGAGGATAATGTGAATAATCCCATAAAGGTAATGTACAATCACTCCCTCAAAAGAGGGGGAGAAAAAAAGAAAAAGCAAAGCTGAATCACCTTAGAAAGAAAGTCTCAAAGCTACGAATGCTGAGCTCCCCCTGCTTAGCAGCAATTGGACTGAACATTATCCGTTGTTATCTATCAGAAATCTTCCCAAAAGGGAGGGTCCAAAAAGTGAACTTCCCACGCTGATGGCGAACACATCTACGTGGCAAGTGCAGGCTGAGGTGGCTACCGACTGAGGCCTTCCTCCTGAGCTGGGGAGGGGTATCTGCCATGTCAGGGAGGGGGGGGGGGCAGGAGGATAGAATCCCTTGGTAGCCACAAAATGCCCTTGTTTTGAACTTGAGACTGAGCAGCACATCTCTGTCTGTCTGAGAAGCGAGACGCCTGGGCAGGGCCATTCTGGAAAACCGATCTCCAGTCGCTCTTCCTGCTCGTTCTCACTCCATATAATAAATCCTGCCGATCAACTCATTTGCAGTCTTCAGTTTCTCCCTCCTATCTCCCCAAAACAGTTTCTGTGGAGCCCGTACTCTGGTCTTGCAGAAATTCAAAATCTGAAGCTTGCTTGCCCTACACCAAATTCTCAAGGGAGTCCAGCTTGCAGTGCAAGAGCCGCTCCCTCACCCCCCAGTCCACTCCATCCTGGAGGCTTGTGACACTGCACCTTGCAAAGCCATGGAAGACCTGGAAACATCCATCTCACCCAACCTCTTCTCATGGATATCTATAGAGAAATTGCATAGCTGTGAAATAGTTTGTTAACTTGAATCTCTGTGCGAAACCACCTCCCACACATCCTCAAGGGTTTCATTCTGAGAGGCAGGGGAGGTTAAAAGTGGGGGTGGGTTCCTCGGAGATATCAGCTTCATCTCCATGGAGAGAGAACAGGCACCTGAGTCACCCCCTGCCCCTCTCTGCATCATGGCACCATCCACTCCTCCAGTCCTCTTTTCATCCACTTGAACTACTCTGAGGGTTGCTCGCAAGGCTTTTGAATCACTCGGGGTCACAGGTGGAGTCAGGGGAAGAGTTTGACCAACATAGCTCAGCAAAACATCAAGCTCATCAACTGTGGTTGTGTCTGGGCTGCAGTGAGTCACCAGCACGTGCCAATCCATCAAGACATGAGCAGATGTCAACTGCACAGGAAATGTCTTCCCTCCACCTCTTGACCATAATGTAAAAGAGAAAAATTAGATTCAGAAACAGAGGGAACTGTAAGCTGAGAGCTCACAGGATGGGGTGTGATCAAGAAGCCAACCTGCTTCTCCCCCTCGTTTTGTCTTTAATTACAGATTAATGCATATCTTTAATAGGGATGGGTATTCGGGAGAAATGAAATCGGAAATGAGTTGAAATTTCCTATTTTGTTTTCAAAACAGAACAAGTTAAATTCCGACTAAATTTCATCAGAATCTTGTTTCATTTTGAAAGTCTATTTAAAAAAAAAGTCACTGGTCGAGCATAGCCCTAGATCAAGACCCAAAGCAGGGGTCCTGGCCTACACCCGAGCGCAACTCTGGCACCTCGGCCTCGGCTTAGGCCCGAAGCCTGGGCCTTGCCTAGGCATAGGCTGCGACCTAGCAAAGGGTTGTGGCCTACGCCAAGCAGGACGCTGGGGTCTTGGCTTTGACCCTGGCTCGAGGCCAGGGCCTAGACCAAGACCCAAGCAAAGGCCCAGGCCTGGTGTTGCACGGCTGTGCGGCCATTCAACTGTCCCCACTTACCGATGCGTCCAGTTCTCCTGCTGCAATTCCTCGGTGGGGCACCCAGGACGCCTTCCCCGATCGGGCCTCTGACGCTGATGGACGCAGGGGCGAGTGGGCCTCCAGGTGCTCGCCTCGCCTCTTAAAGGGGCTCAGGATCAGGAAGTGTCCCAGCCCCAGGAAATGATGTCAGATCCAGCCTCCTTTTAACGCTGGGTCCCAGCAGCTTGCTTTACCTTGCAACAAGTCCCTTCTGTGAGTAGCTGCCTTGGTGCTTCCTCTGTTCCCTGTTTGTGTCTCCGACTTGGATTGCCTTTGGACTTCTGCCTGCCTTGCGCCTGCCTTCGACCTTGGATTACCTTTGGACTTTGCCTGCCTGCCACCTGTCTCCGACTTGGATTGCCTTTGGACTTTGCCTGTCTGCTGCCTGCCTCCGACCTCGGATTGTGCCTGGACTCCATCCGATCAGGTGAGGGTCTTTTCCGGTTCCTGCACATTTGATTCCGCCTACCGACGGCGAGGACCTGAGGGTCACCCTCGCTGGTAGTACTAACCTCGCCTTGGCCTAGGGTCCACACTCCGGCTGGCAACAGCCAATAGTTTGCAAGGCCATGGACCCTGCAGACCTTTCCGGACTCCAGGCCATTCCCGGGTTAGCCCAGAAGCTTCAGTAGCAGCAGCAATGCCTCGAGGTGGTGGCAGCTACCATGGATCTCTTTAACGCACGTCTCAACGCTCTAACGACGGCCGCAGCCCAACCCACCCTAGCATCCCCAGCTCAGTTCGCGGTTCCTGCTCCTCTGCGTCTGCCAATACCACCCAGGTACAACGGGGACCCCAAACTTTGTCGGGGATTTTTGAATCAGTGTCTGATGCACTTTTCCTTACAACCAGTCCAGTTCTTCACCAACGCCATCAAGACTACCTTTATCATTTCATTACTGGATGGCAAGGTACTTGACTGGGCATCACCCTTACGGGAATGGGCTGACCCCATGCTCCTGATCATCCAACTTTATTTGCGAATTTTCAGCCAGGAGTTCGAGGATCCTGGACGATCAGCCACGTTAAGCTCGGATCTGCTTCACCTCCGTCAGGGCGCCTGGCCCTTGATAGACTACGCCATTGAATTCCGCACCCTGTCTTCGGAGTTAAATTGGCGTGAGGACAACTTGCGAGCAATCTTCCTTGAGGGGAAGATGAGCTGGCGGCGAGGGAGTTACCAGAGTCACTGGACGCTCTGATTGACCTCGCAGAGAGAATTGATAGACGCCTTCAGCAACACGCTCGGGAGTTGAGTCCTCCGTGCAGATTCCTACCCTTGGCACCTGCTTTCTCTCGTCCCCTTCTCCCTACCAGCACAGAGGCCTCTCTCTGGGACAAGTCATAGAAACATAGAAACATAGAAATGACAGCAGAAGAAGACCCAGTGGCCCATTCAGTCTGCCCAGCAAGTTTTGCACTTTTTTTTGTCTCATACTTATCTGTTACTCTTGGCTCTTAGTAATCTTTTGATTCTATTTCCCTTCCAACCCCACCATTAATGTAGAGAGCAGTGTTGGAACTGCCTCTAAGTGAAATATCTAGCTTAATTAGTTAGGGTTAGTAACCGCCGCAATAAGCAAGCTATACCCATGCTTATTTGTTTACCCAGACTAAATAATTCAGACCTTGTTGGTTGTTGTCTGTATATAGATCCACTTTTCTTCATTCCCCCTGCTGTTGAAGCAGAGAGCTATGCTGGATATGCGTGATGTATCAGTCTTTCTCCCCTGCCGTTGAAGCAGAGAGCTATGCTGGATATGCATTGAAAGTGAAGTACCAGGCTTATTTGGTTTGGGGTAGTAACCGCTGTAACAAGCAAGCTACTCCCCGCTTTTTTTGTGAATGCAAATCTTTATCCACGTTTCCTCTTGCCGTTGAAGCTTAGAGCAATGTTGGAGTTGCATTAATCGTGTGTATGTTTATTGAATAAGGGTATTATCTCCAGGCAGTAGCCGTCATTCCTGCGAGCCCCCCATGAACCCATGCAGCTTGGAAGAACCCATATCTCAACCGAAGAGAAACTTCAACGGCACTGTCTGGGGCTATGTTTTTTCTGTGCTGGCAGAGGACATGTTGTGAACACATGCCTCCAGAAGGCGGGAAATGAACAGCCTAGTTGCTGGAGGGGAAACACTTCTAGGCTGCACCCACTCCTCCCCACAACTGACTCTCCCGGTAACCATTCTAAAGGATGGAGGGGAGTTCCCCTCAATGGCATTGGTGGACTCTGGGGCCGGGGGGAATTTTGTTACCAGAGCTCTTGTGGAAGAACTGCAGCTACCCATCAGTGCTCGAGACCGTCCTCTATATATTTCCTCTATCTATGGAGAGCCCCTGCCAGGGCATATCAGATTCACGACCAAGACTTTGCACCTTCATACTGGATTCCTGCACGAGGAGCAGATCTCCTTCTATGTCCTTGACAGGGTGATACACCCCATGGTTTTGGGGTTACCCTGGTTCCAACAACACTCCCCCGTGCTCAACTGGAAAACCCTCCAGCTTGCCAGTTGGGGTTCTCGATGCTTTGAAACCTGCTTGCAGCACGTGCATCCTCTGAGAGCCATTTCCCTGGTTACTACCCCATTGGGTCTTCCACCGCAGTATCAGGATTTCGCAGATGTCTTTTCCAAAAGCAAAGCAGAGATCCTGCCTGAGCACCGAAGTTTTGATTGCACTATCAACCTCCTACCAGGCACGCTTCCTCCCTGAGGGAGGGTGTATCCCCTCTCCCCAGCAGAAACCATGGCCATGTCTCAATACATCCAGGAAAATCTCGAGAAAGGATTCATCCGACCATCCTCTTCACCGGCTAGTGCGAGTCTTTTCTTTGTCACCCAAAAAGATGGCTCCCTAAGGCCATGCATTGATTATCGTGGCCTCAATGCTATTACAAGGAAGGATAGATACCCCCTGCCACTCATCACGGAACTTCTAGATTGTCTCAAGACTGCCAAAGTTTTTTCAAAGCTGGACCTGCGTGGAGTGTACAACCTTGTCCGTATCCGGCCGGGGGACGAATGGAAGACGGCCTTTAATACTGTTCTATGGAACTCCATGCCACTCGAAATAAGGCTGCAGAGAAATTTGAAACTATTTAAAACTAGTCTGAAAACCTGGCTTTTTAAACAAGCTTTTTATAAAGACAAAGAGAAGGAGGAAAACAGTTGAAAGATAATGACGCACCAAATAATCAGTTTTTTTCCTGTAATATCTCCAATTGCATATTAATGCTAGATTTGAACCGCTTGACAGTTTTTCAACCGACATATAAGCCTTAATTAACACATCGTCTTTTCTTATTAAAATATGTTACCATTCTATGTTGGCACATGTATAATTTGTAATCTATACCAATTATAGTTTTTTCTTATTGTGCCTTTTTGTAAACCGTTGTGATGGTGAATTAACTTAACGACGGTATAGAAGAATTTAAAAATAAATAAAAATAAATACTCGGGACGGCCATTACGAGTACCTCGTCAAGCCCTTTGGCCTATGTAACGCTCCCGCAGTGTTCCAGCATATGATGAATGAGATTTTTCAAGACCTCCTATACGACTCAGTGGTCGTTTATCTTGATGACATCCTTATTTTTTCCCGTGTCATTCAGAGTCACCGACAACATGTACGAACAGTGTTGCAACACCTGCAAGCCCACCGACTTTACGCCAAGTTTGAAAAATGTGCATTCGAACAAGAGAGTCTGCCCTTCCTGGGCTACACTGTGTCCTGCCAAGGCTTCCGCATGGACCCTGAAAAGGTACACTGCATCCAGGATTGGGCCCAACCGTCTACCCTCCGGGGCCTCCAAAGATTCTTAGGATTTGTGAACTTTTATCGCTACTTTATCCCTCATTTTTCTCAACTAGTGGCTCCCCTAACTGCACTCACCCAGAAGGGGTCTGACGCCAGAAACAAGCAAGCCTTCTTACAAGAACCATGCCTCCAGCACCCTGATCCAGAACGCCCATTCATTCTTGAAGTAGACGCTTCCTCTCTGGGAGTGGGAGCAGTGCTAAGCCAAATGGCAGACTCCGGGACCCTACGACCTTGTTCATTTTTTTCACGCAAGTTCACTTGCGTGAAAAAACGTAACTATGGCATAGGGGATAAAGAGCTTCTTGCCATCAAACTAGCCTTGGAGGAGTGGTGGCACTGGTTGGAGGGGGCACGTCACCAAATCACGATCTTCACAGATCATAAGAACCTTGAATATGTGCAGGAGGCACAACGTCTTAATCCTCGTCGAGCCCGCTGGTCACTTTTTTTTCCTGCTTTGATTTTGAACTGCGTTACGACCCGGCCAAAAAGAATGCCAGGGCAGATGCCCTCTCTCGCTCTTTCAAAGCCGATGAGACCCTGGACCCACCAGCATACATCATAGATCCAGCCTGGATTCTCCTAGCTGTGACGTCACCCATACCCTCTGGGAAGATAGTGGTCCCCACTAGACATCATCAAAAAGTCTTGGAATGGCCCACGATTCTCTCGTGGCAGGACATTTGGGCCAACGCTGCACCCTGGATCTACTTAAATGATATTACTGGTGGCCATCCATGACATGCGATGTTAAATCCTATGTGGAATCCTGTCCCACCTGTGCAAAGCACAAGCTGCCCATAGGATGACCGTGGGGACTTCTGCAACCTTTGACTGCTCCCAAACAGCCCTGGATACATTTGTCTACTGATTTTATTGTGGATCTTCCTATGTCCCATGGCTGTACCGTCATCTGGGTAGTCATGGATCAATTTTCTAAGATGGCTCATTTTGTGGCTCTCACAGGCCTCCCATCTGCACCAGAAATGGCGCATCTGCTTACCGCCCATGTCTTCCCTCTTTACGGCCTTCCCCGTCATATCATCTCTGATATGACAGGGAAGGCCGTGTAGAGGTGTACAATTTACAGCTAAATATTGGCAATCCCTTTGCCAGAAATGTAATATCTATCTGGATCTCACCAGTGCCTACCATCCCCAGGCCAATGGGCAAGTGGAGAGACTCAACCGTACCCTTAAAACCTTCTTAAGGACATTTACCAATACTCGTCAGGACAATTGGGCTGACCTCCTTCCCTGGGCGAAATTCTCGCATAATTCCCACATCGGTTCCTCTACTGGCACCTCTCCCTTCCAGGTAGTATAAGAACATAAGAACATGCCATACTGGGTCAGACCAAGAGTCCATCAAGCTCAGCATCCTGTTTCCAACAGTGGCCAATCCAGGCCATAAGAACCTGGCAAGTACCCAAAAACAGCAGTGGCTGTTTTCTAAGTCAACTTAATTAATAGCAGGTAATGGACTTCTCCTCCAAGAACTTATCCAATCCTTTTTTAAACACAGCTATACTAATTTCACTAACCACATCCTCTGGCAACAAATTCCGGAGTTTAATTGTGCGTTGAGTGAAAAAGAACTTTCTCCGATTAGTTTTAAATGTGCCACATGCTAACTTCATGGAGTGCCCCATAGTCTATTATCCGAAAGCATAAATAACCGATTCACATTTACCCGTTCTAGACTTCTCATGATTTTAAACACCTCTATCATATCCCCCGTCAGCTCTGTCTTCTCCAAGCTGAAAAGTCCTAACCTCTTCAGCCTTTCCTCATAGGGAAACTGTTCCATTCCCTTTATCATTTTGGTAGCCCTTCTCTGTACCTTCTCCATCGCAATTATATCTTTTTTGAGATGCGGCGACCAGAATTGTACACAGTATTCAAGGTGTGGTCTCACCATGGAGTGATACAGAGGCATTATGACATTTTCCGTTTTATTCACCATTCCCTTTCTAATAATTCCCAACATTCTGTTTGTTTTTTTGACTGCCGCAGCACACTGAACCGACGATTTCATTGTGTTATCCAGGCCCAATGCTGCAGCCTGGCCTGAATGCCAGGTCCTGGCACTGGGGCCTCGACCCAGTCCTCGGCATGATGCCGGTGGAATGGCCCATGCGGACAGTATTAGTTGGTGAAGAAATGCCAAATAAAGAAGATGCCAAAGAGGAGGTCCAAGGCCTGGGCTCCAGGCCTGTACCTGACCCTGGGCATCAGCCCTGTTGTCAGGATGGGCCACAGCATCTGGCCTAGGCCTGGGCCCTGGTTGAGACCTAGGCATCTGGTTGCAGGCTCTGGGTTGGGCCTTGGCATCAGGTCTGGGCCTGGGTAGTGATGAGTGGGCCTGACCAGAAAACCAACATGGAGAAGGAAATCCCCAGAATCCTTGGGTTTTCTTAGCCTGCTTTGGCTGAATGAACTCAAAGTGACTTGCTGAGAATGACTTGCAGAAGGCTCATGATATCTGGACATGCAATTAACCTGGCTCCAAGATGACACTTATTCATAAGGTCATACAAAGAAGAAACCAACGGCGGGAGCTTGAGGCTATCCGGTCACAATAAAAGGCACTATTCTCAGGAGTTTTCTATAAACACAGCCACAGATATGTTAATTACCTTGACCAGTATGATTCTAAAAGAACAAAGAACTACCTATAGAGTAATTGGTAAATGGGCCTCACCTAATGATCCCCACCTCCTGGGAAAACTAATCAGGGCAGTTCAGGAGTAGTCACATGTGGTTGACGTGGTAACCTATGTAAATGGTTCTTTGGGCAGTCACGCACCTCTCCAGAACCTTCTACCTTTGTTCAATACTGAGTGTTATCTATAAAAGAAGGATCATTTCCTGTATATGAGGACAGATTGTCAGAGGCATGGCATCAGCATCTCCCAAGAATACTTATATTGTTCAATAAAAAATTATGCTTTCTACCAAAATCTAAGTGTTCTTGTCTCCCTGGCCATAAGCGTCATAAAACATGGTGTGACGCTTAACAGTAGGCCTCACGCAAAGCCCCAGCTTAGGCCGGGGCCTAGGCCTTGTCTGCGGATCTCCCCCACTGGGGAGGATCTTGGCCCTGGCATTTTTCCGGGTGGGAGGGATGGGTAGGGGGCATGAGAGGCCCCATTTCTTTTTTTTCCCGTTTTTTTTTCAAATGTTTATTTCATGTTTTTAAAGTAAAGAAACAAAATAAACAAAGAAACAAAATAAACCAAGGAACAAAATAAACATTACATGAAACAAAATTTGTGGGGAAAACGCCTCCCCCCCAAACAAAATAAAAAATGAAACTAAATTTTCTCTCCTTCCCCCCCCCCCGATCAGTAATAAGTCTCTGTGTTTCTTTAAATCCATTCTGTCCCACTAACCTTAAGGTAAGGTAAGGTCTGCAATTTCACAAGCTGGCAAACGGTGGAAATACCATGAGTGGTAGTGCTGACGTAGCTTCAGGGCTACTCATCTGTAATTGTAAGACTTTAATGGAAATGTCTGTCAAACCTGAAGCACCCGCTGAAGAGACAGTGCAGGTCACAACCCTAACGGCAGCTTCAGGCTAACACAAACTACGCAGTCACACCCTGACAGCACTGGGGTAACCTGTACTGCGGGCCTTGCTAGCACAGCTGCATCTGCTTTCCAAGAAGAGCAGAGAAAGCTGCAGAGAGTGACCCTGATTAAAACTGCCACCACTGTTTATCATGTCTAAAATCGCAGCTGGACATACCCGGAGCAGTCCCTTCCCCATGGAGCTTACAGTCTGGCCAAGACAAACATGACTGAAGGGGAGGAGGAGGGAGAGGGGCAATCAACGTGGAAGAGGAGGCTGGGCTGCAGGGTCTGGAGACTTGGTCGCTCCTCTCAGTCCAGCAGCCTGGGTTGATGTCGACGGTGGGTAGCAGAACAAGGCAGCCAGCTCCTTTCTGTGAATGTCAGGGCTTCCTTTCAAGAGATTGTGCAAGAAAGATACCAAATTATTCTAATAAGAGTAACATTTTTAAAAGCAATTACTATTTTGTAATCCGCTGGGGTAGACATGAGGATCAGCAGAACAGAAATTAAAATATATATAGATATATATATGTACAGCTGTGATCATTAAGTATACCCCTGGTAGAATTTGTAAGATGCGTAGCTATTCGGTGATGCATAAAATAGCTTGATTTGAAACACATAAAAAATAACAGACGTGCTTTGTCTGATCATTCGTGTTTTCTTAAAATGCTGCAGATCGTGCAAGTTCTGCCTGTACTTTAAGAAGCGGCAATGAAACGCAGTCTGTGGCTCTGTGCTGAATGCCACATCTGATCTGATAGCTTCTCTGGTGTCAGATCGGGGTGAACAGAAAAGCAAAGGGAGTTTAGGGAGGCGGGAAAGTGGTTGCTAAACAGCTTACATGGGAACTGTTGCAAGCCAGCGATTAGATGACAATAACTCGTACTTCTCAGCCTGACAGTGACTGCTGTGGCATGCGAACGTCGAAGCTAATGTCTGTTTCTACTGAAACTGATCTTCCTGAAAGCAAAGTAATTCATTTTGCTGGAAAACGGACAGGAAAAGATCAGATCACAGTGAACGTGGAAAACGACAAATTAAGTGGAGTCAGCAGCAGTGTTGGTGAAGGGGCAGGGTAATGAATTTGACCTATATTGGGATATCCTTTATGCATATGAATATAAGACATTTTTATATTTCATGCAGGCAATCAGTGACAGTGTATGATTAACCCATGCAGAAAGTGCTTTACTTCCTGGAATGAGAAAGGTGATGTCTAGAAGGCCTTCAATCCTACAGTGACTCATTGGGACTACCTGTGACATGGAGTCCTGGGCTCTCTTCACTTAACATTGATCTAAAAGGTGAAATTACTTCTTACCCGATAATTTCCTTTCCGTGAGTCCAATCACACCAGTCCAGACAAGTGCATTTTGCTCACCGACCTGCAGATGGAGACAGAAATGAACAGGCTCACTGATGTCACTCCTTATATGCATCCCTGCTGACGTCAGCCTGCCAGTATTTCTGTAGACAACTCCAATGCAAACCAATCTGTTTTTTTATAGTGAACCTCCAGAAGAACCAGGAAACAGGAAAGAAGGAGAGTTTTACAACATATAGGACAACAACAACTTACCTGTAGAGCAGCATGGAAATGCAAATCTTTGAGCTATTCTATTTATTTTTTTAAACATCTCCTGCATCTGAGAGTGGATGAAAATTACGGAAGTTAAGTAGCACAGAAAGGGTCCTGGACTGGTCTAACTGGATTCAAAGAAAGAAGATTATCAGTAAGAAGTAATTTCACCTTCCTTTTCATCCAGTTAGACCAGTCCAGACAAGTGGGATGTACCCAAGCCACAGGATCTTTCCCAAGGCCATGGCAAAACTGCTGAGTTGAAGGAGGCTGGCAGGCTGCTCCTTTGAAACTGACATCCAAGCAGTAATGCTTAGCAAAGGTCAGTAAAGAAGACCAAGCTGCTGTCTTACAGATCTCCAAAGGCGATATCCATCTCTGTTTGGCCCAAAATGTAGCCAGAGCTCTCGTGGACTGAACTGGCACCTGCTTTGGTAAAGATGCACACAACCATTGTGTACAATTTCCAGAATCCACTGGTCCGAAGTAAGTTGGATCCACCTCCAGCTAAAGTTAGGAAGCCAGCTGCCTATGTCAAGAACTGGAGACACAGTCGTTAAGCACTCAGAGTGGCTCGAAGAATCTGGATCCTGAGGACCCAATGTTGATGTGGAGCTCACCTGTGCCATTAACAAATAGTGTCACATGCCGTGCTGTACTTAGTGACAAGGGTCGTCAAGTGCCAGTGCACTGAAATCACTGGTGCACTGAGATGTCTTCTTACTGCCTCCTGATTGGACCACTCAGCTAGGGTGGGTACCAGGAGAGTAGAGTTAGGAACTAGATCCCTTTTTTTATACCTCCCCCATAAGGAGGAGAAAGGCACCCAAAATATCCCTCCTATGGTAGCCTGCGACCTGGATTCCTTGTCACGGGGGAGTTCTTTTGTAGGGACTATGCCTGATAGTGCCAGCGCCTTCAGTCGACCACAGAATTGGAGCAGCTCCTTGCAGGAATGGAAAAGTAGAGGGGTCCTTCCGCTTTTCCATCTGTGCACCCATCAATGGCGTTCCTCACTCTCGTGCTGAGAGTAGAGGGCTCGCTGTATCAGGGGTCCATTGCCTCAATCTTGATATCTCCGCTGTGTGACCTCCTGGTATTCGGGGGGGATGAGAGTTTTTATCTAAAATCATAGTATCCAAGGTACTTACGTGATTAAAAGAAGAGAATTCCTAGTTGATATTCTTTCCAATCGCTCTCTGAGAAATGATTTTGCAGCTGCTCAGTGACACTGCCATAACGAACAACTTACATCGCAGGTAGGGAGGGGGTCTGGTCGCATATATGCTGCTGAGCCTCTCAAAGTTGAGAACTTAGTCCCATCCTGAATGTAAGTGCGTTACTTAAGACCTGCTAAGGGAAACCTTAATATGTTCTCCCCTCAGTGCCTTACTTCCTTACTAGGGTAAAGCGTGTTTTTATTCTCCCTTCTCTTGGTGAATTTCTACCCTTAGTATCCTTCTGGATTACGGGAACTGTCTGGGGAGGAGAACTGTCGTGCAACCCGGATATCGCAAGACATGCAGTGGGTTGTTGTGAGACCTGGCATCTTGCACTATTGATAATGAATCCACTCTTGTAAGAACCTGCTCCCCAGCAGCAGGTAAAGATTTTCTCCCACTTAAGGGGAGTGCATTTCAAATACCCTCTTGTAAAAAGTATGAAAATGTAGCTTTGCGACTGTTCCAGACAAGATGATGTCATATTTGGGTTATATACTGACCTCTAAGGGATGGATGGTTCCAACCACGCCATATCTTAAATGACGTCTACACATTCAGCCATGAGAGACTCACTGTCCTGGTAGTTGATTTATTCTGAAGTTGTCTGGTATAGCTTACTCTAACCATGGTTTGTAATCTTGCATAAGAGGGCTCTGTACCCAAGGTTGGGTTGCTTAGGGACTTCACTTTCCTCCTTCAGTGGAGGGCAGTAAATGTAAACCTGGGATTTGTGAGGGTTTGCTGTCTGACAAAATGATCTAGCTTGTATAACTGGACACTGTTCTGTTGAAGCACAAGGCTATCTTTAGCAGTAGAGCTTGAAGTCCTATGCCAAGTGGGCAAGATGTCTGTCCTGATGGTCAGTCTGAACCTGGGTCTAGAAACCTTACTGATCCCTGGTCAGGACGGACTCCAGATTTCCATAGGAGCATACTCCTGTGGCATTACTATTTCCATCTCTTAACAGAGACGTTCTGGACTTCTGCCTCAGGATATCCTTACTCTACATTGGACTCTGTTTTTTTTTTAACTAGATTATATTCAGATCACTCAGTTTACCTGTCCATAAGAAGAAACTGGACCCTACTGGTTGAGCCAGATTCAGTGGAAGCTCCCTTAGTGAATGTAGTGTTGAATTGTGGACCCTTGAGCCGGCTAGAGGATGAAGTGAATCCGCTGAGGGACGAGCCACAGTGAGGCTCGTAGCCAGGAGGCAGAACAGAGGAATCTGAAGAACTGTCCGAGTCGAGGCAGGTGGAAATGATGGGAAACTAGAAGAAGTCCAGAGGTCGTTGCAGGCGGCAGCGGTGCAGTACGAGGAAATGGACCAGTAGTCAGGGCAGAAGGCAGGCAAGGGAAACCGGAGACAAGCCAGAGGTGAAGATGGGCAGCGAAGCAGGAATTCCAGGGAACGTACCAAGGTCAGGAGCCAGAGAGACAAGCCATGGGAGTAGCAGGGACTAGGACCAGGTGAGGATGGGCAGGAATCAGGAACAAGCTGGAGTGGAGCAGGAGTCAGGAACAAGCTGGAACGGAGCAGGAATCAGGAACAAACTGGAACGGCAGGAACAGCAACTCATTCTCAAATGAGAAGACCCGTTGCAAGGCAAAGAGTGGGACTCACAACTGGGTTTAAATACCTGAAGGCGTCTGACATCATTCCCCGGGGCAGAGCTCAGTTTCCCGTGCTTGTCCCTTTAAATTCCAGGCCCCTGTGCACGCGCACACCTAAGGGGCGGGGCCAGTGGCAGAGAGTTGGCGGCGTCTCCCTCATGGAGGGAGCGCCACGGGAAGGCCCCGACAAGGCCCGGATGGGTATGGAAGACGCCGTAGTCAGAGGTAGGGAGAGGGACCGGCAGCAAACCTCTGCAGGCCGGAGCCATAACAGTACCCCCCTCCTCCTATGCCCCCTCCCTGGGGGTCTCGGTTTAGCAGGATGATCCAGGTGGAATCTGTGGAGAAGAGCTTTGTCCAAAATGTTGGAAGCAGGTTCCCAGGTATTCTCCTCAGGTTAACAACCCTCCCAAGAGAGAAGGTACTCCCATCTCCTATGATGAAAGCGTACGTCCAAGACATCTCGCACTTGATAAATGGTCTCTTCCTCTGCCATGGTCTTGGAGGATTCAGGTGGTTTGTTGTGGAAGACCGACAAAACCAGAGGTTTGAGTAAGGACACATGGAACACATTGTAAATCCTTAGGGTGGACGGGAGGCGTAAGCGATAAAAAAACTGTGCCCACTTGCTCTGTGACAACAAATGGACCAATGTACTTAGGAGCTAGGCGCATGGATGGGATCCGCAAACAAATGTGTTTGGTGCTTAACCAGACTTTGTCTCCAGGAGAGAATACAGGAGCAGGATGCCGATGCTTATCTGCGTATTTCTTTGCGGAAGCGGCCATCTGCTGCAACTTGGTCTGTGTGGATTCCCAAAGGTCTCACAGCTGTTGGGCCGTAAGTTGCGCCACCGGCAGAGGCAGGGGCAAAGGAGGCTTGAGTTGTTTCCCGTAGACCAGTTGGAAAGGGTAAAGTCTGGTAGCTGAATGACAATGGTGGTTATATGAGAATTCTACCCAAGGTTAGGGTTAGGGTTGTTTATCTCCTACGAACGCTCGGAAAAAGGCTTTTAAAGACCGATTAGTGCATTCCGCTTGACCATTGCCCTGCAGCTGGAAGGCAGAAGTAAAGTCCAACTTCTTACATAGTGCTTTCCAATACTTTGCAGTAAATTGTGAGCCTCGGTTGGAGGTGATATGAAGCGGAAGTCCATGTATACGAAATATATGTTGGGTGAAGAGTTGTGCTAGTTCGGGTGCAGTCGGCAGCTTGGGTAGAGGCACAAAGTGAGCCATTTTAGAAAATCTGTCAACTGTAACCCATACCACAGTTTTCCTATCAGACAGCAGTAGGTCTACTATAAAGTCAGTAGAAAGATGAGTCCATGGCTCTGTTGGAATGGGTAATGGCTGCAGAAGACCTCATGGATGACCAGGCTAGGGTTTCTGCCTAGCACAGGTGGGGCAGGAACTGACATACTTCTGAATGTCTTTCTTGACTTGAGGCCACCAGTAGTATCTGGTTAATAGTTCCAAGGTTCGAGCCTTACCAGGGTGTCCTGTAGTCTGAGAATCATGAGCCCATGATAGAACCTTCTTTTGTAGGCGGATAGGAACCATGGTTTTACCAATGAGGACCACGTCCGTGGCGGCAATGAGAACCTTGGCTGGGTCTAAGATGTATTGAGGTGGATTAGGCATGTCCTCCGTCTCCGTGATACGGGATAGGGTGTCTGCCCGGATATTCTTAGCGTAGTGAAAAGTTGAAATGGCTGAAGAATAAGGACCATCGGGTTTGCCTTGGATTGAGGCGTTGAGCCCGACACAAGAATTCCAGATTCTTGTGATCCGTGTAAACGATGATAGTATTTTGGGCCCCCTCCAGCCACTGGCGCCATTCTTCAAATGCCAGTTTAATGGCCAGTAATTCCTTATCTCCTATGCTGTAATTTTTCTCGGCCAGCGAGAATTTTCGAGAAAAATATGAGCACGGTAGTAATTTGCCTTTATTGGATATTTGACTGAGAACAGCCCCACAGCTTGATCTGATGCGTCAACCTCCACAATGAACTGGCGCTATGGGTCTGGGTGGTGTATGCAAGTATCCAGAAGAAAGCCCTCTTTAAGATTCTGGAAGGCATGCTGTGCTGCCAGAGGCCAAGCCTTGGCATTCGCTCCCTTCTTGGTGAGGGCTATGAGTGGAGCCACTTTTTGAGAGTAGTGCGGTATGAACTGCCGGTAAAAGTTGGCAAACCCAACGAAGCGTTGGAGAACTTTGCGCCAACTGGTTGAGGCCAATCCACTTAAGTTCACTTAGAGAATAGCCACTGCCATTAGCAGTGGTAACATGGAATAGACTTAGTTTTTGGGTACTTGCCAGGTTCTTATGGCCTGGATTGGCCACTGTTGGAAACAGGATGCTGGGCTTGATGGATCCTTGGTCTGACCAGTATGGCATTTTCTTATGTTCTTATGTTCTTAATCGCCGCCACTTTGTCAGGGTCCATGTGGAAGCCTGTGGAAGACACAATATATCCAAGAAACGGCAGGGATTCCTGCTCAAACTGGCATTTCTCCAATTTGGCAAAGAGACAATTGTCTCAAAGTTTCTGTAAGACTCTTTGGATGTGTTGGCGATGTGTAGCCAGGTCTTTAGAATATATCAATACAAAATCCAGATATACGATGACGGAGGTATGCAGCATATCTCGTAGTACCTCATATCTCATTAGGTTTTGGAAAACTGCAGGTGCATTACATTAGCCGAATGGCATAACCAGGTACTCGTAATACCCATCTCGAGTGTTGAATGCGGTTTTCCATTCATCTCCTGGTCGTATTCTCACGAGATTGTATGCTCCCCGGAGGTCAAGCTTGGTGAAGAGCTTGGCTCCCTGTAGCCAGTCTAAGAGCTCTGGGATAAGTGGCAATGGGTATCTGTCACGTTGAGTGATGACGTTAAGACCCTAGTAATCAATACAAGGTCTGAGTGAACCATCTTTTTTTGCCACAAAAAAGAAACCGGCTCCAGCCGGTGAAGTGGAGGGTCAGATAAAACCACGGTCCAATTTCTCTTGAATGTTGCTAGACATGGTCTGGGTTTCAGGAAGAGATAAGGGGTATACACGCCCCTTGGGAGGCATGGTGCCCAGCAGCAAGTTTATGGCACAATCAAAAGGTCGATGTTCTGGAAGGAGTTCAGCCTTTTCTTTAGAGAAGACATCCATGTATTTCAGATATCGGTCAGGTAAGGATAGAGATGTAGTCAGAAGCGGAATGCAGGGTTGCGGAACTGTGGCCAAACATGACAAAAAACAGTACTGGCTCCAGGCCGCTATTTGGAGGGTGTCCCACTGGATGACCGGTGAGTGCTTCTGTAGTCATGGCAAGCCCAAGACAATAGGATGAATGGCCCTTTCTAGCACCAGGAAAGAAATCTCTTCAGTATGCAGGATTCCAGTACGAAGATTCAGGGGAATCTTCCTGTAGAACACCACTTCCAGGGTGTAGAAATACACCCTGGAAGTGGTGTTCCATGAATAGATGAAATTCGAAGTGGAGGAGAGTATGCAGGGACGGATTCCCGATGACAACCAGCCTGGGGATTCGCCACCCAGGCCGGCCCAGGAGATACCATGTGGTCTGCTGAGCACGGCTCTGTCACGGCCACGCTCGGCAGACCATGTGACTAGAGTGTCCGGCCCACCGGGGGATGCCCAATCCCCCAATAGGCCAATCCGCCCCTGGAGAGCATGGCTGACAGCAATCTGTAGCAGTTGAACGAGGTCAGCGAGAATGAAATTTCCTCCTACTCCAGAGTCAACAAAAGCCAATGTGGAGAAGGAACCCCTAGGGTATTTGAGGGTAACTGGTACGATACATTGAGGAGTGGGATTGATGCAGCCTAGGGTCAGCTCCCCGATTACTCCTAGGCCCTGGCGTTTTCCGGCCGTTCACCGCATTGGGCCAGCAGGTGACCCTTTCCTCCACAGTACAAGCAGAGGTCTAGGGAGTGGCAGTGTTTCCTCTCCTCAGGTGTCAATGGACTTCATCCCAGCTGCATAGGTTCTTCACCATGAGCAGTTGAAGTCTCAGTGGAAGGAAGCCGTGGACGAGAGAAAGAAGGAGCTAAAGCAATTGGTCTCTTGGTCAGCTTGACCTCTCGAGCTCGTTTTTGTATCCGACGATCAATCCATCCAGTGAGAACAATCAAAACATCAAGGTTCTCAGGAAGATCCCGAGCGGTGAGCTCGTCCTTGATTCGAGGAGATAAGCCTTCTAAAAAGATGCTCTGCAAGCTGTCCTCATGCCAACCTAGTTCTGTTGCCAGTGTGCAGAACTCAACAGCATAGTCCACAAGAGAGCGGCCCACTTGACGAAGGTGTAATAGTTCGGTAGCAGCAGTGGACTGCCGAGCTGGCTCATTGAATACTGTCTTGAATGTCTGAATAAACAACTGCAGGTCTGATAGCAGGGAGTCACTTCATTCCCAGAACGGAGAAGCCCACGCCAGAGCTCGTCCATCCAAGAGGGACAGTATGTAAGTCATCTTGCCTTGATCTGAAGGGAACTGTGTAGGCTGCAGAGCGAATCTCATGAAACAGTGGTTTAAAAAACCACGGCACTGCTTCGGATCCCTCGCATATCGTGGTGATGCTGGGAGATGAAGCAAAGCAGACGGTCCAGGAGCTGGGGCTGGCACGGGCGGCATCAGTGCTGGTGGTGGTGTGGCATCCAGACGATTAGCCAGTCTCTCCATGGTAGCCACCAGCACATCTAGGCAATGTTGCTGCTGCTGTATTTGCTGGGCCATGCCAGGAATGGCCTGAAGATTCGGATTGTCTGCCGGGTCCATGGCCTTGCAAACTGTTGAATTGTGGACCCTTGAGCCGGCTAGAGGATGAAGTGGATCCGCTGAGGGAAGACACGCAGCGAGGCTCGTAGCCAGGAGACGGAACAGAGGAATCTGAAGAACTGTCCGAGTCGAGGCAGGCGGAAATGAATGGAAACCAGAAGAAGTTCAGAGGTCGTGGCAGGCAGCAGCGGTGCAGCACGAGGAAACGGACCAGTAGTCAGGGCAGACGGCAGGCAAGGGAAACCGGAGACAAGCCAGAGGTCAAGACGGGCAGCGAAGCAGGAATTTCAGGGAACGTACCAAGGTCAGGAGCCAGAGAGACAAGCCAAAGGAGTAGCAGGAACTAGGACTAGGCGAGGATGGGCAGGAATCAGGAACAAGCTGGAGCAGAGCAGGAGTCAGAAACAAGCTGGAGCGGAGCAGGAATCAGGAACACGCTGGAACGGAGCAGGAATCAGGAACAAGCTGGAACGGAGCAGGAATCAGGAACACCCTGGAACGGAGCAGGAATCAGGAACACGCTGGAGCGGAGCAGGAATCAGGAACACACCGGAGCGGAGCAGGAATCAGGAACACACTGGAGCGGAGCAGGAATCAGGAACACGCTGGAACGGCAGGAACAGCAACTCACTCTCAACCAAGAAGACCCATTGCATGGCAAAGAGTGGGACTCACAACCGGGTTTAAATACCTGAAGGCGTCTGACATCATTCCCCGGGGCGAAGCTAAGTTTCCCGCGCTGGTCCCTTTAAATTCCAGGCTTCTGCTTGCGCCCACATAAGGGGCGGGGCCAGTGGCAGAGGGAAGGCCCGGGCGGGCACGGAGGACGCCGCAGTCAGCTGGAGCAGCCCCGAGGTAGGGAGAGGGACCGGCCGCGGACCTCTGCGGGCCGGAGCCGTAACGTGTAGGATTGGAAAACTGCTCAGCATTGGTCTTTATAGCTTAGGGCCCGCTTCTCTATCCCTGCAGCCCCTGAGTTTTCTACCCCTCTGACATTCAGAAGGGATTTCAGGGAGGAAGCCATGGTGTGAAATGAAACAGCTTCTAGAAAAGGTCCACAAATCTTTTTTTCACATGTCGATTGGCTCACCAATGCGTTCACTGTCACCT
This sequence comes from Rhinatrema bivittatum, assembly GCF_901001135.1. Lineage (NCBI taxonomy): Eukaryota > Metazoa > Chordata > Amphibia > Gymnophiona > Rhinatrematidae > Rhinatrema > Rhinatrema bivittatum. Next base: position 478,262,707 of record NC_042618.1, read on the forward strand.
GAGTGAAACTGTTCATCCCAGCACCTGGCAGAGGTTGATCTTACCTGTGCTTTATATTGGGTGGGCGTCAGTCATGTCGGGAGACCTCAGCACAGTGCTCGGATGCGGGTTAGCATTGTACCTGACCTGGGAGGTCACTGACCTGGGAGGTCATTGTACCTGACCTGGGAGGTCACTGACCTGGGAGGTCATTGTATCTGACCTGGGAGGTCACTGACCTGGGAGGTCATTGTATCTGACCTGGGAGGTCAGCTCTGCCTCAGACCCTGGCTTCTTTCTCACCTTTCGCAAGGCTGTTTCTATGAATGTTTCTAGTTCCTGGCTAGCGTTGTGCATAAGCCTATAAAGGAAATTTGTTGTTACTCTTCAGATACAAGTAATCTACATCTGCAGGGCTCTAAAGCCCGAGGTAGCCTGCTCAGGTTCCTTTTTGACATCTAGATCTAAAGTGCTCCGTTTCTCTTTCTGTCGCCCAGGAGAGATGTGAACGCTCACTGTGCTGGAGCTCTGACCGCATCGGTTTCCAAGAGACGAAGTGGGAGTTTCATCCCCTCTTTCACAGTGCACCCCCGTTTCGGCTCCTGATGTGAAACTGAATGTCCCTGAGGAGGAGACTCCACTCCATTCCCCCTAAGAGCCCATTATTGCTCAGACTGCCTTAAAAAAAAGGGGTGGAAATGGATTTATTTATCTAACTAAAATATTTATATCCTACACGCTCCAAGGGTTGCGCCACCCAACACAGTAGTGCGTTTGGCACTGTTTAATTCCTGTAGCTTGAGAGGCCCCACATGTGAGGACTACCATGCTTGTTGTCCATGAAGAAAATCGCCTTCTCTGAGGAGAAATACTTTCTGAAGTTACTCAGGAGTCTCCGTCTGTGAGCTCTTTTCTCTGAAGATAATCGCCTTCTCTGAGGAGAAATACTTTCTGAAGTTACTCCGGAGTCTCCATCTTGGAGGCTCCGTCTGTGAGCTCTTTTCTCTGAAGATAATCGCCTTCTCTGAGGAGAAATACTTTCTGAAGTTACTCCGGAGTCTCCATCTTGGAGGCTCCGTCTGTGAGCTCTTTTCTCTGAAGATAATCGCCTTCTCTGAGGAGAAATACTTTCTGAAGTTACTCCGGAGTCTGCCTCTTGGAGGCTCCGTCTGTGAGCTCTTTTCTCTGAAGATAATCGCCTTCTCTGAGGAGAAATACTTTCTGAAGTTACTCCTGAGTCTGCCTCTTGGAGGCTCGGTCTGTGAGCTCTTTTCTCTGAAGATAATCGCCTTCTCTGAGGAGAAATACTTTCTGAAGTTACTCCTGAGTCTGCCTCTTGGAGGCTCCGTCTGTGAGCTCTTTTCTCTGAAGATAATCGCCTTCTCTGAGGAGAAATACTTTCTGAAGTTACTCCCGAGTCTGCCTCTTGGAGGCTCGGTCTGTGAGCTCTTTTCTCTGAAGATAATCGCCTTCTCTGAGGAGAAATACTTTCTGAAGTTACTCCTGAGTCTGCCTCTTGGAGGCTCCGTCTGTGAGCTCTTTTCTCTGAAGATAATCGCCTTCTCTGAGGAGAAATACTTTCTGAAGTTACTCCTGAGTCTGCCTCTTGGAGGCTCCGTCTGTGAGCTCTTTTCTCTGAAGATAATCGCCTTCTCTGAGGAGAAATACTTTCTGAAGTTACTCCGGAGTCTCCATCTTGGAGGCTCCGTCTGTGAGCTCTTTTCTCTGAAGATAATCGCCTTCTCTGAGGAGAAATACTTTCTGAAGTTACTCCTGAGTCTGCCTCTTGGAGGCTCGGTCTGTGAGCTCTTTTCTCTGAAGATAATCGCCTTCTCTGAGGAGAAATACTTTCTGAAGTTACTCCGGAGTCTCCATCTTGGAGGCTCTGTCTGTGAGCTCTTTTCTCTGAAGATAATCGCCTTCTCTGAGGAGAAATACTTTCTGAAGTTACTCCGGAGTCTGCCTCTTGGAGGCTCCGTCTGTGAGCTCTTTTCTCTGAAGATAATCGCCTTCTCTGAGGAGAAATACTTTCTGAAGTTACTCCTGAGTCTGCCTCTTGGAGGCTCCGTCTGTGAGCTCTTTTCTCTGAAGATAATCGCCTTCTCTGAGGAGAAATACTTTCTGAAGTTACTCCTGAGTCTGCCTCTTGGAGGCTCGGTCTGTGAGCTCTTTTTCTCTGAAAAAGGTTGAACTTCCTAGAGGTATTTTAGTGTCTCTGTCATGCACCTGCTGTCTCTTTTCTCATCTAGGGTGCACCCCCTTTGGGTCCTTATGTCTCATGTCATAGGGCTTTTGATGCTCTCTCTGGACTGCTTCCACTCTGTCTCTGTCCTAGGGGAGGTGCGGCTTCCTGTACTGAGCCGTCATCACCTCAGTTTTTTCCTGCACCCCAGCAGGCCTCTGAAATGTAATAGGAGGTGCACTTACCTGTGCCTCACATCAGTTTGTGCTGTCACCTGGGTTTATCCCAGCATATTCAAGGACAAAAAGATCACTGGGCCAGCCTGTATTTATTTATACAATTTATAAACCACACTCTCGACAGTTCTAGACGGTTGGATAAAGCAACATCCATAAAATCTTAGATACATACAAAGCCATACATGCATTGAAATATAAATAAAACAAACAAAAAACCCCCAACTCTCCACTTTCAATAAAACGATTAACCAGAATTACAGTACAGTGGAGAGAGTTGCAACAAACCTGGGACAACTCTCATAGGCTGAACAAAATAAACGAGCTTTCAGCATATTAAGAAATGTTCTCATCCTTAAAATATTCCTTCAAGTCTGCCTAAAGAACAATAGACAGTATTACCATAACCTCATGGTAAGCAAACGTGTTTCACAAACTAACTTCTTCTCACTAAGCGTCTCCGGGTTTGCTTCCCTTGCTTTCTCGGAACGCGTGGCTCACTCTGCCACCCATTGCTCCTTTCTTAGGGGTATTAGGCTTGTGTGATTGACGGCATCACTTTGCTGTATACCACACCTGGAATGGTTGGAGCCCTTTGCTTTGAATTACCCATGCATGCTTTTATCGTATCTGTAGTGTGGAGTCCTAGCCTGGCACACAGCAGCCCAGTCTTTGTCTGATGCATTGGTGGGATTCTGGTCGTTACGCTAGTCCCCTGTTTTAGCACCTATTTACTCTGTTGACAGTTACCAAACTTAGTGTATTGTAAGTACTCTGGAGAACAGGAGGCCACAGCAAAATCCATGAAAGTAATGAGAAGTTAGTTCACAACAAACATGGACTCGATTGTATTCATCATCAGCGCATTTACTCTGGAATACTCTTATTGCTAAAAGGTCAACCTGGGTAGATTTCCCTGGGTGGGCCAGTCTCTTGTATCTGCTCTAGCTGTGTCTACTCCTCATTTGCTTCTGTTTTGGCGATTCTCTGTCTGTAAATTGTGCACGCACTGTACATTTAACACACTGCCCTTTTGATCACACTCGTGTCTCGCTTCATCTATCCAAGCCTATTCACGTTGAAGCATAGGCAGTAGATTGCTAAGGGAACCCTCAGCCGCTTCATGGGATGACCATGGATTGCCAAAAGTCAAGAAGGTTAGTTCAGGCTGTTGGTTGAATTTTGGCTAAAGTTCGGTAAACATCTAATTTATTAATCTCAAGCCCTAGCAGTAAAGCTGCACATGAGATGCAACGTTTCTCTTTCTGTTCCAGTCTAGGGATGGGCCATCGTTCATTTCGTTTGGCACGTTCACATTTTTTAGCGAGTACTAAAATGATTTAGTGTGCATTTAATCAAGTTATCGGGCATTAAATGTGCTTTACCATGCATTAAAAAATATAGTATATGCTAAAACGAAACAACATAAAACCTCCCAGCTGAAACAAAGGAAGCTTGGTTGGCGTCTCCCCCCTAATGCTGTCCTAGAGAGGCCTTCCGTGGCTGCCACTGTAGACAGTTAGTGCCCGATAGCATGACTCACGTTTCCAGCGTATGCATTTTATCAGGGTTTCCTTCCATCCTACTCCTCATTATGTTGCAGCTTTGGGTTTGTGGAAGGAGTCTCAAAGTCCTAAAAATGTATAGCACTTGAGTTAGCACTGCTGTAAATAACATTTTGCACTTTTCAATTTCAAATCAATTTCAGTTCAGTTTGTGATGCACTTTTCAATTTGGTTTCAAACTCTCTGAGGCCAATACTACCCAAGTTTATTTAATCTGCCATGGCAGACATCTTTCAGTATTGCTATTATTTGAACGTTCATCGACTCATCTAGTTTGTATTTTCTATTCTGCTCCTCACTGCCTCCTAGTGCTTATTGGATTTGTCATTGCCGCATTTATCCAGGCTGCAAATTCTCTCTGTGCAGGAAATAGGTGCCAGATGGCAAGGCCTAAGGCAGCCAGGCCTGAGGAGTTTTCTTCCGTTCCCTCTCTCTCCCTCCGACATACAAACTTTGCAGACAATCCGGAGAGGTTGACTTTGAAAAGGGGCCTGCAAATCTGAATATCGAGACTTCAATTTGACTTGTAATGAGTTAGGGCCCTCAAGCTCCAGTCACTGGCCAGGCCTCCTGGCCGTCCAACCTCTTTCAAGACCCAAAGGCACACAATCCTTTCATGTTCTACTCCAATCCCGGGGACTGCAAGATTATACATCGGATCGTTTCTGGGGCGGTGCTAGCTAGAAAGTCCTTCTGGAATAATCTTATGGACGACGTGGCACATCTCCTGCGGTTGCTATTTGTGGGCGTGGAGCCCTGCGGAAGTCTTGATTAGAAAGTGTTCAGACTAATGTCCGAGGACTGTGGTCACCTTTTCACCCCGGTTTCCTAGACCTGATGATTCTCTTGGCCCTCCCCGGCACGGAAGGTGCGATCTCTTTCAGAATTAGGGCACCAAAGCAGGACAGACATTTTTGCCCAGTTTAATCCATATTTTTACTATTTCAATGATCTACTTTAAGCAAACTTTGCCTGTGGTTCTGAGGGAGAAGGCGGGAGGAGAATGCGAATGTAATAAAAATGCAAATATACCGAATAGATTCTTGCATTGCGAATAGGATTTGTTGCATGCATTACCAGAAATATTTCTGAAGGATGTAAGTATCCTCGGTGTTTCTAAGGCCTCTGCGTACAAGGAGTTTTGGTTGGATCTTAGATCCAGAGAATAAAGGGCTGGATGAAGCAGGTTCCTGGTGACGAAGAAGGTGCAGGGGACCGTGGCTACCACTAGGTGTCCTCATATGGCTTTTCTTGGGCCACGGCGATGCTACGGCAGAAAGGAGCCCCAAGGAGGTGAATGCTGGACAAGTAATTTGTGAAAATCACCCACTTTGCAATTAATTTGTCTGGATTTGAATTGCTGAATAAAAGAAACCGTTCATATTAGCTGCTTAGATAAAAAAAAACCCTAGCATCGCACATCTTCACTTAGTTTTCTAAATTAATTTTTAAATAGCTTTCACATGGAAGGAAAGGAGGAGACGGTGCAATTGCCCTTCTCCTGTAAATGTAATTTTACTGAGGGAGAACTTGGACCAGGGAGAAGGAAAAGATTCCGTTTTAAAAAGCGTTGATCGCCAATCGGTGAATGAAAACACGGATCGCACTTCTCTCACGCTTCCTTCCGATGGTTAATTTAGTGCACGTGACGACAGGAGGGAACCTCGCTCGGGAGCCAGGGTTACGTCCACTGCCGTCAGATGAGACTGGACTGCGGGGCCCTTAGCAGCAAGACGGCGAATTTTAAAAGCCCGACGTGTGCATTAATTAGGGGATGCGCGAATAGGTCGGGCCTGCGTGCGCCGAGCGGATTTTAAAAGCCGCCCCGATACGCACGTAAGTGCCGCAGCGTGCACATCTCGGACATTCTCAGAAAGGGGAGGGGGAGGCATTTCAGAGCATGAAGCTGGGATGTGCACGTAAAATCTTACGCAGTCCAGCGCGTGCCGAGGCCCCCCGCGCGTACCTTTACTTCTGCTGTGGACGCCGCGCAAGTTATAAAATAAAGATAAATAGGCAGATCGGCGGGGTCTTAAGGTCGGGGATAACTGGGGGGGAGAGTGGGCTGTTAATCCGGGGCGGGGGTTGGAAGACCTTCTCTTAACCGAGTGAACTGGGGACAAACTGGTAAAATTGGGAATGGCATCAGCGCCCGCCCCTTTTGAAATCCCCGCGGTAGACGCGGCATTTGTGCCCACTTGAAATTTGGCGCACGCGTGCGCTCAGCCGGGCTATTTTATAACATGTGCGCATATACACACGCAAGTTACAAAACAGCCTCCTCCCTGGGCGCGGGCCGATGAATGTGGAAGCTGCCATCAATGTCTCTAAACAGAGAGAAAGAACAATATATTTGTATTACTTGATCCCTAAAAGTAAAATTTAAAAAGACAAACTAGCTGAACCCCGTTGTGTAAATGAGATTTCCCCTCTCCCACTGTTCATCCCTTCACTGGCTTTTCCTTTGTGCTGGTGAATTGCAGGTGCTCTTGGACTCTGCAGGCATCACGGGCGGCCGAGCTCTCTGCTTCCCTTGGACTTCAGCCTTCCAGCTCAAGGTTATTGTGGCCAAACTGGGCAGGCGGTGGTTTTTCTCCTCTGCACCCGTGCACGTCTCAGAACAAGAACTGCAAGTCTCCTGGGGCCAAAAGCAGGACAGGTCTGGCCTGTTACTGGCGCCAGAAAACCCTTTGGAAATCCTACGGTGTGCAAGAGGCCCCAGCTGAAGGACGTAACCCCGGCCTTTGGCCTGCACTCTCAGTCTGGGCAGATAGTTTCCTTGACGTGACTATCTATTGAATGTAGTTGCAATTCCCTGTGTGTGTCTGAATGAAGTTACAATTCCTTGTATGTGTGTGTGTGTGTGTGTGTGTGAGACTGAATGTAGGAACAGGAGTGTGTGTGTGTGACAGGAGTGTGTGTGTGTGTGTGACAGGAGTGTGTGTGTGTGTGACAGGAGTGTGTGTGTGTGTTAGTTGGAATGTATTTACAGTTCCTTGTGTGTGTGTGTGTGACTGAATATAGTAACAGGAGTGTGTGTGTGTGTGTGACTGAATGTAGTAACAGGAGTCTGTGTGTGTGTGTGTGTGTGTGAGATGGAATATATTTACAGTTCCTTGTGTGTTTGTGTGTGACTGAATGTAGTAACAGGAGTTTGTGTGTGTGTATGTGTGTGTGTGTGTGTGACTGAATGTAGTAACAGGAGTCTATGTGTGTGTGTGTGTGTGTGTGTGAGATGGAATATATTTACAGTTCCTTGTGTGTGTGTGTGTGACTGAATGTAGTAACAGGAGTCTGTGTGTGTGTGTGTGTGTGTGTGTGAGATGGAATATATTTACAGTTCCTTGTGTGTTTGTGTGTGACTGAATGTAGTAACAGGAGTCTGTGTGTGTGTGTGTGTGTGTGTGTGTGTGAGATGGAATATATTTACAGTTCCTTGTGTGTTTGTGTGTGACTGAATGTAGTAACAGGAGTCTGTGTGTGTGTGTGTGTGTGTGAGATGGAATATATTTACAGTTCCTTGTGTGTTTGTGTGTGACTGAATGTAGTAACAGGAGTCTGTGTGTGTGTGTGTGTGTGTGTGTGTGTGTGTGAGATGGAATATATTTACAGTTCCTTGTGTGTTTGTGTGTGACTGAATGTAGTAACAGGAGTCTGTGTGTGTGTGTGTGTGTGTGAGATGGAATATATTTACAGTTCCTTGTGTGTGCGCATGTCTACACACCTAACAGTCGGGTTTTCAGGATTACCACAATGAATATGGATGAGATAGATTTGCATACATTGGAGACCCAGGGTGTGCATATCTTGCTCCTGTATATTTATAGTAGCAATCCCGAAAACCCGACTGGTTAGGTGAGCCTCCAGGAGAGGGGCGGGAAAGGCTGAGCTCCGGTACTCTCTTCAGTTAGAGGTCAGTTTTGAAACGAGGGCACGGGTGCTCATTCTTGTGCCTATCAGCACGGAGCGAGAATACGCTAGAACTTTTAATTGTGTGGGTACTTGCGTTTGTAGTTTTTTAAAATACACCAACCGCACATAAGTGTGCTCCTAATTTTAAGAGGTAACTCCAGCTCAGTTAGTGTCCCTGTGTCTTCCATAGGACCTTGGTGGCTTTTACGCGCGTATGTCAGCAAATTTTAAATCATCCTATCACAAGGCTCATCCCCACCAGTTTTCCCGTTAATAACGAGGCCTTTCAGACCCCTCTGGTCCTTCATCCTGGAGGCTGCCCAGTGGACCTGGACCCTTCACCCTGTCCTGTGAGCCCTAAAACCTGAGTTCTACAGACTTGATCCTCATCAGGAGTAGCAGTAAAGTTAGGCGGAAATCTAGTGGAGTCCTGCATGATAAGTCTTCACCCCCCCGGAGCGCCCCTGCCTAGCCCATTCCCCGCCCCCTTACTCCTTAGGCGTGCATGGGTACAAACGCACGCATTTTGTGCCCTTTTTAAAATCCACGTTGCTCGCACACGGCGATTGTGGGCAATTTGGCGCGAGCGACGCTGTTAAAAATCAACCTGATAGCGTTCTTTTTAGTGCAATGTCAAATGCATTTAGATCCTAGTCCTACCCTGGCATTTTTTAAAGCCCTGAGAAACCTGATTCCATAAGAGAAGGGATTCAGGGAAAAAAGGAACCGACAGCACGTGTTTGGGGGCCACATTCTCAGTTTGTTTGAAAGGGGGCTAGAGGCATTGTGCAGAAAGTGATAGGAATCTTGAACTCTCCTGCCGGAGGCCGCAGGGAGGCAAATCTCCCTTATAACCTTGCGCCAATGTGGTGAGGCGATGCCTCCCTCAGAAACCGTCCCTGCTCTGTGAGCGGGAATGAGAGTTTTTCAGGCGCCGTGTTTAGATCAGGAGCCCCCTCCTGATATTTCCAGTAATATTGTGCCTTTTATTGCCTCCCAGTGCTTACCGTTCAACGGTGCTGCAAGATTTTGGGTTTGCCCGAGCAGCCTGGGCAGCTGCCCGGGCGGCGTTTACCTGCAGAAGAAAATAGATGGCAGTGGGGTGTGCCCCTGGCAGTGTCCAGACAAGATGTGCTCAGGACATGCCGTGCGGAGAAGTAGCAGTCCTGGGGTTACCCAGACGTGGGATCTTCAGCTGAACATGTGGATATGTACAAACCGGGCCGCGGCCAGCTCCATATCAGCCTCTCTGCTTACCAGTGCAAGACAGATCCAGAGATGTATGAACCCGCTAAGAGGAATCTGAAAAGCCCGGCTAAGGTTCAATGCCAGGTACACAAATAGCGCAGGAAAGCACACTCATCATCACCTATGGACTTTCAAGGTGGTCGCGGAGGCCGTGAGCCAACCCCTATCCAAAGAAGCGCGGACTGGGAAGTTTTGTGCTCATCTCTGGTAAAGCGAGTCTTCCAGCTCGCTCGCTCGCATCCTGAGCACAAAGTCTCCTGCTTGCTTTCCACTAATATTTGCCTTCAGAAAGCGATGCCCGGGCCCCTGAGGTTCTGCACTTCCATCTTTGGCTTCAAAAGAGAGAAATTGATTCTGTGGGAACTCAGCAAGCTGAGAAGCCTGTAAGCCTCGCCTGTCTCAATCCTCCACAGATCCCTGAGACGCATCCAGGAACGGCTTCCGGCTCACACATCCTACGCCGAGCCGGAGAGGAGAAGCAGCTGCAGCAGCAGCGCGCTACCTCTTCACATCCAAAACTCTGCCGAGTTTCATTGTGCAGGCCCAACAGGCATCCATCTTGTCTGAGCTGGAGCTGGCTGTCGGGGGATTTTGGCTTCTCCTTTGAACACGGCTGGTACTGTATTCTGATACAGAGATGCCGACTGCAGACAGTGAAAAGGTGTCTCTAAGATTTAAACCATGCAGGGGAGGGAGGCAGGTATCGGAAGCTCTTCAGCTCCTGGCTGAGGATTTCCAGCCATGGATGTGGGGGTCGGTGGCCACTGATGGCCACTTTTCTGCTGTACGGTGTTGCCCTCTTCGTCTGTGATGAGAAAAGTGGTAGAAAGGCTGAAAGATCTTCAGGTGGGGAAAAGGCCTCTGACGCCTTCGGTCAAGAGGTCCTGGCTTCTAGGTCAGGAGGGGAGGTGACAGACAATCAGCCAAAGGGCAGGACAAATCGACAGGCAAGGACAGGAGGTGGTGGGGTTAATGGGTAGAAGAGATAGAGGGGGGGGGAGTAGTTACTTAGATAAATGAAACTTTAGAGGGCAGAGAGTGGTGAATGAGGAGGTCCGGCTGCTGGCTTCTACCTTCCCATCAGTGGCATGGCTGCGCTGGGATTCGGGGATAAACCCAGTCGTGACCTTAATGTAGGTGAGCAGGCACTGCTGGGAACACGCTTGGGAGGCTGCCGAAAAGACCTGCAGAGGAGCTGATCTTTTATTTCTGTGCTTCTCTATCCAAAGTGGTAGGAAACCAGAGAAAAAGACAACTGGAGTGGAGCAGCAGCCTACGAACCAGAGTTCAAATCCCACCGCTGCTCCCTGTCACCTCTTATAAGTCCCTTTACCTCTGTTGCCTGAGGTACAAACTTACTGGGTGATGCACCAAGCCACAATATTGCTCTAACGCGCGCTAAATAGCATTTACCTCGCGATGTACGCTGCACATCACATGACAGAGCAGAATCACAGCCACAATATTGCTCTAACGCGCGCTAAATAGCATTTACCTCGCGATATACGCTGCACATCACATGACAGAGCAGAATCACAGCCACAATATTGCTCTAACGCGCGCTAAATAGCATTTACCTCGCGATATACGCTGCACATCACATGACAGAGCAGAATCGCGGCCACAATATTGCTCTAACGCGCGCTAAATAGCATTTACCTCGCGATATACGCTGCACATCACATGGCAGAGCAGTATCGCGGCCACAATATTGCTCTAACGCGCGCTAAATAGCATTTACCTCGCGATATACGCTGCACATCACATGACAGAGCAGAATCGCGGCCACAATATTGCTCTAACGCGCGCTAAATAGCATTTACCTCGCGATATACGCTGCACATCACATGGCAGAGCAGTATCGCGGCCACAATATTGCTCTAACGCGCGCTAAATAGCATTTACCTCGCGATATACGCTGCACATCACATGGCAGAGCAGTATCGCGGCCACAATATTGCTCTAACGCGCGCTAAATAGCATTTACCTCGCGATATACGCTGCACATCACATGGCAGAGCAGTATCGCGGCCACAATATTGCTCTAACGCGCGCTAAATAGCATTAACTCGCGATATACGCTGCACATCACATGACAGAGCAGAATCGCGGCCACAATATTGCTCTAACGCGCGCTAAATAGCATTTACCTCGCGATATACGCTGCACATCACATGACAGAGCAGAATCGCGGCCACAATATTGCTCTAACGCGCGCTAAATAGCATTTACCTCGCGATATACGCTGCACATCACATGACAGAGCAGAATCGCGGCCACAATATTGCTCTAACGCGCGCTAAATAGCATTTACCTCGCGATATACGCTGCACATCACATGACAGAGCAGTATCGCGGCCACAATATTGCTCTAACGCACGCTAAATAGCATTTACCTCGCGATATACGCTGCACATCACATGGCAGAGCAGAATCGCGGCCACAATATTGCTCTAACGCGCGCTAAATAGCATTTACCTCGCAGTATACGCTGCACATCACATGGCAGAGCAGTATCGCGGCGCGATAGAGGGGATAATTTGCATGGCACAGATCTGACACCCTCCGCTGTTACAACGACCTCATTTTCATGCATGAATAATGCAAATGCATGCAAAGAAGGTCACTGAGAGGCAATTTGAGGGATATATTTTATCGTGGCGCTTTTTAGAAAGCAGTAAACGTGATGCGGGAGCCCCAGGACCCTAAAGCGGGTTCCCCACGTGCCCCGGCTAAAGAAAAGCTTGAGCCAGGGGACAGGGCTGACCCCCGGCTCAACCCGGTGGCCCCAACTCCTCTATTTAAAAAAAAAAAAAAAATAAGTGTCCAATTCACGCATGGTAATGCCCCCCCCCCGAAAAAAACTGGTGTTTCAGGGACCCCCACCCCAATAAAGACTTCAACTGGGCAGGGAACAGTGTCCTGTCCCCCCTCCCACACCCCCCCTGCACCCTGCCCATGACCTTGCCCCTATCACGTGACTGGGTCAAGCTCCGGAGATGGGACCTAGGGCAGAGGTCGGGAATTGGACCCCCGCCGACACCACTTCTGTTGGGGGTGGGGACCCCTGAACCACCCATTACTTTTTTTTTCTAATTTTGGAGGAAGCGGGGGGCCCGTCGCCCTCGAGTTGGCTCAGCTCAATCTTTTCTTTAGCTGCGGCCCTTTAAGGGTATGGCCCTCCCTTGAGGCTGGGGGCCACCATCGCGCCTGCAGGGCCGCTTGCCGCAGTGTTTGGCTGCGAGCCGCGACCTTTTTTCAGGGGAGGGGGTCCCCCACTATCGCAGTGACATAAAACCACGTCTGAGTGGCTGTGGGCTTGAGACTGTGTGAGCCCCCCAGCACCTGAATTACTCCAATAAATGAATGGGCAGAGAGGAGGGGCCGACTGGGCCTTACCTGCCGTCTCTGGGCTGCTTCCTGCGCTCTGGGACTCCTGCTGGGTACCTGAGCTCTTTATCGTCACAGTGGGGGGGGGGGGGGGGGGGTGTGAGCTCTTAAAGTCTCTACAGGGGCTCAAACTGCCTCAAAGTGCAGAAAATCCCTGCCCCCTGCAGCCCGATCTGAGAAGCTGGGGAGCGAGGTCAGAGGGCGCCGTGTCCCAAAACCTTAAAATCTCTCTCTGCTGCTGCTGCCCAGGAAAAAGGGCACAAGAGAGTTTTCTGACCTTCCCCAGCTCCCTCCCCTCCCCTGGCTTCACAGGGTCAGGACGAGCCGAGCTGCTCCTGATACAGGCAGGGCGGCCCGGTCTGCGCAGCGTCTCTGTCAGCAGAACCTGCCCGAGCCTCACGCTTTACACCTGGGCGTAGGATTTCTCCTCTCCCTGGAGCGCTGAGCGGGAAATGGGGCTCAGGTCTTGCTTCTTCCACTAACACCGTGACCCCCCCCCCCCCCCGTAGTCTCAGACGCCCACCTAAATTGGTAGCTCTTTGGGGCAGGGACCCGGTCGGTTTGCATTTTGCTGTACAACATCCTGCTCCGGGGAGCTACGGAAATGCCAAACCCAGGTTTTAGAAGAAGGGCCGGAAGGTGGTGGCTGAGGAACAGAAGAATATATTTCTCTCCAGAAGGGGCGGGATGTGCTTGGAGAGGTGGACCCCCCCCAGTCCAGAATTCCCCAAAGCCAGGGAGTGTGGAGGACCCACAGTGGCGAGGCACGCAGGGGACTCCTCCTCTTATATTCTACTGCCGCCAGGTCCTTTATGTGGCCATTGATTCAGGAGATATCCCGGGGCCTAAGGTCATGACCCCCTCCTGCTGCTGACTCTGTGTAAGCTTGGGCAAGGTCATCTCATCTCCCCAGGCATCCGGGAGCACGCTGGCTGCCCCTAAGACCCACAGGGCCCCGAAGCCCCTCCAGTAGCCTTTACCCAGCGCTGGTTTGAATTGGCAGGTCTCGTGTTGTGTCGATATAGCCCCGTTCTTGGTGGAATGCGCTTCCTTCCTTAAATAAATCTCCAGCTGCCCTTTTAGGGAGCTGCGCAGCTCCTTCTGAAGTTTTAAAGGCACATCCCTTGCTGAATTTATAGCGAAGCTTGGCTGGAAAGGTTAGAGCCCGCTCTGTTCCTAATCTTTGCAGCCTCTGCTTGACACTTTTACAAAGGTTTCCTGGTTTTTAATAAAGTCCTGCATAGTTTAGGTAGAAAAAAAATACAGCGCTCCTCTGCAATATAACATAATTTGCCATTACGGAACAGTTTAAAATATGATGAAATAGCGTGCAGGATGGCTTGCAGCCATAAATCAAACCTGCACTGAACGCAGAACTTGTTAATAGCAAGAGACAGCCCTCAAAGCAGAGGAAAGGCAGCTCCAGACCCTCCTCCTCCCAGCTCCCTGCAGGCCCTGCTGCCCCCAAGATTGACCAGAGGTCCGGCCCCCCGCACTTTCACCTCCCCTTGTTCCTGGTTCTCACCGCTGGAAATCCGATAACTCTGCTCCAACCGGCTAATAATGAGTGTGATTGCAGTACCAGGCAGTCCCCCGAGTGTGTGAGTGCTATTGTAAGGATGGAAATGGATCTGTGTCATTAAAAAAATATATATTTCTGTGCCATACAATTTTCTGTCTGTGTGCTTGGGAGAACGGCTTTCCAGAGAGCATTAGTCAGCCAGATTGCTTGACTTTAAAATTCCATTTCAGAGCGCAGAGTGACAGGGAGCAAAGCCACTTTTAAACTCTGGCCGCCCTCTCCTGATTCTGGAAACCTTTAATATGGCTCGGTAATGCATTTTCCTTCATTTCGGGGTGATTATGCTGCAGTAATGCCTCCTTACTGTTCGTGTTGTTATTGTATCCATTGTAAAGTCATGGGATTGCATTTCCATGGTGCTATGGAGTCGCACTTTTACCACTTTGCACGGAGGAGAGACTTGGTGGAATGTTTAGCATGAAAACACTGAAGGTTGCGCAAACTCGCTGGCACGACGCCCGTACAGGACCCCTGAAGGGATGCTTGCTAAGCAGTGCGTCCCTGTACAACGGCCATGCTGGGCCTTGCACTGGAGATCTCCAGCACGGTCCTGTCCACCTTTCATGCTATTGAGTGGGCCATGGGGTCGGGAGAGAGAGCGCTGTGAGAGCTTCCTGTCCCCCCGCTCTCCTGCATCACATCTGCGGGATGAACCTCTGCTTCTTGGATCTTCGGTGTTCCTGTGGAGAATTAACCGCCGGCCCACGTCAGGGGCTCCCTTTTAGTCTTTTGTGTTTCTGGAGGGAAGATTTGTCCGCATTTTCTTCCTGGTGAAAGTGGAAAGAGGCTGCCCCGAAAACTAGACCTAGGCCTCAGACCTTTCTTCTGGGAGGGAGTCTCTAGTAACCACATTTTTTTGGAGATGTAGGGATGGTTTTGGTGGCTACTCTTGGAAACCTTGCAGTTCACCCCATGGCACTGAGCTTGAGAGCCTCGGTGCCGACCCAGCAGAAAGGTTTTGGTGCAGAAGGAGGAGGGAGGCGAGGAGAACAACAGAGATCCAGCGGTGGATCCCAGGTACTGAGGGGAAACCAGACAGAAAGGAAGGAGCTACCCCGGAGAGAGCCCTAAACTCCAGGTGGGAACAGAAGGGACCCAGGGATTGTTCAACGAGGAAGGGATCACCGATTGAATGTTTCAATGTCTATTATGGATACCGCACCAAACAAAATGTGCCAGATGTCAAATCATATTTATTGCAGATATTCCTCAGTAACGTTTTGGTTTCGGAACATAAGACTTGCCCTATAGGGTCAGACCAAGGGTTAATGAAGCCCAGCATCCTGTTTCCAACAGTGGCCAAGCCAGGATCCCAAGGAACAGACAGAGTCCAAGCTTCTTAATCCAGGGATAAGCAGAGGATTTCTGCAACTCCACCTTAATAACGGTTAATGGACTTTTCCTCCAGAAACTTGTCCAAACCTTTTTTAAACGCAGCTGCACTAACAGCTTTCACCACATCCTCTGGCAATTAATTGCAGAGCTTAATTATATGCAGAGTACAAAAGAATATTTTCTCTTATTAGTTTTCAATGTATCACCCAGTAACTTCATTGTATGTGCACTCTTTGAAAGAGTGGGAGGTGTCTTTATTTGGAAGGAAGGACTTAGTCAGTGCTTAAGGCCCAGAAGAACCCTGGGATGTAAGATCTTGGACTCCCCGAGTAGTGAGCGCCCTTCTCAGGTGTGAGTTGCCCAGAAAGGGAGGCTGGAGGTGGATGAGGCGCTGATCAGTTGGCTGCATCTCCTCTGAGGGCAGGGTTAGCAGGAGCAGGAGAGGAGGATGGACTTTCTGATTGGGAGGAAGGTATCTGGGGAGGTTTCTAAGAGCAGGCCAGACACACATCTCTCGCTCTGTGGGCTGCTCTAGGTATGAGATCAGATAAACTCTGGACGTGCCCTTCTGCCCTGCTGTTCTATGGCTCTAGAATTAGGGTGGAAATTGGCCTGAGGAGTGAAAACATGGCGGATGGAATTAAAAGTTTCAGAGGCACAGACTGGCGGAAAATCCAGAGATGTAACCTGAAAACGTCCTATTTTTGAGGCCTAGTTACTGAGACGAGATGAATGCGCACGGAACATGTTTTTTAATGCATTGCTAGCGTAGGATGTTTCGTGAGCTGTTCTCTAAAGACTTTACTCTCTTTAACGGAAAGCTCATTAAAGCATGGCAGTAATCTGTCTTACTGTGTGCGCTTAGCGCAAAACTTTTAATTACACCCCTAAAGATGTAGTTAAAGTTTTGCGTTAATGGAAGCATTAATGCAGATGTGTGCATTGCATTTAACCGAGCTGTTTTGCAAGATTTTGCACAGTAACAGCCGATCTGAATTTTGTGCGTGCTAATGCGTGTTAATGTGAAATCTCTGTCTTGGCATTAATGCTGTTAGGTAAACAGGCGCCTGTGCTAGTCTGATTGTTTTCCAGGCGCAGCCTGTACTGCCAGGAGCTGCTCTGAGTGCCAGGAGCCGGAGGTCCAGGGTCAACATGAACCTGGTGATCTTAATCAGGAAGGACGGGTCACAGTCCTGCCCTTTTCCCGGCCATGTTACAGGCACGTGGGTTGACATCTTGCTTCCACTGACCCTCCATGCTTTTGGGTAAGTCCCTTTCAGGGGTGAAAGGATGCAGACATTGTTCCACGGCGTGCAGACCTTTACCAGCGTCCCCGGTAGGGAATGCAGTAATGCATGGGTTCCCACAGAAACAGCAGCCGCAAATCTCTGAGGCTGCTTTTGTCCCAGGGCAGTTTTTCCAAAAGGAAGGTAAGCATGGACAATCCTTTGGAAAGTGGTGCAGAGTCCCTTGGACTTTGCGCCTGTCCACTGACATGTGAACATTCCCCCTTTATGTGCCCTCACTTCAGATGGCCACGTAGACTGCAAACACTTTGGGACAGAGACTTGTATCTATGCGTTATGTGTTGTAAAATGTAGGACACTTTATAAATGCCAAAATGAGAGTGATGCATAGGAGCATCCTGTGTGCCTTGCTGGGGATAGCGATGTGTGTGTGTGTGTGTGTGTGTGTGTGGGGGGGTGATGACCGGACACATTGCAGTTACATAGACAGTAAACGGAAGTCAACAAAAACTAGATTTAGTGGCGATGCATCTTATTTGCCAATATGTTATGAAGCAGTGATTTTATGACAATTTTAAAACAATGAGCAGAGGGGTTTATAATCATTGGTGGCGACTTCAGTATAACTAGATACCTGAGTTTGGATAACAGTGGTGGGAGTGGAAGCGTCTCACATGAAAATTTAAATGTCAGCTTGGGACCTGATTGATGTGAGGAGACTCTTCCACCCAGGGGCGGATTGGCCTATGGGGGGGATCGGGCATCCCCGGGTGGGCCGGTCGCTCTGGTCACGTGGTCTGCCGAGTGGGAAAATCTTTACCCGGAATCCGCCCCTGCTTCCACCCATCTGAACGTGATTACACATTTTTTTTCCAAAGCACATGGAACGTATTCCAGAATAGATTTCTTCCTTCTAGACAAAGCCTTAGTAAACAGAACAAAAGATTCGGGTATCAATCCCATCACTTGGTCTGATCATGCAGCGGTGTGGATCTCCTCCATTAGCGGCCTGGGGGAACATGAGGGAAAGAAAGTTTGGAGATTAAATGAGGGATTGCTAGGTGACGGGGAATTCTGTGACAGGTTAAAGAAGGAAATGGGGGACTACCTGATTGACAATGATAACGGGGCGGTATCAGCTAATTCTGTACGGGAGTGCTTGAAAGTGGTGGCACGGGGGAAACTGATAGCTAGAGCGGCCTATGTGAAAAAAAAGAGCAAAGCCACTAAATGGCTGCAATTATTGGAGAACATTGCTAAACTAGAAGTGAAACATAAAAGGAACATGGATGCACAGATGGGTCGGACCCTCGATCGCCTGAGAGAGGAGCTGAAGGCCTTGGATGACGATGAAATCGTCTTCCAATTGGATAGAGTAAAACAAGAATTTTTTGAGGTGGGGAATAAGGCTGGCAAATTACTAGCAGCTCAAACCCTGCAAAGCCAAATCCTTACGATCAAAGGTCGAAACGGTGAGATGTTATTTGAGTCAGAGGCGATTCGGTCCCGATTCACCCAATTTTTTATACTGAACTGTATGAGACTAGGCAGGACATTCAAACCATACAAATTCCAGAATATCTGGAGAAGTTAAGCTTGAATAGAGCTAACCCGGCTCAGCAAGACAGGTTGAATAAAGAAATTTCAGAACTTGAAGTTACCCAGGTCATAAATGACCTGAAACCAGGGAAGGCACCAGGGTTGGACGGATTCTCTGCAGGCTTCTATAAACAGCTTAGCTCCGTTAACGCCCAACCTTTAACTCGAACCTTCAATTACTTACTAATGGGAGGGCAGATAGCACAGGATACGAACACAGCGGGTATCACGGTCATTCCGAAACCTGGCCAGGACACGACTTTGTGCGGCTCCCTCAGGCCTATCTCGCTTATCAATTTAGATTTTAAAATTCTGGGCAAGATTCTAGCGAACAGGCTTTGAAGTGTTGTAGGAGACCTGATATACCCGGATCAAACTGGATTTATGCCAGGTAAATTGGCGGCAGACAATATTAGGCGTGTTATAAATTTAATATGGTGAGTCCAGACAACCCAGGTCCCGATGGCTCTTCTTACGATTGACGCCGAGAAGGCTTTTGACCTTGTTCATCGGGATTATTTATTTGCGCTTTTGGAGAAACTGGGATTGGGAAGAAACTTCTCTACTTGGATACATAAACTATACACTAACCCTATTCAGACATGTTCCCAATTGGAAGGGGAACCAGACAGGGATGCCCGCTTTCTCCCCTGCTTTTTGCCTTGTATCTTGAACTGTTAGCTTCTAAAATCCAAACTAACCCTGAAATCCAGGGTTGAAAAGTAGGGTGCCAAGAATACAAACTGTCCCTGTTCACGGATGATGTCCTGTTCATAGTGGCTCACCTGGAACGCTCCCTCAGTGGTTTGATGAAGGAGATCACGCAGTTTAGTAAGATATCGGGATATCAACTTAATGCAGAGAAATCCAAATTTTTGAATATCTCTTTACCAGAGACGTCTGTCCTGACTATCAGGAGCAAATTTCCCTTTAAAATCAAGTATCTGGGGGTCAAGCTGGGAGCCAATCTAGACAAATTATTCGATATTAATTATGTGGAGTTATGGCAAAAAATAGAGACAGATTTACTTAAATTTAATTAATTTTACGGTGACGAACAGACTTCACAATTCCTAAGTATCCTAATTACCCTAATTATGAACACGGCATCAAGTACTAATTTTAGAATCTGCTACTGGACAATTACCGTTAAGCTCAAAAATTTACTATATTTTATATATATATTTGGCATTGCTTATATTTATATTTATTGATACGTTAAACAGTTAAACTGTCTTTATAAAATATTATATTGCTTTATTTATTTCCAGTTAAACTATTATTACTTTATTTAGCACTATGTTAAATTGTCAATCAGTTATACTGTTCCATATGTTCCTCGGTTCCATGTAAAGCTCCGCTCTCTGTTGAGCAGTTCTTCGTTTTATGTAAACCGGATTGATTTGTAGTCCCTACAAGAACTTCGGTATATAAAAATTAAAAATAAATAAATAAATAAATAAATAAATAAATGGGAAAGATGCGAGCTATCATGGCTGGGGCGAATAGCAGCCATAAAAATGAGTGCTCTCCCAAGGCTCCTTTATCTATTCCAATCGCTACCAGTGGCAGTTTCTACCCCACAGTTGTCCGCATGGCAAAGAAAATGTATGTGCTTTATTTGGAAGAGATGGCCCCTAGGGTAAGCAGGTGAGTCTTATATTTTCCTAAAGACAGAGGAGTTTGGGAGTTCCGTGCCTGGAATGATATTGTGTAGCTGCACAATTGAAAACTCTCCTGGATTGGCATGGGGGGGAGAGGGAAGACACTGGGTAGCCTAGGAAGAAGCACGTTTGTATGGCATGTCACCGGACAAATTAGTGTAGTTAGCTAGTAGCACCAGAACTCGCCGCCTGCCATTCCCACCACTGGTAGATTTAACACTAAAAGTTTGGGATAAGTGGAAAGCATAGCTGGTAGGAGGTCGGACATACTTGTACACAACTCCCGTATTTATGAACAGGGAGTTCAAGCCAGGTGGTTCGGCACAAAAGAGGGGAAGATGGGAAGGCAAAGGGTGTAGCAGACTGGAACGCCTTTGGAATGGAACACAAGATCTACAAGACACTCTTCACTTTGATAATTCTGATTATTATTTTTATCTACAAATAAGTCATGTTATCTCCCAACCTGCACTGAAAAATGACCTGCAACGGGGGAAGACCCTCTTTGAGGGACTTTGTGATAATGCTAAATCTATTACTAAAGGGGTCTCCAGATTATACCGCATGCTTAACAAAGATCTATCTCCTACTCCTAACCACATATGAAAATGGGAGAGTGACCTGAGCTAGTAAACTGGAGGATAAACAATGGGATCAATGCGTCAGTGCAATTAATGGGTGCTCCATTTCAGCTTCTATATCAGAAAATAGTTATAAAATGCCTTATCGGTGGCATCTGCCTCCTGAGAGACTCTGTAGGTACTTCCCAGTGCTAGATGATAGTTGCTGGAGGATCTGCGGTCAGCGTGGTACCTTCCTACACATCTGGTGGTTGTGCCCCAAAATTGCACAGTTTTGGCATGATATCGTGGTATTAATGAAGGACATCTTGGGAGAACCTAAGCTGTTTCTATTAAATATGTCGGAGGATGCCTCTTTAGGGGGCGCCTTGACTCTACAGGTGATGTGAGGTGGCACGTCATTGGAAATCACCTGTAGTCACTTCCCTCTTGAAAGTCACTCAGTGGGTTAGCTCGTACCCATTATCTGCCCTCAAACGGAACAACTGACTAAGGGGGTTATTTTCTAACCCTTTTCGCGTGAGATACCTAGGTCGGGGCGGGATCGGGGCGGAGTCGGGGCAGCGTCAGCACCGAAAGAGCAGTTGTCGGGGCGGTTGCCACGGAAACTTCGCTGACGGCGAAAAGGTAAGGCCCCTTATCGCCACCAGTAGCACGCCTAATAGCACCACCTTTTATGATGGCGCTATTGGGTGCAAAAGCCAGCAGGCCCGCCCCCCGCTTCGCCCCCTCGCCCTCCCATTAGTGCCGGGATTCACAAACCGGTGCGAAGATAGAAAATCCAGCCCAAAGTTTGATAAGATGTGGCAACCTTATGAGACTTGGTGCCAAAAAAATGAATGCAGAGTAACGCATCCAGATTTCCAACCCTACAAGAGGGATAGAGGGATTTGGGGGGGGGGGGGGGGGGAGATAGGGGGATGGGATCATTCTGGGGATATAGGGTGGGGGTCAAGAAGAAAAAGTAAAAGACATAACAGTTTTGGAAATTCCATTGGGCACATAAAACACACCATGCATATGTAATGAATCACGCCACTCTCAAATGTTATTTGCAATTCTTTTTATTGTATTATATTTAAGTCTAATTGTGTCACTTTATTGTAATACATAATATCTGAGGTTGTATGCTCAAGGTTGTATGCTCAAGGGCAGAGGTTGTATGCTCAAGGTTGTATGCTCAAGGGCAGAGGTTCTAAGCTGAAGGGCAGAGGATACAGGTGTTGTATTTCTCTATGTTTGTGGTTTGTATCATTAACGGTTGTTGGTTGAATAAAAAACAAATTAGAAAAAAAAAAGATTGTCTCAGGAGAAGAGAGTTCGGGGGCCACGCCGCGATACAGTAAAGGAGGAGAGACACTCGTAAATGGCTTCTTGGCATCTGCTGCAAATTATTCACTCTCCCTTCAGGCCAGCATGTCGGCGAGATGGGGCTTCCCCGGTGCTTTGGCTCTGCTCCTGCCTACCTGCGCTGCTACTCAGAGGACGCCTGCCGCTGAGGCTCAAACATCTGAAACCCCGCACGGTTTAATTCCCCTGGTTGCCTGCCTGATAATTTTTAAATTTGGTTTTCAGACAGGGTTGCCAATCGGCTCCAGATTTTCACAGGTTGATCCAGACCTGGTTTTACCCCATTGCATGCAGGGAGTTATTCTGATTTCCCTAGTGCATTCCCTCAGAAAATCAAGACTAGAAGTCCCTGCGTGCAGGGGGAATAAAACCAGGACTGGATCAACCTGTCCTGAAAATCTGGAGCCAGTTGGCAACCCTACACTCTGGGTCTCTCAGACCCACTCGCTGCTTAGCTAAAGAAGGAGTTTGAGCACAGCTGGGAGAAATAATTGCCTGTTTTCTGACCTGCTGTTTGTTTTTCTATTTTATCTTTATTCATTTTTGACATAATTACAAAGCATATCTCTTTGTTCAGAAACATTTGGAAATTTCTTTAACAATATCTCTCTTATAAGAAAACATTCATATATTACTTTAGACCTCAAGTCATAGCGGAGGAGGAGTGCACCATTTACAGGAGCAAATAAAGAAGAAATATTTAAAGAAACAGCTTAACGTGTTATCTACTACCCAATACTACTGCCTGGATATAGGGCTCTCTTGCAGCGAGGGGATAGGCACCAGCCGTTTACGAGCTTCGAGTAACGTTTTAAGCTCTTCTGGTACAAAGAAAATGTGCGTCTCATTATCTGACTCGATAACGCACTTACAGGGATATCTCAACTGAAAGGCGGCACCCACTGAACGGGTCTCCTAGGGTAACGACAGGAAACCCTTCCTCCTCTCTTGGATAACTTTTGCCAAATCTGGGAAGATTTGGAGAGCTTGACCCAGGAAATTAGCCCCCATATGCTGGAAGTAATTTCGCATTACAAGACCTAGGTCTTGTTCATATAATATAAATGATGCCAGTAGTGTTGCTCTTCCATATATCTCTACTGTTGAGGTTTCTAAAAAGTCCGTTAGAGTTCCAAAATCAATTTGGTGCTGTGCCGCATTCTCTCTCGTACGAGCAAATGGTAAGAAATATACTTTGTTGACAGAAG
This sequence comes from Rhinatrema bivittatum, assembly GCF_901001135.1. Taxonomy (NCBI): domain Eukaryota; kingdom Metazoa; phylum Chordata; class Amphibia; order Gymnophiona; family Rhinatrematidae; genus Rhinatrema; species Rhinatrema bivittatum. The sequence continues at coordinate 478,285,785 of NC_042618.1, forward strand.
GTGTATTTTCTGGGGAAATATGAAGAATCTCAATCAAATACTTGCGGAGTGTAACACGCGGCTGTTCACCTATAACTTTAGGAAAATTTAGACGGTTTTCACTTAGCTCAATTTTCCTGTTCAATACAGATCGCTCGTAGATTAAAGTTGTCTGAAGATCCTGAGCTTTTTCCCCTTGAATTCCATTAGCATGGTCTGTGAGCTGCGAGTTAAATTCCTGGGTTATTGGGTCCGTCTTCAAGGAAACTGTGGAAATCTGCTGTGAACATCCCTGTAAAGCTGAACCCAGATTGGCAACCAGTTCCCAAGGTGAGTCCAATGTCACCGCCGATGGTTTAGGGGTTGTGATATTCATGATTCCCTGTTCCAACGGAGCCTCAGGTTGTAAAACATTCGGAGTGCTTAAAGTTAAAGTTCCAGCAGGCTCCGCTCCACCAGTCGCTTCCAAATGGGGTTCCAGGTCTAGGGACACTTCCACCACATTCCCCTCATTCCCTCGCCTGCCTCTAGCAGAACTCACCGGTTCTGTGTCTGCATTCACCGGGCTCGAGGGTGTTCTAGGACACGGAGGGCTGAGAGGGGTTTCCCCAGGGAAGGCCCAATGCTCCTCTATCGGTCTCCCCGGCGGGAGACGCCGCTTCCGTCTTCGGGTAGTAAAGTCCGGGGATCGTTCGCTGCCCCGTTGGGAGGGAGGGCACCCAGGGAAATACCCGCAACTCTCCTTTTCCGGTTTGGAGGCATCGAGGAAATCGCTGTGAGGAAACGAGCAGCGCCCCGAACACTACACACACGCCGCCGCCATCTTGGCTCCTCCCCCTCGTGGCGTCCTGACCTGCTGTTTTAACCAAACAGGAGTCAGAAGTAAAGATCTTTCTTCCAGTACATTGATAGGAAAAATGAATGTGACAGGGAAATCCTTGACAGTTTGATTACAGCTACCCCTTCTCTGACCAAATATGTGAATAAAAGCAGGAAGTGAATAAATGGAATTATATAAGGATGGCTGTATATTACTCTGAAAGGTTCAGCAGGGTTTGCAGATGATACAGAAACATCTGTCTCTGCCCTCCATGCAGCTGTGCAGAGGAACAGGGCTGCTATTCTTATACTGTGTCAAACAAGCGTTCAAGGCAGCGCTTCCAGCAGGAGTGGGCGCAATAGCAGCCTGGCTGCCGGTGATTCAGGTCCGAAGCTCTGTGCTGCTTTCCGACATTTGTATCTGGCACTGGCAGCGGCACTGCCGTTAGCCACTTTCTCTCCACGTGCATAATCTCAGGATTATTTGATTTAAGCACAGGGCTGGGACTTTGCATTCTTCATGCAAAATATTTAAACATGCCATCGTTCTGCTATTTAACTGGAGAGCAGAGCTGGAATAAGGTAGGAGTTGCAGAGCACAGAGTGGGAGACTGCCTCTGCATGCAAGCAAATCTTGCTTTCCAGAAGACTTTCACTGTGTGTAATGTGAAGAAGGCATTCAACGTGCTAGGTAATGCAGCACTGCCATCTATCCTTCCCTTCACCTTACCATGGGAGGTTTCCTGGCCCGCCCCGACCGTAGCATGGAAAGGTTCCAACACCACAACGTCCTGTCTCTTCCTGACTGCACCGTAGGAGGGTTCAACATCACAACTTCCTTTTCATCCCCTCCCTGTTCCACAGGAGGGTCATAAGAACATAACATAAAAACATAAGAATTACCATACTGGGTCAGACCAAGGGTCCATAAACCCAGTAACCTGTTTCCAACAGTGGCCAATCCAGGCCACAAGTACTTATCAGGAGCCCAAACAGTAGACAGATTCCATGCTGATAACTCCTAGGGATAAGTAGCGGCTTTTCTCAAGTCTGTCTTATCCAAACCTTTTTTAAACCCAGCTGCGCTTGCTGCCTTTACCATCTTCTGGTAATGAATTCCAGAGCTTTATTGTGCGTTGAGTGAAAAAGAATTTTCTCCAATTTGTTTTAAATGTGCTACTTGCTAACTTCATGGAATGTCCCCTGGTTTTTTTTTATTATTTGAAAGAGTATGGTTATAGTTATCTTTCTTTGGAACCCATCTAGGAAGAAGCCCTAGGTGTATAACAATCAAAACATACAAAATTGCTCAACTCATACATACAAATACCATAAAACTAAATTAAATACATCATTAAAAAAAAATTTTTAAATCATAAAATCATACAAATAAGAAATTAAAAAACAGTAAATAACCAATTCACAGTTCCTAACAAAACTAAAACCCTCTTCCCTGCACCATTGTCACATCCATGTATTGGGAGCAGTTCAGAGAATGCTACCCTGGAGGTTCTGGATTTCAACTTTCTACCTAAACACCTAAATTTGGCTTCCAGAACCTCCTTCACACAGTTTCCTCTGTCATTATTGCCCACATGTACCACAATGCCGGCTCCTCTACAGCACTGTCTAAAATCATTTCTAGGTGATGATTGAGGTCCACTTTCTTCTCACCAGGCAAGCAAGTTAACAAGTGATCTTCACGCCCACCAGCCACCCAGCTATCTCCATTCATAATGATCGAATCACAAATTATGATGGCTGACCTAACCCTTCCCACCTGGGCACTAGCCCTTGCAGACCTATCCTCTGTGCAAGAGGATAATGTATCACCTAGAGAGCAGGTCCTAGCTACAGCATCACTTTCTGCTACACCAAGGTGTTGCTCTTCATCCAGGTGACCTTGCTGCATCCATGGTAGCACAGATGCTGCCAGACTGGAGTTGGGACTTGGATACTATGTACCTGAAGGTGTCCTCGATATACCTCTCTATCTGCCTTAGCTCCTCCAGGTCTTCTACTCTAGCCTCCAGAGGTTGGACTTGTTAGTTAGAAACAGGAGCTCTTTGCCCCAGGAGCACACATATGACCCCTCATCAACTGGTAGATATTCATGTATGTGGTACTCAGTACAAAAGAATGGAAGGTGCGCATCTCACTTCTGCACTGCTGGCTGCATCTTAATACTGTTGTGTTCTTAGTTAATTTAGGTTATTAAGGGAGTACGGAGGTGTAAACCAAAGCTTTTTAAATTTATGTGGTATATTTAATGTTTATTTGGCAAAGTCCTGCAAGGAAACAATTAATCTATTGATAAGGGTGGGTCACATCCTTGTTTTAGATAAATCCCTGAATGATGTTTGGTGTGAAAGTGTCTCTTGTCCTCGTAAATGGGATAAGAGTCTATAAATCAAAGAATCTGCTTAGGGGTGGCTGGGAGGAAAAGAAAAACATTTAGAATTACCTACCTTTCTCTTCTTTTTAACAGGCACACACTTAGAATTACTTACCTTTCTCTTCTTTTTAACAGGCACACACACTTAGAATTACTTACCTTTCTCTTCTTTTTAACAGGCACACACGATTAGAATTACCTACCTTTCTCTTCTTGTTAACAGGCACACACACTTAGAATTACCTACCTTTCTCTTCTTGTTAACAGGCACACACACTTAGAATTACTTACCTTTCTCTTCTTTTTAACAGACACACACACTTAGAATTATCTACCTTTCTCTTCTTTTTAACAGGCACACACACTTAGAATTACCTACCTTTCTCTTCTTTTTAACAGGCACACACGCTTAGAATTACCTACCTTTCTCTTCTTTTTAACAGGCACACACGCTTAGAATTACCTACCTTTCTCTTCCTTTTAACAGGCACACACACTTAGAATTACCTCCCTTTCTCTTCTTTTTAACAGGCACACACGCTTAGAATTACCTACCTTTCTCTTCCTTTTAACAGGCACACACACTTAGAATTACCTACCTTTCTCTTCCTTTTAACAGGCACACACGCTTAGAATTACTTACCTTTCTCTTCTTTTTAACAGGCACACACGATTAGAATTACTTAACTTTCTTTTCCAACTCCACAGTTTGCTGTTCCTCCCTTTGCTAAAGTGTGGGAAGGTCAAACACGATTAACAAGGAACCTTGTAATTCACTCTTGGTTTTATGAGAGCCATGATTGAAACATAATAGCTGATTTCATACTCAGTTGAATAAGTCTATTCTGTGTATATATGGTACTATCATATTTGAGCTAAAAGAAAGCCTTGAGGGGAAGTAATTGCATGCCATATGAAAGCTGACACTTGAATACTTAATGTATTGGCTTTTGTGGCTAGAACATTTCAGTTTCATAGGAACATAGATAGGGACCGTAAGGCTCATGTAGTCTTTTGGGTCTCATTCATGCTGCAATGCCACACTACTACTACCACTACTATGTATTATTGCTAAAGTGGTACCAGCTGTTCACAGCCCTATATAGATACACATCAGACACAGTCCCTGCTCCATAGAGCTTACATGACAAACAAGAGTCTACCAGAAATATATTTATTCTAGAGAAGTGGTCCCAGTGGATGCCTGGCTTTCCCTCCCTGTTTTGCAAGCAGGGGTTCTCGGTACCTAATTTTAGGCTTTCTTGAATTCCATTCCTGTTTTTATCTCCACCACCTCCACTGGGAGTCCCTCTCTGTGAAGAAATGGTTTCTGATGTTGACCTAGACTCTCTCTTCCCCCCTCCCCCCCCCCGAAACCTCATACTATGGCCTTTTGCTCCAGAGTTTTCTTTCTTATGGGAAAACGTTGCTTCTTGTGCACATTGAAGCACCCAAATATCTCTTATGCTCGATCTCCCCGTCCCACGCCTTCTCTCCTCAGGCACCCACATTTTAAAATGATCGGGCATGCTAAATGCAAGGTGGATTATCTCCTCCTGGACAGGGTGAAGGAGCTTGCTGGAAGCTGGGGGTGCCCAACACCTGCTGCCTATGTCTAGGTCCTTACGTCTCATCTGGTCTGGCTTTAGGTGTGGTCATAAGAAGGACAGTAGTGGGTGTTTCTATTTTCCGTACATTTATATCACACCTTCCTTGTCTGAGTACTTCCCATTTCAGCCTTCTGTCCTCAGCTATCTCACCTGGGTGCACTTCTCTGTACCTCTCTGTGCTCCGGACAGGAGTTAGGCCCACACCAGGATCTCTGAAAAGAAACCACCCAGTGTTTGCCTAACACCAGCTCTGAACCAGACGCTTTGATTCTCAGGGAGAACTGATAGCAATTTATCAGAGAAACAGTTGTAATCAGACGCATTATGGAAAAGGAGGGTGCACTCGAAAGGCATTTGTTATGTAAAGTGTTAGTTGTTATAACATTTATCACAGCTGAATTAGACTTAACAATTTTGCATAATGTACTGTAGGCATCAGTTCTAAAACAGACGATTAACAGCTCAGCTACCTCTCAGGAGCCACCAGCACCTTTTTTTTTCCTGGCAGATGATCTTCATTATGCTCCAGAGTAGTGCGACTGCACCTTCTTTAATGTCAGGTTTTGCTTTTGCTCTTGCGAAGTATCACTTTCTCCGCGAGTGCTTTTATTAAGCACTTGTTTAGTCCCCAGACTATTGGAAGCCTCATTCTCTGCTTAATTTAACTCCACTCCTTTTCTCTCCTAATTGTTTGCAGAGTGCGGGGCCTCCTCTGGGAGCCAGCCATCACTTCTGACTTCACTAGAACAATTTGGGATAGGGGAGTGCAGGCCCTATTTATAGCCAGAGATCAGGCGGGTGCTGCTTCCTCCAGCTCCCAAGGCCTTCACCTCCACGCCTGACTCTTACTCTCCCCCCTCTCCCCCTTTCCGAAAACAGGCATTCGTTTTCCAAGGGGATTTAGCAGGTCACACAGGTTTTGTGATAACTTATTGTAAACGCGGCTATTGATAAGAACAGGCTTCAGTCTGGCTCGGTGTTCCCTATTTTTGGAAATTTCGGACTGTCTGCAAATTCAGGACGCCTTCGGAAGCAAACAGGATTTTCCAAAATTTGTTTGCAAAAGTCTTCGCAGCCTTGTACATTTTTTCACATTCTGCTGTGTGAATGTAAAAAAACCGAAATGAAATATTCCAAAAGTAGTAATAATTAAGATACCAAAAAGCCTTGATTGCATAAGTCTTTACAGCGTTTATCACGGCATTCCCAAATTAGCTCCGTTCTGAAAACTGCAGCCAGAAGAACCTCTGGGATAATTTTATTCAGAGAGAACATTTCAAGGTGTTTGCATATCTTTTGGGGCACTGATTAGTTCCCCTTTTTAAAGTGGAAACTGCGTGGCACTATGAAGACACTTCTGAAACATCAGTGTCCACTTGTGGCCTAAGGTGACTTTCAAAGAACTACAGAGGTCTCTGGCCGAGGCTGGGGAAAAATGTTTGGGGAGCAGTCTTGACATTGTTATACAGTAAAGGAAAACAGAGTGCCATGTGCCGCACGGTGATTGCGAACACGTAGAGGATGCTGCCTGCACGTGGGAGAAGGTTTTGTGGTCTGATGGAATCAGTGGTGTTACAAGCACTGCACATCAGCCTGCTAGCAATGCTCCTACAGTAAAGCACGGTGGTAGCAGGGGGCTTGTGAACGGAAAACCCTCTCAGTCTGCCACAGATCTGGGTCTGGGGACGGAAGACAGAGAATGTCATCAAAGCCCTTTCTTGAATCCACTCGACAATCAGTGGCTGGACGTGAAAACTGCAGTGCAGTGCACGGGTGATTCCTCAGCCAACCTGAAAGAGCTTGAGATTCTCTGCCGGGAAGGCGAGTGGGAAAAATCTGTATTACATAGTAACATAGAAATGATGGCAGAAGAGGACCAGAGGTCCCTCCAGTCTGCCCAGCAAGCTTCCCGTGGCAGTATCTGCCACGCTGGTTACCCCCATGTTTCTCTTTTACTGGTTCATGAGCCTTCCTGATAATTCAGACGGTGCTGCTTGATGTGCTTTGCTTATGGACTTAGCCATGGAAGCAGACCTTTGATTTTACCCTAATGTCTGCGGATCAGTACCCCAGGCTGTAAAAGTCGGGGTCCTCAGTGGTTGTTCTCTGATTCCAACTGTTTACGAACCTTATCCCCAATATCCCCATGAGCAAGGTTCGTAGTCATTTATATTACTGACGGCTGCTGGAGCTGCAAAAGGGATTCCTGCCTTCCATTAGTACCGAGACACCCAGTCCATCACACAACAAGCCCCCACCCACCCCATCCCAGGCCATGCAACAATCAAAGCAGCCACCAGATCCACTGAAGCCACAGTCTGTCCAACAATCAGGCCTAGAAGTGTTTGCCAGATAGCACAGGCCACAGGTGTGACATATATGTATCTACACACACACACACACACGCACAAGCGAGCAGGTGTGATATATATATGTATCTACACACACACACACACACACGCACAAGCGAGCAGGTGTGATATATATATGTATCTACACACACACACAAGCGAGCAGGTGTGATATATCTATCTATCTACACACGCACGCACAAGCGAGCAGGTGTGATATATCTATCTATCTACACACGCACGCACAAGTGAGCAGGTGTGATATATATATCAATCTACACACACACGCACAAGGGAGAAGGTGTGATATATATACCTATCTACACACACAAGCGAGCAGGTGTGATATATATATCAATCTACACACACACACAGACAAGCGAGCAGGTGATATATATATATATATCTATATCTATATCTACACACACACGTACAAGCGAGCAGGTGTGATATATCTATCTACACACGCACGCACAAGCGAGCAGGTATGATATATCTATCTATCTACACACACACGCACAAGGGAGAAGGTGTGATATATATACCTATCTACACACACAAGCGAGCAGGTGTGATATATATATCAATCTACACACACACACAGACAAGCGAGCAGGTGATATATATATATATATCTATATCTATATCTACACAGACACACACAAGCGACCAGGTGATATATATATATATATATATATATATCTACACAGACACACACAAGCGACCAGGTGTGATATATATATATATATTTATTTATTTAATAACTTTTCTATACCGTCACTAAGTTAGATACCATCATAACGGTTCACAATAAGGCACAAATATTAATATTGGAAAAGATTATGAATTCTATCATTATACATGTGCCAAGACTTTACGGTAACAAAGTAGTTATAAAAACTCATAATTGGATGTGTTATGTTATGTCCGTTTATTTTGAGCGGGAATAAAAGAGAAACTATGTCATCTTATTCTAGATATTTGAGATTAAAGATTAAAATAGAATATGTACCTGTGTTGATTTGGGTAGTGTGTTTAGGGTGTGCTGCCAATCGCTTCTCTTTTCCCAGTGTTCTACTCTCCTTTCTCTTTGTTGTATGCCTGTTTGAATAACCAAGCGAGCAGGTGTGATATATATATATCTACATACACACACACACACACACACACACACAAGTGAGTAGGTGTGATATATATATATATCTATCTACACACACACACACACACACAAGCGAGCAGGTGTGATATATATATCTATCTACACACACACACACACACAAAGCGAGCAGGTGTGACATATATGTATCTACACACACACACCACACACAAGCGAGCAGGTGTGGTGTATATATCAATCTACACACACACGCACAAGCGAGCAGGTGTGATATATCTATCTATCTACACACACACGTACAAGTGAGCAGGTGTGATATATCTATCTATCTACACATGCACGCACAAGTGAGCAGGTGTGATATATATATCAATCTACACACACATGCAAAAGGGAGAAGGTGTGATATATATACCTATCTACACACACACACACACAAGCGAGCAGGTGTGATATATATATATCAATCTACACACACACACAAGCGAGCAGGTGTGAGATATATATATATATATATATATATATATATATCTACACAGACACACACAAGTGACCAGGTGTGATATATATATCTACATACACACACAACACAAGTGAGCAGGTGTGATATATCTATCTATCTACACACGCACGTACAAGTGAGCAGGTGTGATATATCTATCTATCTACACACACACACAAAGCGAGCAGGTGTGACATATATGTATCTACACACACACACAAGCGAGCAGGTGTGATATATATATATCAATCTACACACACACAAGCGAGCAGGTATGATATATATATGACACTCCCCCTAACCTCCCCTTCCAGGCCTAAACCTTGCAACACTGCACAAAGTCCTCCCCTTCCTCCCCAGTGCCACTCCCCCCTCCCCTCCCAGGCCTAAACCTTGCAACACTGCACAAAGTCCTCCCCTTCCTCCCCAGTGCCACTCCCCCCTCCCCTCCAAGGCCTAAGCCCTGCAACACTGCACATAGTCCTCTCCCTCCTCCCCAGTGCCACTCCCCCCTCCCCTCCCAGGCCTAAGCCCTGCAACACTGCACATAGTCCTCTCCCTCCTCCCCAGTGCCACTCCCACCTCCCCTCCCAGGCCTAAACCTTGCAACACTGCACATAGTCCTCTCCCTCCTCCCCAGTGCCACTCCCACCTCCCCTCCCAGGCCTAAGCCCTGCAACACTGCACATAGTCCTCTCCCTCCTCCCCAGTGCCACTCCCACCTCCCCTCCCAGGCCTAAACCTTGCAACACTGCACATAGTCCTCCCTCTCCTCCCCAGTGCCACTCCCCCCTCCCCTCCCAGGCCTAAGCCCTGCAACACTGCACATAGTCCTCTCCCTCCTCCCCAGTGCCACTCCCCCCTCCCCTCCCCTCCCAGGCCTAAGCCTCCTCCCTGACCTGCACCCCCTGGGCAGTGGAGCCCCCTTCTTAGCTGGAGGGGTCCTGCCAGTTCTTACAAATGAGCACTTAGTCATTCTTTCCCTTGCATACAGTATTAAATCATTCATAAAATATAATTTTTCATCTCCAGACCAACTAATAAAAAGTTTAATATTACAAAAACAGACAGTGGTAAAGGAGAAAATGATAAAAACAGTATTAGCAATGGAAGTGTCAGACCTAAGTGATTTCCCCTTGGAACTCATCCTACAAAAAAAAATAAAAAATCAAATTCCGACGTCATCTCAGTAACAGCAGCAGACTCTGTCCAGTACCAGGGATATTGTGAAATACAAACCCCCCCCAGCATATGCGCAGCAAATGTATCCCCAACCCCACGCACGCAGATACGCACAGCCACGGAGCAGCAATGCTTATCCTATCGGGAAAACACAGGAAACCCGACTACTACAGATCCTTAGATGCCAGCGGCCCCCATCATAACACATTCTTGTCCAACCCCCCCCTCCACCTTCTGCCCAGTATCAGCATCCCCCAACCCAACATGCACCTTTCCCCCCTTTCCCCCAGCCTCCACCAGAGGACCAAGGATGGTGAGGGAGAGAGGTGCCCTCCCCAGCCACCCTGCCTGCCTGTGCCATCCCCCCCTCCACCTTCTGCCTAGTATCAGCATCCCCCAACCCAGCATGCACCTTCCCCCTCTTTCTCTCCCCCCAGCCTCCACCAGAGGACCATGGATGGTGAGGGAGAGAGGTGCCCCCCCCCCAGCCACCCTGCCTGCCTGTGCCATCCCCACCACTCCCCCCCCCCCAACAAGCCTTCTCGTCTCCTTCCCTCCCAGCAAACTATCGTACCAGGGCCGGCGCCTCCCGAAAGGCGAACTAGGCGGTCAGTCTAGGGTGCCAGCCATTGGGAGGTGGCAAAGAGCGAGGCCGCAAGCGGAGCCCATCCCACTCACGGCCGAAAGGAGCAGAGACTCGGCGGGGGCCGCGAGTGGCAGAGACTCAGCAGGCAGCGAGCAGCAGGTATCCTGCTCGCAGCGCAGGGAAGCAGAGTCTCGGCAGGGCAGGCGCGGCCCCTCCGTTCGCGTGTGCACGTGAGGGAGAGGGATTGTGTGTGTACGAGGGAGAGCAATGGCGTTAGTGACAGAGAGGGAGGGAGACTTTGTAAGGGGGCGCGTGTGAGAAGAAGACAAGGAACCTAAATGTGTGTGTAAGAGTGAATGAGGTCAGGGCCTGGATCGGGAGACGAGAGGGAGGTGGGGGGGGGGGGGGGGGGCGCCTAACACCCTTGCCCCAGCCCTGCACCATACCCTGCTGCTTACTCTGTTCTCCTGCCGTTGGGCTACAAAAGATATGCAGCGTCTTGGCCGAACCCGCCCCCAAAAGCTAATGCAGCTCTCTTATGAGCTTGAGCCTTGTGGAGAGCCGGACTCCTCCATGCTGCGCTCATCTGATGACACTGAGATCGGTGCCGGTGCCACTTCTCTGGTGCTGGTCTCGCAATCTCTCTTGCACGATGGGTGCGTGTGCAGGCACCTGCATGGCTGGAGGTCAGAGAAGTACGCCGGGCCAGCATTAACAGTTTGTGGGACCGGATCCTCAGCAGCCTGGCAACAGGGAGACTTGGTGAGGCCAGCGTCCAGGTGGCCCAAACTATTCCAACTCTTGTGTCCACCCACTCTGCAAGGCCCAGCAACACCGCACAGTCCTCCTCTCCTCCAGTGCCCCCCTTCCCCCCCAGACACAGGAGCAGCAGCACCGCACACATTCCTTCTCCTCCCTCCCCTAATTTGGAGGAGCAGAAGCGCCCGAGCCGCAGGCCCGCCCTGAAGGAGCCCGCTGCCACCATTCTGAGTCCCAAATCTAGCCAATCCCCTTGAGCATCGCCACAGAGAGAGAGAAAAGCAGCGGCGGGAATTAAGAATTTAGCTTTTTTGCTGATCGACACTTCCCTGATCGTGGTGCAAAGGCCAGTGCTGGTGGCGACAGGTCAGCAGGGGCAACAGGGCTCAGGAGCCAGGGGAGGTCCCAGGTTGTCGGGTGCAGGGTTGCAGGCAGGGTGAGGGGAGGAGGCAGGGCGCTAGCAGGAGCTAAGAGGAGGCCTCAGGTGTCACCACGGGGACTCGGAGAGGCTCGTGGAGCAAGCCAGCGAGAGACCCAGACCTTCCGCGGTGCCCCTACCCAGGAGCCCGCTCAGAAAAGCAGAATTCACCCACCCCCAACCTGACGGGGTAATGTGCCAGGCTCACTGCGGGAGCTGCTACCACGCTAGGGAGCCTACACCAAGCTGGGAATACAGCACAGCAGCAGCAGAGCGGGTCAGAGAGAGAGAGAGAGAGAAGCTCAAAGTCCAGCGGAGAAGCAGCACTTCCACACACAAGCAAGGCAGAGGCGGCTGGCCCGCACGTGCTGCGCGCTGTCCTACTGACCACTGTCCGCGCTTGCAGAGAGTAGGGGTTGCAGTGGCAAGAAACCCTTGGCTAAGCAAGTCACAGGAGAGGAGGAGTGGAGAATGGGGATTGGAGGAAGGACCGAGGCAGAGAGTGACTCGGGGTTTATAATTCCGGACAACTTCCAGATTTTCAACACTGCCTATGACTTCTGGACACACAAGCTGGAGAAAATCCGGACAGCTGGCAACCGTAAATCCTCTTTCCGAGTGCTGCTGAGGCCTGTGGTGCAGAGGCCGGCCGTGATGGCTTTCACTGGCTCAGCCTGCGAAGTATCCAAGGAAGATGCAGCCTGTGAGCGTCTGTGGCCCCTGCGGCCTGAAACTGATTTGCATGGTGGCACCTGCCCACCCCATGCTTGGTCTTCAGGGGTGCTCAGGAGATGTTGATGGCACCATTTATTCATGCAATCATCCACAATGGTCCTAACAGTTTTACCTGGAAGTCGCTTGCACACTTAGCTTTGGTTTAATTGGATTCTGTGCCTGCCTTTTTCAATAGGAAGGTCACCCAAGGCCTGGCCCGACATTCAGTCAAACGCCCACACGTACAGCAGCTCAACAAGTCTGGTGTGAGGGAGAAGGTGGACAGTGGATACTGAACTTGAAGTAAATACTTTCTCATCTCTCGGTGCCTTTAAATGTAAGGAATACAAAATCTTGACTGTTGCTGTACAAGCGAAAGATGGCGAGGATGCTTATATTTAGAATCCTGTTAATAAACCCCCCAGCCCTGTCTCCTTGTGGTAAGAGTCGCATTATATTTCTGTGATCTGAGGTGCAGGTTTATTTGACATTCAAAGGCAAACTTTAGACTTTTTATGGGCCGGCTCCGAGTGGTGGGAAACAGCAGCGCAACTGTCAGGTATCTCAGTAATACGCTCGCGTAAGGCCGAAGGACCCTTCTTCAGAGGGAAATCAGGGTTTTGCGCTCCTGGTGCCCTGCGGACAGCACTTTCTCCCTTCTCGATTATGAAATGTAAGCTAGGGAAAGAGTCCTAGTAGGGGATCTGTATTCATTGCTCTTGTCCAAGAAGAGCCAAGCAATCCTCAAGGCATATGGATGGATCTTCTTTTTAACTGGGTGAATGACATGGGATGAAATGTGTGTGCAAAGGCCGATTCCTTCTCCACATCCCTTGACTGGTGTCAAAGAACAGGGAAGGCGGAGGAATATTACTAAAACACGGCACTATTAATAAGCCAAGAAGGACCTTGCAAGACTGGAAGATTGGGCATCCAAATGGCAGATGAAATTTAATGTGGACAAGTGCAAGGTGTTGCATATAGGGAAAAATAATCTTTGCTGTAGTTACACGATGTTAGGTTCCATATTAGGAGCTACCACCCAAGAAAGAGATCTGGGCTGGGATATTGGGCCTTAAGACCTGGAACAATCTTCTTTTCTGAATATAACCAGGCAATATGGAATTTAATCGAGTAAACTTACCTGGATATCTTTAAACCTGCCCGGCTATATTCAAAATATATCCATTTAGGTTTAAAGTTCTCCAGGTAATGCTATGCAGATAACTTTAGGCAAGTAAATTCAGCAGGAGACTTGTCCCTCTGAATATCATTCACAAGTTATGTGGCTAACATTAGTCAGATTGTAAACACCAGAAGCGCACGCAAAACTTCACTTGGTCAAAGTTTGATAACTTAAGAGTTTTTTATTTTAACACGGTGACTCCTTTCAATGAAACACAGTATTCAACAGAGTATTCAACAGCAGTCCCCAACACGGACCCGTGTTTCGCCAGTCCGGCTGCTTGGGGGGGATATTTTAACAACAATCTGTGAATAAAAAAAGATTTGATATCTGACCAATACAAAAAGTCTAGGCCAAGCGAGGACAGACTACAACTCGAGTTTCCACATACCTGTGTCATAAGAAATCTTATATGATATTCAGGAGCACAACGTGCGGTCCCAAATGACAGATCTGTGTCTGTGATCGGTGCGAAACCGCGCCGATCACAGACACAACCCATTATTCAATCACCGGTCACTACCCGTAACGTCACACCTGGACTTAGATAAAATAATACCATAAGACCTTGAGGAGCTACTGTATCCAAAATGTAAATCCATTTTTGCTCCTTTTTAATGAGAATTGTAGAAAAATCACCACCTCTAGCTGGAGGCGATATCACATCTATAACAAGTTCAGCCACTGAGTGAGGTGTTTGTGTCCAATGAGCTTTATCCCTTCCCATCTTAATATTGGATTTATGCTCTATAATTCGCGTTTTGATTTTTCATGTCGTTTTCCCAACATATAATTTCTTGCATGGACGGATTATAACATATCCTACTCCTTGAGAATTGCAGTCCGAATTACCATACAGAACAAAGGCTTTACTGGTCCATGCAAGATTGGATAATGGGTTGTGTCTGTGGTCGGCGCAGTTTCGCGCCAAAACATCCTGTTAGGGTTTAAACATCTCCACACGCCACTTTCCTGAATACTGACCTCAAAGTGTACTGTTCAAGTCACTCACTAACAGCTGAACTAGTAGCAGAAGAAAGACTGTAATCTCTGTGGTGCCTCAGGAGGTCTTCAACTCACTGGTTGTCCTGCTTTGCCCCTCTCTTGATTCCATGTGGGGCTTTGTGCCACTGTTGCTGGTGTCCTTCTGCTGCCGTGGAGTTTTCATGCCGCTATTGTTTGTGACCTTTGCCTCTCTTTTGGTGCCTTCAGTTGTTTGTGCCACTGCTGATACCACGTTTCCCACTCTTGGTATCTTAGAGTGCTGTTCCCTCTACTTCTGACGTCTGCCTGCAAGTTTCATTAAACTTGGATAGAAAACCCCAATGTTAGAGTCCAAAAGAGAATGCTTTGTTTTCTCCATTTACTTTAATGGAAACAAATGAAACAACATAATGGAATAAAGAAATGAACATAGGAACTAACATGAGTGAAACGAATAGAAAATGGTAACTGAACCGAAAATATTTTCTGTACTCATCCCTGTTAACTTCTAAAAGGGAAAATAAAAAAGCAAATGACATGACAGAGAAGTCGATTTCTTTATATGGCTTGGAAGTATTTGATATTTGTACTTCAATAGCAAAGGATGATGGGACTGGTGGCTTAGTGGATAAATCATTTATAATCCTAATAAAAAGCTTTGAGAAGTCCCTGGTGTACAGGATCCTACTTTGACTCTTTGCACCTTGCACCATATTTGTCATGAGGACAAAAGGTCAGATCTCATCCGCTTCAAGTTCCTAATGAGCACAACTGCTGATAGAAAATTTCTGAGAGGGTGATAATGCTAAGGTAAAAAACTTTTCTGGAAGAAAAATGTCTACATTTTTTTATGCCCACTTTATGTGTCTATGTTTATCTCCCTATATTGATTTCTATATCTCTGTCTATTTATCTCGTCTCTGCTTCACATATTCTTGCCTGTAAACTCTCTTGGAGTAAAAGGTCAAAGCAAGCTGATTTATCTCAGAAGGTAGAGAACTCAGAAATCAGCCCCTACATAAAGCAACTGTGACTCTTTGATCCCTCTTTAATATTCTAGGATTAGAAGACTTTGCATGCAGAGAGCGAGAGTTGGGAAGGTAGTTTTAAGTAGCCCTTGTGGACAGCATTTGTGCATGGTGCTGTATTTTCTTAATGGGGAGGGGGTATGATAGCTGTCAGATATCATCTTGTGCACAGAACAGCTTTACAGACAAGGAAAATATTCCTGAGTTTGTACAATTATATAGTTACATTCCAAACCATTTATTCTGTCACATTAATAGACACCAGCATTTTAGGACTTTTTGTACCAGAAACGTCCAATCAATCAGTTCAGGTGGTGGATTTTTTTTTGTACATAGAACTTTTTCTGCATATGGCTAGAGAAATTTTCACTTGAGCACTCTGGGACTAAGAATGTGGGAATAGAAGAAGCTGATTGTGAATTTGTGACCCAATCCAGATCTCACGTCTGATTCCTTGATGATGATGATGGTAAACCATGGTAGAGTTGGGGTAAATTCTGATTGAATTTAATGCGTTCTAACTCTGCTTTAACCCTGACATTCCTGGAAGTAAAACTTCACATTTTGACCTTCTACTTCTAGAATTATCAAAGTATCCAAGCTCCTCAAGTTCATTTTAAACTTTGAAGGTGCTTTGAGCATAACAGAGAAGGATACGCCAAACTTATGACCCTAAGAAGACTAAAACCACTACTAACGCCCACCAACTTCCGCTCAGTATTACAAGCCTTAAGTTTTTCCAGTACTGACTACTGTAACACCCTACTACTGGGCCTACCATACACCACAATAAGACCACTACAGATACTACAAAACACAGCGGCAAGAGTTTTAACTGGAAAAAGTAAAAGAGACCATATCACCGAAACCTTAATAGAACTACACTGGTTACCCGTTGAACAAAGAATACAATTCAAGACTTTATGCACCATACATAAATTAATACACGACGAAAAAGCAGAGTGGCTGGACACAGCCCTCCACATACATACTAACCACAGAAATCTGAGGTCAGCAAACAAAGCACTGCTAACTATTCCCTCAGTCAAGATGGCCAGACTAACCCAGGTAAGGGATAGGGCCCTATCCCTAGCAGGACCCACAGTATTGAACAATATGCCATTAGAAATCAGACTGCAAAGTAACATCAAAACCTTCAAAAAAAGTTTAAAGACATGGCTATTTAAGCAAGCACACCACAAAACGAATTGAGAGCAGAAACCAGGGAAATGTTAGTTGCGGTCAGTCAAACTCCCTCTCACACACTTTGTTTCTTTAAGTGTATGCTTCTCATTTCTATATTCTAAACTCTTCCTTTTATTTTTTTTAACAACAAAGAACCAAAGTAAAGTAGTACGATATCCTATAGCCGAGAAAGAGGAAACTGGACATGACTTATAACACCCACCGAAAGTATTTATTATGAAATTGTTACAGTAACTTAACGGCACTTGATTAAGAGTTAGAATTCCAGATACTCTATGTAACATATAGTTTTTGTGCCCTATTGTGAACCGTTGTGATGGCACCCGCTTAACGACGGTATAGAAAAGATTTTAAATAAATAAATAAAATGTGAACCTTTTGCCACCAAAAAAATGATTACAATTTAAAACTTGGATGAGAATTTAGTAGGAATTACCGTAATTTAGTTCAATCAAAGCCACCCGATTCCCTTCAGTCTGTTTCTCCCATCCTTATTAGCACATTTGTGACTTACAAAAGCTTCTGACAAGTTTAAAGGTGGCACTTGTTAATGAGGAGCCCAACGTTCCTCAGAGTTGCACACACCTGCTAGCTATTTGCGATTGCTTTAATGGAATTTACTACTCTTCCAATATTGGCCATCCCAGTTGCCTCAAGGCCAATGAATTTGCTATTTAGCACTCCTGTGGTTGCAGTCACGTTGTAATTTTCAAGTTTATCTGAAGACATATTATTTCTTTTCTGGTTCATACGACATATCCATTAATTACTCTCAAAGTTCACAGTGAGATAGTTGGAAACCAATATAAGATACAAGGAAATTGTCCACCATTCAGGTTGATGATCAGTTTCAGTTAGTAAGTCCCTTCTTAAGAGAGTCACAATCTAAGTTCGTACCCAAGGCAATGGAGGATGAGGTGACTTGCCCAAGGTCCCAAGGAGCAGTGATGGGATTTGAACCCTTGCTGATCTAACCACTAGGTTACTCCTCCACTTGTTTGTTGTCCTTTCTTTTTTGTAGGTCGCTCATGGTTGCCACATGATTGTGAATCTTTTGCTATCCCTGAGTGGCCTCAAAGAAGATCCTCACGTTCAACTGAATACACAGCTTCTGTTGGATGAAATAGTTGCAAACCAGAATTTTCCAGAAACACTAGAAAATAAATTTTTTTATAATTAATAATTTTAATCAAATAGAACTCTAATTAAACAGCACAGCAAAAAGTTAGTACTGAAAAAAAACAAAACAATAAAGAAAAAAGTCACAGGGAACTCATGCTGGAATCATTCAGTTTTCCAGCATCAAACACAAGAGCTGCAATCTGCTGTCATGGGAAAAAAGCCTTTAAAAATTTTGTCCAAAAATTGTGAACACGGTACCACACGTGATTACTACCTGTGACTATTTTGTTGTAAAGGGCGTATAGGATGCCATTATTTGCAGTGCTTATCTGAAAGGACCATGTTTTGCCGAGGCTGCTTCAAGGCAAACTGCAGTGCACTGTGGGTGCCTTCAGATGAATTAGTAACGACTTTCCAACCGTTCTCAGGAAGGGCGTATTTTAAGTTCCCACCCCTTACCTTGAAAACCAATCAAACAAACTGACAGAAGTCCACGTGACATCTATCCAGTTGCAAGAGTTCTTCCCAAAATGACACACAGTCTGGCTCCATTCAATGGCGCTGTGCAATCAGGCAGGCGACAGAGTAAACAATGAATCCATTGAGGTTTGTGGTGCATCAAAAGATGGCCGCAGGCTCGGAAGAGCCACATCAGTCACGCAGCATCGTATATCTGTGGAGAAGTGACAACGAGTCAGGCAGGGTTCAGCTAGGGGTGCATTAGGTATGTTACTTAGTTGAACAGCTTTTGTGTTCAGAAAACCACATTTTTAATGGTGGAACAGTCTTTCCAACATAAATAAGTTTACATGGACAAATCAACATACAGTTTAGACTACATAGGATGTTCACAAGTAGTCGAATATTTCAATGTCAACTTTCTTAAAGTGACAGCATTAGCACCATGGAACAAAGAATGTAATGACCATAAGAAGAGTATCCCCCTGGAAAAATCATGAGGCAACATTGACGACCCAACCCAACTCCTAGGATATGCAAAACAGCAATGACTTAAAGCAAGAACGCGAAGACAAAATCTTCCAATGCTTATTAATAATGTGTGCTGTTCAATCATCTGAGAACTCAGACCATATCAGGAGATTTCTTCTTTTAAAACTCAGATTGTAATAATAAAGAACAGTCCGAGAGCAGAGCGCGTTTATAAGCCCAGTAAAATACAGGTGAAGGAAACCCCTGTTGAAAAAAATGAGGGGAGTAAATCTTAGCCTGATGTTTCAGTCCATGAGTTGATGTACATAGCCTGCGGCAACGACAAAACTGTGAGAGAGACAAACGATCTCACAAGCTTGGAGGATGGAAACTATTACAGGGCAGGCCCATGCTGCTTCCTGAATACCGAGGTTTCGAAACCACTGTCACTTCTCATCAAGAAAAAAGATTGCTGAAAAATCAAGGCGCAATGAAAATGAGATCTGCGAATTACAAGAGTTTAACCATTCATAGAATTCCTTAAGAGAAGACAACGATCCCGTCCGTCGATACACCACTGCCAGAAACCAATGTGTAAAATGAGAGGAGACGACCTTAACCAAACTGCCTCAGACTTCGCTATATAAAGATTGGCAAAAGTTGCAACCAAGGCAGTCGCTGATACTTGCAGATACAACTGCTATTCAGCAAGAAAAACATTCTCTTCTAAGGCTTAGGGACAAAATGAATCCTGTAGGAACCTGTACAGATCGAGGGTGAGCATCCAGGTCCTCCTTTCAAACCAGAAGTGCATCGTCCTGGGGGATCGATGTCCATAACGCAGTAACATCCAAAGTTGCTAAAATTAAACCGGAAAAATCACACTGAAGCAAGTCATTGCAGAAAATGAGTCAAATCATGCAAAAAAGAAGGAATAGCAAAAAAATGTCAACAAGTTGTGACAATGGCTCTAAGAAAAAATCATTGACGAGATAACAGAATGGCCTGGAGGACATCTGGCATGTTTGTGTATTTTTGATAATGTATAAAAGACAGGAAGACATGGCCAATCTTTGTTCAAAAACTGGAATTCTTCTTTTCAATCTCTCTCTATTAATAAGATAACAAGAAATGCATTCAAAGAACTGAACAACACTGAAAAGAATAATAAACAATGTAATAAGATCATGAATATCAACAAGAGAAGCATAATGTCCAAACACATGTATTCCAAGTGGAATTCGTTTTTTTTTAATAAAAATTCAAAGCCAATGTATCCTCAGTCATGATAATAATATGATCTTGCAAGTGGGGGATAGGATACACAGATAATGGTACATAAACCGGCGTAAACATTTATCCTCACATGCAGCCTGGTTCATGAGAAGTTGCCCTAGCCACTCTCCCTGTGCTGACGATAAGTTATGTGGATAATCTGAAAGCCTTTATTCAGGAGAGTGAATCAGAAGGGACTCATTCCCCATGTTAGCTGACTTGTAAATGCACCGAGAAGCCCATAAGGCTCCATATCCTCTTCTGCACCTGCCAGTCCTTCCGCCTCTGAAAACGAGTCTGCACCTTTCAGCCCAGAACTGTTTTAATTGATTTAGGAAAGCTTAGCTGGTGACTTTTCTGAATCAATTATGGATTTAATCCTTTGCATTTGTGCTTCTTTCAGAACAGTGGGCTCTGAAATTGCAGTTTAAAGATCTGCAGGTCAGAGGTCTTGGGCACTGTCCTGAGGACCGGCTCCCTCTGACGAGCACCTCTTAGCCCTTCTCCGCCGTGCGGTGCTTGGCGGTGTTTTATGTGAAACGGTCATGCAGCCCCCTTTGACATTTCACCATTACACTGTGGTAACATATTTCACTAAGTATTCAGTTGGGTTTGCAGTGGGCTGGTTTCATTCATGTTTCATTAGGAGGTTGTGTTTATTTTTGGGGCTTGCTGTTCATCTTTGTCTAGGGCTGGCCTTTTTTGTATTCACTGCTTAGGATGAAATCCTTAATACCATTTACATTTAAAAAATGACCTGCAAATAGCCAACCCCCTCCAGCCAGGAACAAGTAATTAAGTCATTTGTACTGGAAAACAGGAGTGGGCGTAGGAGGTTACTGCTGCTTGGAAGATTGATCTTCCTCCCTGGCCGTGGCTGTTTTACACGTAGGACGGTGCAGCGAGGGCCTGGATGGGTGTCTGAGCTCCCGAAGAGTGCGCATGCTGTAGTGTGCGGGCAGCGTTTAACATTTTCTCTTCTAATTAATCAACAAGCAAGTTACACTTCTGCTGCGCACGATTACTGCAGTGCCGAGCGCTGGCAGCCATGTTGGGCCTGCAGGAGACTGGTTGGTTTTGTTTGGTTTATGTTTTCCATTTAGGTCAATGACAATGAACTGGCCCAACAGGAAAAGTCCGCAAAGGTGGCGAATGTGAGCTTTCCAGGGCCTTCTGCAGAGGAAGGCGGGAAGAGCAGCCTAATGAACCGGGCAGAACTGAGAAGGCGATTCTGGGGAAGTCCTGCAATAGGAGATGAACACTTTCCTCTGCCGCGGATTCTGGGTGATCTTGGGATGCGACCTTGAGTGAGCCTCTTGATCTCTCTATGCCTCCAGGTCCCAGCTAAAAAGAAGGCATTTGTCTTAATCTGACTTTGCTAGTTGACAAATTAGTTGATTAAAATACATGAAGTGTATCTTCAGAGGAGAAAATAACATTTAATTGTATTTGTTTCCATTTTATTTGAATTAAAAAGTTAATTTTCTTAACTGAGGATGAGTTGGCAGTCGCTTCTCTGTGAAATTCATTTCTACAGAAGGTAGTTTCCCTTTTTCCAGCTAATTCCTGGCTTGTTATGAAATGTGTTACAAACATTTGATATTCCGCTTTTTACCGGGTTTGATCTTGAAGTGGGATTAGAGTAATTAAGACTCGGAGAGGTATAACATGGTCACTGCAGTTAATACGGAGAAACGTTCCTGTTCTAATGAGGGGCTGGGGGAAGGCCTGCTTGCATAGCCCTGCCTTGACCTTTATTTTTGCGGAAAGCGAGGTACTTTCGCTCCTGGCGGACGGGTGAAAGATCTTGGGTGCCGAGCAGCTGAGGGCTCTCAGTCTTGTGCAGCCCTTGGGATGGTCACCGCGTGAGAGGGAGCGAGGGGACTCAGGACGTTGGAAACTATTTCCAGCCTGTGGTTCCCTAAACATTCCAGCAGGATGGACGGGGGGTTTACGTCACACTTCACGTCCTTCAGGTAAGGAGGCTGAATGGGCACCGTGCTCAGCACTATTGCCTTGTCATTCGTCATGCGCAATCCACATTAGTGCAGAGAGTTCTCACTTCTCTCCCATCCCTCAGGACGGCCGATGTGCATTCTTCATACACAATCTGCATCCAGGAGCTTCCCTTTTCCCTTTTTCTTCTCACAAAGTCGCGGTGCATTTATTACATCATTTAAACGTTCTGGTCACTGCAAACCAAGGCTGTTGAAAGCTCTGACACATTTTTCTGCGCTTTTCCTCGGGTAGCAGTACCGTAAAATGGAGGGGGTTTTTGCCACTGGGGGCGAGAGGCTGCATTTTTCCAGTGTGAGTCGGATCTGCTGTTGAGTGTTGGTTCATCTCTTCCGTTCTTGCACAGTAGGGAGAATGCAAGCTGTTGGATAGGTCACAAAGGTGACCCATTCTGGTGGGATCATGGAAGTCATCGCCCTGCTAGCTCCATGTCAGTGCTTTCTGCTGCCACGTGGGAAAGCTGAATTCAGCTCTCAGGGGTCAGCCAGGGCCAGGAATGCTAGAGAGGTTGTATGCACAATCCCGGCCGTCGCTTTACATCACCGCCTATTGGCCAGATACTGAGTTCCAGAAAATGCGAAGGGCCTGGCCCCTCCAGCCAAGGACCATAGAATGGGGCAGCCCCTGGGCAGTTTTCAATGAAGGATCATAGTTGGTCCCCTGTTCCAAGTTTCATAACCTTGTTCTATGTAATGCCTTTTGGCAATTTTCATGTTCTGTTTCAATGTAAACCGATGTG